>NW_022631003.1:33883037-34483037 GCF_010015895.1 Lontra canadensis | reverse complement strand
ATCCTAGCAGGGTCAGGTAAGAGTACCTTTCATTCCCTACTTCCACCCCTGGCCTGGTGTAACAGAAAGTCTATTTTAGACAGTTTGTAGGGGATTGGATCTCCCTTTACCCACTCAGTCCCTACTCAGGATGAAAGTACTTCTCCAGGTGTGGTAGGCTGAAAATACTAGGACCACATTTGCTCCTACTTCAGCCTGTTCCGGTTCGATGCCGGGAGGGACAACCCAAGAAAACTAAGGACAAGCCAGCACTGCAGGGCCCATTCAGAGAGTGGGAGTATCACTAAAGCCAAAGAATGCTTCCTTCTAGCTCTGATTCAGTGCTACAAGGGGATTATGCCTAGTGGGAAAGACAGGCTCTAAGACTAAAGATTTGAAAGCTCCACCTGAGGGAACCAACTTTATTTGGAACAGAGCAAAGAGACTCCATGCCTAAAGGCATTGTCTAACAACAGACATCTCTGGTAGAGGACAATTAAGAGAAGGTTGGTAGCTCTATGGTACTGCAAAACAATGAAGCAGCCAAAAGTTTAATAGAGAGAACCAGGGAAAGAAACAACCAAGAAGAGCCCTCTGGGATCATCATCAACTGTCGGGGTTGGAATGGTTATGCACATGCCCTAATTTGCCTCCACTCAGAATCCATCAGAGGAGGCCATGGTGCAGACTTGCAAGTTTTCCTCAAGCCACATGCAGATCCATCAACACAGGGCAGAAGCCTCACTGGTTCAAATGGCTTAAGCACAATCTCTGACCACTCACTCACTGAAAAATCAACTATTCTAGTGAAGAGTGACTCTTAGAAACCCAGAATTAAATTTAAATTACAGTCCTCTCTGGCAGTCTGAAAGAATATGTGAGTGCCCAAGCTGGCACCCTCTCAAAAAAAGGAGAAGTGAGTTGGAGGAAATTGGAGGGGGAGACGAACTGTGAGAGACTGTGGACTCTGAGAAACAAACTGAGGGGTTTTTTTGGGTTGGGGGGTTGGGTGAGCCTGGTGGTGGGTATTAAGGAGGGCATGTATTGCATGGAGCACTGGGTGTGGCACATAAATAATGAATCTTGGAGCACTGAAAAAAAGTAAAATAAAATTACAAAAAAAAAAAAAAAGGATCAGACAAAAAAAATCTCTAAGCTACTAGTCCTTCACTGAACATAGGGAAGAAGAGTATCCTCCCTGATTCATACTAGCAGCCTTATGTCATATATACATTCACAATTCACAATAAAGAATTAAAATCTAACTGGGAAAGGGAACTTTAGCATGACTTTCAACATGTTAGTGATTTATATTGACATGGGCCACTGTGGATTTAAAACTAAAAAATGGTACCAGAGAAAAGGAGAGTCAATTCATAATGATGAAAAGAGTTAATCCACCAGGAGGATATAGCAATTACATAAACACACCTGTACTTAACAGAGCTGCAAAATACATAAAGCAAAACAAACAGAATTGAAGGGAGAAATAGAGAATTCAGTAGTAACAGCTGGATACTTCAATACCCCACTTTCAATAGTGGATAGAACAACTAAGCAGGAGAGCAACAAGGAAATTGAAGACTTAAACAACTAATTATAAATGAACTAGATCTACCAGACAGCTATTAGACATTCCACCTAACAACAGACCATATATTCTTAATTGCACATGGGGTATTCTCCAAGATAGACCATATGGTAAGCTACAGAACAAGCCTCAATAAATTTAAAAGCATTTAAATCATACATAGGATGCTTTCTAACCAGAGTAGAATAAAATTAGAAATCAATAACAGAAGAAAACTTGGGAAAATCACAAGTATGTGGAAATTAACATAATCCTAAATCACAAAAGGGTCAAAGTAGAATCAAAGAGAAACTAGAGAATACTTTGATATGGATAAAAATGAGAACACTATATACCACAATCTACAGAATGCAGCTAAAACAGTGCTTGGAAGGAAATTGAAAGCTGAAAATGCCTATAATAAAAAAAGAAGAAACATCTTAGATCTATACTACAATATTTCATCCCAAGAAACTAGAAAAAGCACCACAAATTAAGCCCAAATCAAGGAGAAGGAAAGAAATAATAAAGGATAGAGTAAAAATTAATGAAATAGAGAATAGAAAAACAGTGAATATCAAAATCAAAAGTTGGTTCTTTGAAAAGATTAATGAAATTAAAAAATCTTTTGCTATATTGACCAAGGGAAAAACAGAAGATTCAAATGAGTGAACCCAAGGATGACAAAGAGGACCTCACTACAATCCCTACAGAAATGAAAGGATTGTGAGAATACTTTGAATGACTGTATGCTAACAAACTAGATAATTTAGATGCAATGGACACATCTCTGGAAAGACACAGACTACTGAAGCAAATCAAGAAGAAATAGAAAGTCTCAATGTATCTATAACAAGCATACAGATTGAATTAGTAACTTTTCAGAAAGTTCCCACAAAGAAAAGCCTAAGATCAGATGGTTTTATTGGTGAATTCTACAAAACATTTAAAGAATTAATACCATAAACACTTCCAAAGAAATACAGAGGAGAATACTTCTCAACTTATTCCAGGAGACCAATATTAACCTGATATCAAAACCAAAGGTATCACAAAAAGAGTACAGAACAATATTCCTTATGAATGTGGATGTAAATGCCTTAAAAAAAAAAAAAGCCTAGCAAATGAAATTCAGCAACATGCGAAAACATATACTACGACTAATTGAGATTTATTCCGGAATTCAAAATTGGCACAACATGCAGAAAGCAATGTAATATGCTATAACAATATAACAATGTACAATATCATCTAGTCATCTCAATAGATGCAAGCAAAAGCATTTTACCATACTTAATAGTCTTTCACAATTAAAACACTTGAAAAAAATAAGAATAAAAGGAGTCTTACTCAACCTAATAAAAGGCCTATACAAAACCTCACGGCTATTGTCATACTTAATGGTGAAAAACAAATTATCCTCCTAAAATCAGGAACAAGACAGCAATGTTTGCTCTTGACACTTCTATGCGATATTGTGCTGTACATTCTAGCCAGCACAGTTAGAAGAGAAAAATAATAAATGGCACCAGATTGGAAAGGAATAAGTACAATAATTTTGCTTTGTAGATGTTATGATCTTCTATATGGAAAAACCTAAGCAAATCACCAAAAAACTATTAGAAATAGTAAATAAGCTCAACAAGCACATAAGCATATAAGATCACAGGACGCCTGGGTGGCTCATTGGGTTTAGCCTCTGCCTTCGGCTTAGGTCATGATCTCAGGGTCCTGGGATCGAGCCCCACATCAGGCTCTCTGCTCAGTGGGGAGCCTACTTCCCCCTCTTTCTCTGACTGCCTGTCTACTTGTGATCTGTCTTTCTCTGTCAAATAAATAAATATAATCTTTTAAAAAAGATCAATATGCAAAAATAAATCACATTTCTATATGTTAACAAATAACATTCTAAACATAAAATTAAAAGGGGTATGGAGTATTTGAGGGGAGAAAAAGAAAATATAAAATTAGATCATGATAATGGTTGCACCACTCAGTGAACTTACTAAAAACAATGAGCTACACTCTTCAAGTGGATAAATTGTGTAATATGTGATTTATATTTCAATAAAGTTGCTAAAAATATTGGCATAAAGCTTCCTTGAACGTCCATGTGAAGATGGTAAGTTTGTAGCTGTAAATCTGAATCTGAATCCGACAGCCATTTGTACACAAGAGAAGAGATACTAGCTATCAGACAGTGGCTAAGACATGAAAACAAAGACCGAATTGACTTTCTTCACTTTGTTAATTCATCATGGTGAATTTTTTTTTCAAACCTTGAATACTTACTCAATACTTGTAAGTACATTTTTATTGTATTTATCATAATTGCAATTGCTATTACATGTTCATTGTTAATAGCTCACTTTTCTGTGGGCTTTGCTATTTTAGCTGGCTTTGAAAGTGTCTTAATGGTAGCATAAAACTGGGCAAGATAATTAATCCATTTGAATACAATATGCCTATTTGAGGACTAGTGGGGAAAAAAGCAGAAGAGAGGAGAAGAGAGGAAGTAATAGGAATAGTAATAACTTAATAACTGTGCTAGCATTCTTAGGGTTTTCTGTGTTTTGGCAATAACCCAACAAATGAGATATTTGGTAAATGATGCCAGGGCAGAGGGAAATGGAATCAACCAAATTATTAGTAACTTAAGTGACCAAATCTCAAGCATAATCATTCTTCTTTTTTATTTATGACTGTTTTCCCGATGTGTAACTTGTATCTAAGGAAGTAATTAGTAATTTGTTCCTTATGATAGTGGGGAAGTTAGGATTTTGCATTTGTTTGTGGTATGTTTTTTCCTCGAGGACAGTTTTCAAGAGCAGTAGATAACATCTGAAATGTCAGTTGGGTAACACAGTAGAAGGTCCTCATAGGGACGCTTCCCTCAAAGTAGAAATTCTGAAGACCTTTCTAATAGAATTTCAACTATGCTTTAATTAACTTGCCTGAAGAGTGCAAGTATTATTCAGATGAAGTCTAGCAAAGTTGTTTGGTATGTGTTTGAAAGAGCAGCTACTAATCAAAAAGGGAACACCAACAAGACTGGGAGCTAAAATGTTAACCCAATGAAATTATTGTGGGCATATCACAATTTTCAAAGAATCTTCATGCCTAGTTATTTGGGAATTTTTTCTCACATTTCAGCTTTATGTCTTTCTTTCGTGTCCTCACCCAGTTCCCCTGAATAGTGGGCAGAGATTATGTGAAAGCATTTGAAGATATATTTAAATTTGAGATTCAGAAAGAGGTTAGACGATAATGGCAAATCAGAATTTTTAGAAGACGTAGACAGATGAGGTGTAATTTTAAAATACATAGTATGTTATAATTTTATGTTACAAGAGAAAAAAAAAGCTACTGTTCTTGCAAGCAAAACTATATAGAATAAACCTCAGCGATGCCTTACTGACTAGGAGGCACACTTAGGAGGTACCAGGAGCTTTCACCAAGGACATACCTTTACATCAGAATGCAGGGTGGTGTGTATATGGAATTCTCAGTTTAATCTAAAGGAACAAATGTTTTCAAAAGTTCAGAAACACTGAGTTAAATAAACTGCTCCTTAATTTGTGAATATTGTAAGTTCACATTTATTTTTGTTTTCCTTCGAGCATATATATGCATAAGATATATGTGTATGCATAGATGTATTTTCATCACAGTAATCACTTGAGAGAATTTTTTAATTAATTTAAAACAACTGACCTCTGATATTTCATAAAACATTTCCTATAGTGTATGTTATCCAATTTGATTGTTTAAGAATATATTCGACAAATAATTTCTATCCTTTCTGGTGGGGGAGCATGTCTGGTTATTAGGAGATGCTTCTAGATTAGACCATGAATCAAAAAGAACCATGAGTGCCCATGCTATTCAACTGCTTACATCTGGTGAGAACAACACTTTAAGTGATTGAGACACGCAAGACTCTGATTAATGAAAAAAAAAATCTAGAGATATGCCTATAACCTCATCCATGGTAGCAGCTTGCACTATCTAAAATTTCTCCTTATACTTAAGTGGAATCACTGTTAATATATTGCACCTGCAACCTATTTCTATTTATCCATTCCTCATAGAAGATAGAAATTTATTAATTGGCCACCATCTTTCAAATAATGTCTTATTATACCTCACATTTTATTTTTTAAAAATTAGAATTTAGGAAGCACCAAAAAATAGCCCTATTAGAACTTCATTGGCTTTCAGAAAATATATGTGGGTTCAAATCTAGGTTCTTCACTTACTGGATGTATTAATATTACTCAATGTCTTAGTGATAAATGGGGGTAGTCAGATCTAGCTCAAGGTTATTGCAAGGATTAGATGAGACAAAGCCAGTAAGGTGTATGGTACACCATAAACACTCATAAGTGATAGCTATTATCAATAGGATGGATCAAAAGTGGTAAGGACTTCATTGGCTCTCTGCTCCCTTTCTTCTCATAGGTGAGAAATGAAACCCATAAAGTTAGGAAATATATTTAAAGATATCCCGAATCTATGCCTCCTGACTCCCTCCTTCACCAGCCTCCAAGATCCTCCCATTTCATACAGGAAACATTCCAAATTCTTTATCAAGTCATTAGTATCCTCAGTGAGCCCTGCCTACCTGTCTACATCCATTTCCTATCGTGCCGCCCACTGGCCCCATGCCTCCGACTGCGGAATCACCCGGACGTCCAATGGGATTTTCAAAATTTCGAAGACCTCCCAGACCTCCTGCCTACCTCCTCTTCCGCACACCACCCACCCTCCTCACCCCGTGTTCTTTATAGTCTTCTAGCATCGCACCGACGCTGCACGGCGCTGGGTTGTTTTATGTCTGCCTCTCTCCACTAGAAAACAAGCTCCTGTGGAAAAGCAGCACAGTTGGTAGCACTTCTGTTTCTGCTTCTGTTTCCATCCTTGAGAGGATTTCAAGGGAGAAATGCAGGACAGTTTGGAAGCGAGCACTTTGGGCGTGAATATTCAACAACAGCTGGGAGAGGTCCAAAGAGGTCCTCTGAACAAATACATGTCTTTAAACAACATGGGAGGCAGGGTTGTGTCAGGTAGTCAAATAAAATGGGAGTGGAGTCCGATGATAAATATTTGCTCTCTTAGGAATAAAATGGTTCTGAGTATATATTACACTCAACAGGTGATTTCCTCTGCTTTTTGTTTACTTCTCATATTCATACTTATTCTAATTGTTATTACTTTACTTTCATCTTTAATAAACACACTGTATGTGTTTTTAAATCTCGTGTTTATAATTGAACAAGTATACTTAATACTTAGCAATCTGCACAGTAGCCTGTCCTAAATTTGTGACCTGATGTACATACCTCAGAGCCCCGTGGTAGCTGACCTACACAAGATTGGTCTATCCTCAGGAATGTCTCCTTTTCATTTTTCAGATCTCTCTCTCTCTCTCTCTTTCATACACACACACACACACACACACACACCAGTCTTGGTTAGTAGCTCTTCACTCTGTTGCAGAGCTTCTGAACTGCTACGAAGTGAGTGACAGGGGGGGGAAAAAAAAACAAAAAAAAACTAACAAAGACCAAAAGAAAGTATGACATGGAGATAGAAAAAAAGGAAAAAGAACAACTTTAAGCAAAAATGAAATGAGTGAGTGGCAGGACTGCAGTACGAGATGTTGGCACAGATCCAAAAAACTGTCCAAAAACAAAGACCAAAATAATATAAATGTTTGGCTGTGAATTAAAGGAGGAAGGAAAACTCAAGGATATGTCAAATGTATATCAATAGCGCTGTTTCTACCCAAAAGACAGATGGACAAATGTCCGTAACCTTTGGTCTGAGTTTATATATTTAAGTCTGTCAGTGTGCATATATGTGCGCACACAATTATGCCTAACTTTCTGACAATTTTCTTAGTATCCTGAAAATAGAGAATTTAGGTATTCATTCAAAGGTATTTAAAACCTCAAAGACGTATCATACTTCTTTTACAAGGGGGCAGCTGTTTGTCTCTAACTCAGGACCTAAATCATGCAAGCTAATTATTTGGTGCCCTTTCAAAATAATCTTTAAGCAATTTTCATTCAGATTGAGTTAGCAAAGATGGAGAGACACCAATTTTCTACTATTCTCATATAAATTTCCTTATTCATTTGCCTCCAGTGACTAAAGTTAAAAAAAAAAAAAAGGGCAATGTGTTTTCTCTTTCTTGAGGTTTACATTCCACCTTCAATTTTCTTTCCTGATCCAGGTATGTTTGGGAAGCATCACAGTAAAGCAAATGAAAATTTAGAGAATAAGGAAAATCACTTGTTCCCTGTAACTAGCAGTATGCTATCATTACTTTGTTTCCGAACCTTAGCATTTGGTGACTGCCGAGTTCAGGTGACTGTCTACTAGCTAGCTTCAGAGTTGGCTGGCAAGGAGCATTTTTTTTTTTTTTTTTAATAAATTTCCGTTCAGGGCAGCGCCACTTTGGTGGGAGCAGGACCAATATTCGTTTTGCCAATAATATAAGGAATTGCTTGTGGAAACGTGAGGTTTTTTGGCACCATATATTTGATTTATTCCACTGAAGTTTTAGCGCCCCTTACAGATTAGCACCCCTGGTGAGAACCAGCTGGCCCTTAATCCAGCTTGTCCCTCACTCAGAGTGTATTTGGTATTCAACCTTGTGCTGGACTTCTTAGCACATGAGACAAGAAATAGGAGGTGTAAGGATGGAAAAGGGGAAAACAAAATTGCCAGTATTCTTAGAGGCTATGATTAGCTAAACAAAAGAAAAACCAAATGAATGTAGAAGAACAAATCCAAATTTTAGCAAGGTCATAGGATTCATGGTATTCTTATAAACCAGCAACAAAGATAAAAACCAATAATATAAGATGTTTCCATTCAAAAGCAGTAATGTACCTAGGAATAAACTTAGAAAAATATGTGTAAGGCCTTTATGCAGATATTTGGGAAATTTGTTGACCGACATTGAAGAAGACCTGTGTAAATAAAGTGTATGCCTGAAGATGGGAATACTCAGTATTTTAACAGTAAAGAGATCTCCAAATTAATATTTAAGTGTAATACAACTCCAAACAAAACCCCAAATTTTTTGATGGAAATTTCCAGATATAAAATTCTTACGGCATGGTAAAGGCCAAGAAGAGCCAGTGGTTTTAAAGAAAAAGAATAAGGACTTAGCACTAACTCTAAGAGTCATAAAAAATATATTATGAAATTATGGTAATTAAAACTGTGTGGTATTGCAATTTAAATAGACAAGAAGATAATTGGACCAAATTAAAGAGCTGCAAAAGAGCCAGAAGTATACAAGGGAACAGGGTTCATGATCGGAAGGGCATCACACATGTCAGTGAGGGAAAGGATGGGATAATGGTGAAATTGTGTGATTGTCTGTCATTATGGAAGATTAAAATTGCATTTTTCTTTCTTATCATTCTCAAAAATACATTCCAGAAGGGTGAACACTCAAATGTGAAGATCTTGCCTACAACAGGCTTCTAGTATCCATTCTTTAGCTGCCTGGAGTGTGAAAAGTATTTGCAGCAGATGCACAGTAGGAGGGACTTTGGTTATGACTTTTTGGTCACTGATGGGCAGCAATGGAGTGAATGATTTCAACTCATGATTTCTAGAGGTAGCCTCAGAATTGGAAGTTCCCCTAAAAAGGCAAATCTGCTTTGCTTTGCTTTTACTCTGGAGGACTGGCCTAAAGCTGCCTCCTGCCCACTCTTCCGATGATTTTGTAAGCTCCCAATTTCTCTATGAAAAGTCTTCCTTCTCAATATACTTGGAAAGCCTTTTCTCCTTCCTGTTCTGAACACTGATTGATACAACAGAAAAATGTTATTAGAGGTATGCTTATTTCGTAGACATCCTATAAACAAACATTTTAAAGTCTGAAAATAACCAAATATTGCTGAGAGCCAGGGGTAGTGTTGAATGAGAAAGCTATCATTTGTAATTTTTAAGATAAAAGAATAGAGAATAGGTAATATTATTTAGTGGCTAAGGGAATAGGTTTCAGATCCAGATACACAATCGATTGCTCAAATCATGGCTTTCCTACTCACCCTGGCAAGTCTCTCTAAGTTTCAGTGTCTTCAGCTCCAATATATAAAAAATAATACTTGTAGTGTGAGAATTAAATGCATGAATGAATATTATCTTTTGAGTCCCAAATGCCATAAATGGTAGATATTATTAGATTATATTTCTTCTAAATGAAACTAAAAGAAATACAAAGTAAGTGGGGAAAAAGGAGAAATTCTAGAAAATAAAAAGACTTAGGTTCTATTAGAGTTTAGGAGGAAATGAGAAATTCATACTTCTTGGACTTTCCAGACTATGACTGAACAACGTGATGACCCAACTTTTTATCCACAAATTAATTGTTATAATTCCCCACAGATCTATTTGTTATCATCATTACCCCCAAACTATACCCGCAGTTTATACTACTCCAGGTTTTTTGGCTCGATGTCACACTGTGGCCGCTGCCACTTACCTTCATGGGTGCTCTGCTGGACTCCACTCTCTTCTGCTGATGGCCTCACTCGGCTTTGAATAGGAGCACTGATCTTCAATTTCCTATATTATAGCTCCGACAAGAGGGAGAGGGTAAACAGGACCTGCTGACAGCTTGACAGACTAAGACATAAAATACGCCAAATAGCTTCTACCTGCTTTAAACTGTGTCTCTTCTTAGGACTCACATATTTAAAGCAACATTTTAAGCCCTTGTTACCAGTGACAGATCTTCCCACAACAGGAGTCACCTCCCACCCACCATCAGGATGTCCAGTTTCCTCCACACGGCAAAGGGCAGGCCCAATCCATTCTCTTTTGGCCCCAGAAGACAGTGTTCATGTCAGTTTTTGCTCTGGGATAGTTGTGGGAAATTTTCATTTATTTCAGGACAAGTTCTGTACCCAATATGATTTTTTTACTCCAAACATGTTAATAATTAATTACAATGTCTTACATTGCTAGGTTTTCTGATATTGAACTACCTTGGCATTCCAAGGATAAACCAGATTTGGTCATGATGCATTCCTGGAATGGACTGCTGTGTTAATTTAACATACAATTTTATATGTATCTCCATAGTGAAATTATCTACCACTTGGTATTTTCTGTGATTTTTGCCTGGTTTTGTATCAAAAATTACTGATCTCAGAAAGTTAGTTCTAGGGGCACCTGGGTGGCTCAGTGGGTTAAGCCTCTGCCTTCGGCTCAGGTCATGATCTCAGGGTCCTGGGATCGAGCCCCACTTCGGGCTCTCTGCTCATCGGGGAGCCTGCTTCCCCCCTTCTCTCTCTGCCTGCCTCTCTGCCTACCTGTGATCTCTCTCTCTGTCAAATTAAAAAAAAAAAATTAGTTCTATAATTTACCGTAATTTTTCATATTGTGAAAAAAATTATAAAAAATAGGGATGATCAGTTCCTTGATGGTTTAGTATACCTCTCCTATAAAACTACCTCCATCTGACATCAGTTGTAGGAGGATCTCTTTATTACCATTTTACTTTCTCTTACTGTAATTGGTCTATTCAAAATATTTTTTTCTTCTTTCTCTTTCTTCTTTTGTTTTTTTTTTTTCCTGGTTTAAAGGAGATTAAAGGTCTTAATCCCCTTTATCTATTTTACGCATCCCCACATCCACCTTCCCTCTGGTAACCCCAGTTTGTTCTCTGCATTTAAGAGTCTGTTTATCAGTGTGTTTCTTTGTTTTGTTTCTTAGCTTCCACATATATGTGAAATCCTATGGTACTTGTCTTTCTCTGTTTGATTTATTTCACTTAGCATAATTCCCTCTAGGTACATCTATGATATCACAAATGGCAAAATCTCATTCTTTTTATGGCTTAGTAATATTCCATTATAAATATATACCCCTCTTCTTTATCCATTCATCTATTAATGGAAATCTTGGGTTGCTTCTATATCTTGGTTATTATAAATAATGCTCCAATAAACAAGGGTGTGTATGCCTTTTCAAATTATTGTTTTTGTTTTCTTTAGGTAAATAACTAATAAGGGGATTATTGGATCATGTGGTAGTTCTATTTTTAATTTTTTGAGGAACCTCCATACTGTTTTCCACAGTGGCTACAACAGATTGCATTCTCACCAGCAGTGCATGAGGCTTCCTTTTTCTCCACATCCTCCCAGACACTTATTATCTCTTGTCTTTTTTATTCTAGCCATTCTGACAGGTATCAGTGATATCTCATTGTGTTTTTGATGTGCATTTCCCTGGTTAGTGATGTGGAGCATCTTTGCACGTGTGTGTTGGCCATCTGTATGTCTTCTTTAAAATGTGTCTATTCAAGTCTTCTTTCCATTTTAAAATCAGGTTGCTTTTTTAGTTTTGAATTCTATAAGCTTTTATATATTTTAGATATTAACCTCTTCTTGGATATATCATTTGCATATATCTTCTCCTATTTAGTAGGTTCCCTTTTCATTTTGTTGATGGTTTCCTTCACTGTGCAAAGCTTTTTATTTTAATGTAGTCTCAGTAGTTTATTTTTGCTTTGGCTTCTTTAGCCCAAGGAGACATACCTAGAAAAATGTTGCTATGGCTGATGTCAACAAAATTACTACCTGTGTTTTCTTCTAGGAGTTTTGTAGTTTTAGGTCTCACATTTAGGCCTTTAATACATTTTTTTAAAATTTTATTTAGTTATTTGACAGACAGAGATCACAAGTAGGCAGAGAGGCAGGCTGAGACAGAGAAGGGAAGAAGGCTCCCTGCTGAGCAGAGAGCCCGATGTGGGGCTCAATCCCAGAACCCTGAGATCATGACCTGAGCAGAAGGCAGAGGCTTTAACTCACTGAGCCACCCAGGTGCCCCAGGCCTTTAATACATTTTAAATTTATTTTTTGTGTATGGTGTGAGAGAATGGCCCAGTTTAATTCTTTTGCATGTAGCTGTCTAGTTTTCCCAGTGCCAGTTATTGAAAAGACTGTCTTTTCCCCACTGCATATTCTTTAAGTCCTTTGTCGTAAATTAATTGACCATGTAAGCATGGGTTTATTTCTGGATTTTCTATTCTGTTCTATTGATCTATGTGTCTATTTTTGTGCCAGTATCATATGAAACATTTTTTTATTAATTTATATCTCCCTAATTGTTTTGTTTTATCAGACTTCCTAATTTTTATTAAGTAAATTTGTTTGCAATAGTTTCTTAAGGAGTTTAAATCTTTATTCTCTCTGTAATTATTTTTGCTTTCCTAATACTAATGCTATTTTTACGTTCTGTTCTTGATTAATTTTCCAGGGGTTTGTCTACTCTGTTAGTACTTTTAAGGAATGATCTTTTGCGGGGTGCCTGGGTGGCTCAGTTGGTTAAGCCACTGCCTTCGGCTCAGGTCATGATCCCAGGGCCCCACATTGGGCTTTCTGCTCAGCAGGGAACCTGCTCCTCCCCTTCTCTCTCTCTGCCTGCCTCTCTACTTGTGATCTCTGTCTGTCAAATAAATAAACAAAATCTTAAAAAAAAAAAAAAAAGGAGTGATCTTTTGGATTTGTTGGTTGTCACCATTGGTTTTAGTATTTTATTTCATTATTTCTGTTTTATATTTACTTTCTTCCACTTTATTTGTATTATTTTCCTTCTGATAGTTTCTTGATTTGAGTGCAACAAACTTATTTTTCATCTTTCTAATTTATTAAAAAGTTTGAGATAAGGTGTTCTTATGGTCATTCAGTTGTAAGTGTTTATCATTTCTATTTAAGGTTTTTTTTCCCCTTAATACAGAAGTTTATTTATGTATGTGCTTTTTAGTTTCCAATTTGGGAAACTTGGTGGTTGATTTAATGAGTTTTCTTAAAAAAAAAAAAAAAAGAAAGTTTGATGTGTTGTTTTCTTACTTAAGCAATTATTTTTTTTAAATATACATTTTGTCACCATAATTTGGTCATGTAATATTCCATGATACCAATGTACCGTAATTTATATAATTGTCCTCCTGGCATTAGACTTCAGCTTGTTTTTAGTTTTATGTTTTTAAAGTTAATGTTTTAATAATTTCAGATACAATGTTTTGTTTTGTTTTTCTGGAGAAAATGGGGTTAGATATTAATAAGGAAAAGCCTGGGAATGTAGGTCTTCAGTAGGGAAAAGATTTAGGACAGTATCCTTTATCAGGATTAAATTTCGGGAGGAATGTTGCCAGCACGACTAAAGGGATAATTTTCTCTTTCAAATAAAAGGAAAGGGGGCACCTGGGTGGCTCAGGTGGTTAAGCATCTGCCTTCAGCTCAGGTCATGATCCTAGGGTCCTGGGATCAAGCCCCACATCAGGCTCCTTGCTCAGCGGGAAGACTGCTTATCCCTCTCCCACTTCCCCTGCTTGTGTTCCCTCTCTCACTGTGTCTCTCTCTGTCAAATAAATAAATAATTTTTTTTAAAAAATAAAAAATAAAAGGAAATTAAGAGAATTAACTATAGATGAGCACCCTTAAATTTAGGAAGTCATAATGATGAGGTAAGCCATGAAGACAAATCAAGATGATCTTTAAAATACAACACGGCAAGTTATACAAATTCATAGCATTTGTGCCTGTGAAAATGGCTTCCTATTCCCTTTTGGAGTTTGAACACAGGCTTAAGAGATGAGCTGCAGTTTCCAAGGCATGGGCTTTAGGGCTATTTTCCCCAAGCCGTTCAGGTCTCATCAAAGAGTTAGGGCAGAAGGCATGGCTCTGACCACCTTTGGAGACGTCTTCAATCCTTGCCCTTCTCCAGGACGGAGTGTGAATCTTCTCGTCCTTGTCAGGGCATTTCCACTTATTCCAACTCTCCCTCCTTGAGGCTTTGTTTTTGTTTTTGTTTTGTTTTATTTTGTTTTTTAAGTTTAATTAGTCTGGGTTTTTTGTTTGTTTGTTTGTTGTTTGTTTTTGTTTTCACATTCAAACCTTTACAACCAAACAATGTAAGTCTCTTCTTCTGGATGAGAATGTGCTTTATTCTTCGTTAACAGCCCAGAGCAGCCAAAAAACCAAAATGCATGTAAGCTTTGTTTACCTTTGATAACTTCCTGTGATATACATATCAAGAAGGCTCTACAATGTCACCTTTCTGAGCATCTTTATTGTAAAGGTAAAGATGGTCTAAGTCCTTGTTAAAGTCAAACTAGGAATATGTTAATGTTCTTTGCCTGAAAGGAATCTCTTACTTACCTCCCTCTGTTTTGTGTAACTTTGCCCAGCTCTGACCTGGAGCTTTGCCCAATGTCTACAGTCATATATGGCAGAGGCCGTGGATTTTAAATAATGTTTCCCTTCATAAGGGGACTGAGAAAACAACACCATTCCGGCAGCTCGAATGTGCAGTTAGTTAGTGCAGGTAATATTAGCATTATCCTGGGAGGAAATTTGAAACTTGGTGGTCTCCGGAGTCACTCAAGTTAAAGTTTTAGCAGATTCAACATTAAAAGGGATTTGGAAACTATTAAGGGAGTACAGAAGTGCTGCTGTTCTCAGGGGTCCCTGGTTTTGGTGGCTTTCTCTCCTCCAAGACCACGTCTCCTTCCCGATTTCTATAAAGAAGATGTAAAAAGAATTGTAAAAGGAAAGAGACATATCTAAATGAAAAAGGAATAAACTTGGTAAAAAGGATAAAGATGATTAAAACAAAGTTGACACCAGAAAAGAAAATAATGTAACTTAACAGAGTAAAGTAAAATCATAGAGAAGTAACAAACATGTTTAAAAATTGAGGAATAAAAAAAACAAACCCTAAAGTAGCAAAATTGTCAAACCAGAATTTTATTCCAGTGCAGAACTAATGTATAAAATATGGAGGAAAAAAACGTTTAAGAAGATAACCCATTAACGGGGTGCCTGGGTGGCTCAGTGGGTTAGGGCCTCTGCCTTAGGCTCAGGTCATGATCTCAGGGTCCTGTGATCGAGCCCCGCATCGGTCTCTCTGCTCAGCAGTGAGCCTGCTTCCCCCTCCCTCTCTCTCTCTGTCTACTTGTAATCTCTGTCTGTCAAATAAATAAATAAAATCTTAAAAAAAAAAGATACCCATTAACAATAATTTTAAATTGATAATAGCAAAACCAAAAAAAAAAAAAAATCCACAAAATTACGAACTAAAAGTAGGAACCAAAAAATAAATTGGGTAAGAAAACATTAAAGAACAACAGTTTTTTTCAGCATTCAGAGCCCCTTCTCCTGGGTCATCACATCTTTCTTTGCTTGGCAACGTCTTGATAGGGAAAACACCACGCCATTCCCATGTTCTCATCACACGCGCCTTCCCTTCCCTTCCAGGATCTCCTTAGACCCAGATGTGCAAGGGGCATTAACTCTCTGACTTGCACAGACATGCCTGAAAAAACAAGTTTCTGTTCAAATTGAGCATCCCAGCCTGATGCCACTTCTTTGTCTTCTCCCCCAGACTCCCACCAACCTTCAGATTTTAGCTAAAAGTAGAGGGTGGAGCAGGAAAAGCAAGTCCTTACTAAGGTGACCCTCGGGAGACAAGCCATGGGTCATTGCCAACAAGAACTGGCCACTGCAAATGCCAGCACCTACTCCTGTGTCTCCATCTTTTTTTTTTTCCAACTAAGTTTCTAGGGATGCAGTGAGTTGGGAGGCCTGTATGTTTGCAAAAGAGCCCTGAAGAATGGCTTACTGTCTGGGCTAATCTCAAACCCTAAATATAGTGCCGTGGGGTTAACTGCAGCCCCGAAGGACTCTTGCAGCTGCACACAGTTCAGGCAGGCTTGGGTGAAGCATGCTGAGTTAGCTCTTCCCTGTCAAGTCCTCCTCACCCGAACCCTCTAAAAGGATACCAGGAAACACCAGACCTCGATAATACCGAGAAAGCCTCGGAGCAACTTCCACCAAGCTCTGTGTCCTGCCTAGGCTGGTGTCCAGCCAGCTCCCAAGCAGAAACTCTGGAGCCCTCACATGCTCCAGTAATGCAGTGGCACCAGCCACAGACCCTGGCAGTGGTATGGCCGTGTCAGGGGACCACAGCACAGTGTCCATGTCAAAAATCCAGACAGGATGGCAGTTTTGCTCCTCTGAAGTGGCCTCGTTTCTCTTGATAACAGGAACGGGCAACCATGGGAGGGACAAAATGTCCATGTTTACATATCGGTAGATAGTGGAGCAAAGGAGGACTAGCCAAGTGTATATGTGACATGACTTCCCAGGACCCCAAGAAACGAGCAGGAGAGGGTTCAGAGCAGGCCTTGAAGACCTGTGGTATTTGCAGGGTGGTAAGAAAGAGTGAGGGAAATATGCCTATCCATCCCATTTTTACTTCAAGTCAGCCGCGTTATGGAGAAATGTACAAAGACATAACTTAAAATGACAGTAGCCTGAAGTCTATAATTGAGATGAAGTCTGACATAAATTGCGCATCCTATATTAATTTCTTAGCCCTTGATTCTCTAACTCCCCTTAAGATTTTATTCTGTAAGGAATCGCCCTTTGCCGTGATATAATATCTTTTCCCTACCAGTTTGCAAAGAAAAAGGAATGTCATACTTACAGATTACTTGGAGAGGGTCCAAAAGATCGTAACAAAAATGATCAGGGCTGTTAAAATGAGCAATTAGAAAATGTTAAAGGAATTGGAGTGATGTGTCCTTGAGAAAAGAAAAGTAAGGATGCCTTCATAAAAAGTTCAGCTATTTCCTTTTTAGTCCCGAATGAGAGTTTTTGATAAGATAAAAAGGGTATAGAGAGGGGAAGTGAAGGACTGTTAATGCAGTTGGGAGTGTGCCTTGAAGGATGATTCTTTTTGGCAAACAGTGAAAAAATAATCAGAATATCAACAGAAAAAAAAAGTATAGGTACTGCAATTTATCTTTTTTTTTTTAATTAAAAGCCCTCTATTAAGTTGAAACTCAAAATTTAGAAAGCAGACTAAATAATATTTAAAAACTGAGAAAAGGGTTACACTATTAGTGGAGACACATTAAGGGCATAAATTATTTCTGTCTTTTGGACCTGTGAGTGGTGCCGTAGAGAAAGGTCTAGAACCTTTCTCTACGTGCAAAAGACGATCTCTGGGACAAAGCAGAAAAGAAATATATTGCTAAATTTATCCCAGAGAAAATCATTTGATATATGTAGAAAAATATATGAAAACAATATCTGAAAAATAAAAAGAATTCCTGAACTGACATAAAGTTCAGAAGCCTGCGGCTTAGCAAGCCTGTCTAACTTCTTTTTAATATAAAAAGGGAAGGAATCGGTCATGGAATATTCTTCCTTAGGCAATTATATATTTCACATGACTGTTAGGCAGCTGTCACTGTCAGTAATGACACTATGAAAATGGAAATCTTAAAAAAAGTCCTGTGTATATTGATAAAAAAAAAAAAAACCTCCACTAACCAAGTAAAAGAAGCACAATAATGAGAAAATATATGAGTGGTGAACCAAATACACAGTTCTTTATTATCCTTGAATTCTCCCCCAGAAAATTCTAATGCAAGGAAAGTGAATCTGAATTTGTCGTAGAAGATAAGAGATCATACCAGATTTGAGTCAGAAGGAGGTGACTTACTCACCCACCTGGCTCTTTGTAATAATATACGTGTGTTCACTAATAAAGATTTACAGCAACACCTCATCCTTTCATGTCATCTGATGCAGACGTTAGGCAAGTACCATCAAACCACGAGGTTGGAAGAGACCGCCTGAGTCAAGCCCCTGCCTCCTCGGACGGGTGAGTATCTGCAGTTACCATGTGGCTCTCTTTTGATTTCAGAGAACGCCCTGCTACAAATCCACACTCCTCAGCAGGGCACACGGACATGTGCAGGAGTCCTCCCTTTAGTATAACTGACCATTTGCATATGCAAACCGACCACAGGTCTCATTAGACACATGCTGGGCTTGGCAGTTTCTCCTTAACTGTTTTCTTTCCAGGTGAACTAGTACAGCTTCCTGTCACCTTTCTTCAGAATCCTTTTAACCTTTCTATGATCATTCTTGTCTAGACTGGTGCAGCCTCCATAGGATCTCAAGGTTTGGAAAGATTTTTACGCTGCACTGGGAAAGGACTCAGGGCACTATGAGAAAGGCAAATAGCTTCCCATGACTCAGGTCGTGATCTTGGGGTCCTGGGATCCAGACCCACGTGGGGCTCCTTGTTTGCAGGGAGCCTGTTTCTCCCTTTACTCCTCACTTGTGCTCTCTCAAATAAATAAATTAAATATTTTTAATTAATTAATTAATTAATAATAGGCTGGACGGTGTTCATAACAGTTGGTTACCTGGGTAAAAGATCCCCTTTTACAAATCAAAATGCACATTAGCTCAACTCAAGTAACACTGAAAAGAAATAGAAATGAGTTTGGGATATTTCCTTTTATTCTTATACAGAAACAAAATGTTAAGCCACAATTAACTCAAAGGATAAAAATGGGAAAAAAAAAGAAATAAAATGAATCAATCTCCTTCCCTCTTGTGGTTTTTTATATTCTTTCCTTCTCGTTCCAGACAGTTCTCTCCTCAGAGTCTGTGGCCCAGCACTGAGGCACCGCTAAGTGGTCAGAGTCGGTGTGGCAGTACCCCCAGCCCTGATTTTCTCCCTTACCTATGCCAGCCTGAGGCAGAATGGCAAATCGGCCCCAGACAGGTGCCCAGCTTCAAGGTGGGAAATAATCATATGTTATAGACATATTCATTCGTGTTACAGGATGATAAAACTCTGGAGCCAATAAAATCGAGCTTTAATTTTGTATCAAGTGGTATCTAGCTCTAGTCTCCTTTTACCCCTGGGCTTTAGTCCCTGCCCTCCATTCGGCCGGTGTCAGTTTGTCTACTGTCCGCTCGTATGATGCCTGACATTGTGAGGTTATGACCCCTACATCTGTCCTACCCCCGGTTTGCCAACGTCATTCATCCGATTTCTTTTCCCAAGACCCGTTCGAGCTCTACCTCGGTGAAAACACGTTTCTTTCTTGTAAAATAAAAATGAAGATTCCTCTCAATGAACAACATAGAGTAAGTCGATATCTTAACCTATTGTACATTATAATGGTTAATTTTTTTTCCTTTCTGTTCACTTTACGATTTAATTTCAGCATATAATCTTCCAGAGGCCTGTTATCAGTTTTCTCGGTCTATTGTCATCTGTTTTCCATTGTCAACTTGAAAGAGCAGCAGGGAGTATATCTGAACTGCTTTGTGTGGTGTCCAGAGCAGCACTGCACAGAGGTCAATGTCGACTGGATGTTCATTAATGACAGTGTCCAGGAGGTTCTGCCTCCAGTTCCCTCTCTTACTGAACTGCCCACTAGTGAAAGAGTGTTTAGGAAAACGTTTCTGTTACAGTGTAATCAGAATGCCACAGTACTGTCTCACTCTTTGTGCCATGCCCTACAGTGGCCTTGGCATTTGAGTGAGGGCCAAAGGAGAGAGAATACCAATGTATTCACATAGGCAATGATAGAGAAGGCTTAGGACTTAGTGTTTTATTGGTGTGGAGTTGCAATTCTGTTTGAATCACACCAATTCTCCTTTGAAAGGCTCTTTCTTTCTCTTTCTTTTTCTCTGTTTCTTTTTTCCTTTCTTCCTTTCTTTCTTCCTCCTTTTCTAGAACCATTCAGCTTTAAGCAATAATGATGGAGAGGATATTTTATCACCAAAGCCATAATTATGTGGCGAATGTGAGAAATAGCAGTTTGGTGCAGGTTTCTATAGGAAATGTGTTTTGCATTGTTATTTCAAATACCTTTCCTCACCCTATCTTGCAAGAAAAGCTCTTTCAAAGAAGCATTGGCTTTTTATCATCTATCTGTTTAGCCATCGCTCCTTGGTATATGCATTCGTGGGTTAACAGAAACAACCCTTTTTGTTTCTCTTGAAGATATCTAAGTAAAGTTTCAAGTAGCCAATTAGCTTTTTGACCTAAGCTTTGTTGGCTGCAGAAAGCCTGAATCCCAGGAACATTTGGTTCTCAAGGCATTTGGATCTCAGAAGGAAGACTCGGTGCCAGCACCAATCAGAATGGCTGCCAGTTGGTATTCTTCTTCACAACTGGAGGCCCTTTCCAGCACTGTTCCGGAGCCGCGATCAATCTCTGCACCTGTCCATCAGCGGATGTTCACAGAGAGAACAGTGCGCGCTGCATCTGCAGATAGCACATGTAACCAAAGGGGAGAAAGGCGGAGGGAGTGTGTGGACCCCCAAAGACCTCACGTGAGAAAGGCTACAGGGAGAGGGGAAAAGGCAGGAAAATATGCAATAGCTAGGTATCTGTCATGCTGTACATTCAGAAGAAAAGAGGAACAAAAATCATCCGTAATAGGATCTTTTTGTTGGGATGCCGTTTCCAGCCCATCTGGGCCTTAGTCCTACATTTAACCCTTGAACTTGTTGTGTCCATGTTTCATGGACGTGTCTTGTCTTTGCAACAATACTTCAAGCTTCTCATCAAGGCAAAGAATCCAATTGTGTTTATATCTTCCATATCCTGTGTTGTTAGAATCCTTCTGTGCTTATAATTATGTGTTAGCATGTAAGAACTTGGCATGTTGATTGTTTTCTGTGGGTCTGGTTCAGGGGGGTTGTTTATTTGTTTTTGTTTTTGGAAATCTGTTATCAACTTCTTTTATACAAACAAGGAAGCTGAGTAATCATTTTGGTAATTAATACAAGAGATGGCAATATGTTTTTATTTAGGAGTTCCTAAAATGGTGATTACATATACCTGTATTTTATGTTCATGAATGTTATCATTCCTTCTTGAGACCTGGGGTTAGAAATTCTAAATGACATATGAGACTTAGTTTAGAAGTATTGCTTATTTTTTTAACTTTTGCAGATGCATGTATTTCTATCGTTTATACATTTAGTGTGAGCTGCAAGGTACACCTCCTGAAGCCCTTTAATTCTACATTGAAAGCCAAGTTCACATTGCATGATATTTCTGTTTAATTGCCCTGCTATGAACTTAGCCCCTCAGTGCTTCTCTCTGACTGAGCTTAGAATGTTTTACATAGTCAATCAATAAAGTTAACAGTTTAATGTCCCTGCTCTTATTTCCTAATGCTGTTTTGTAAGTATTCTTTTCAACTTTTGTATTCAATCAAATTCCCTTGAATAAATGGATTCATGTTAGTTTAAAAATGGAAGAGGTAAAAGCACTTTCTAAAACCTTAAATCTGGCAAGATGTTTGTTAGAGTCGAAAGATCAAACAATCTGAAAGAAAAGGTGAAAACAAAGAAATGTTTCAGATTTAAGAAAAAGTTACAAATTATTTCACATCTGACCAGGGACCTCAGCCCTCTCCCAATACCAGTTAAACCAGATCAAGATATTTAGGAAAAAATGTACATGTATATGGAAAATTATCTATGTCTCTATCCATTTATATTTCTTGAAATCATGACCATATGGATTTCTAAAGGGAAAAGAAGAGTATAGGAAGAAAAAATGTTCTGAACTCTTACAAATACAATATTCAGACTGCAGATAAATTACTGGACTTAACTCACAGTATCTGTAGGCTCTCTAAAAATCCAAGCTCAGATATAAATAGTACTCTTGAGTCAGTTCTTCATTTGATAAAACTTGGTCAGAAAGGATGATAAGTGTTGTATCTTCCAAAGTTAGGCTATGAATTTTTTCTGCAATAACGTTTGCTTTTATCAAATCTACCAGAACCCAATGAGAATGGAGGCAGAGTTTGCCTTAATAAAGTCTCAGCACTTAGAGAATACTCTGAAATTTTTTTAACAAAACAAAACAAAACAAAACAAAAACAAAACCAACCAAGACATCTAAGGACTCAAAGAATAGAAGATGAAGAAAACAGTACTGAAAATTTCAAGGATCTCTGGGTTCATGTTGAAGATAGAGCCGTCTTTTTTCTAGAATATTCTTTAGGCCATATGGAGGAAAATTAGGGGAAAATCAAAAGGTAATCTCCGTTGGATATCATTTTAACAGATATTCAGTATTTCTGTTATAGAATTCAATCTTTTTATCTGGATGGCAACAAAGACATGAGCCATCTCATAAAATTAAGAATTCCAGAATTCATTTACTGTCCATTAAAAGCTCGAAACAAAAAAAAAAAAAAAATGCTCGAAACCATAGGGCTAAAACAATACCGTTCCCCCTTCATTTCTGTGAGTAAGCTAGAGAGCAGAGGAAACCTCTGGGCAATTTGGTAAAGTGATGAAATTTGTCTTCAGCACCTTCCATCGCTCTCTGTACACAATTTTCCCTCTCAGTGATCACTGAGGATTCGTCATGGGCGGTTCAGTGGTCCAGATACTGCTCTTATCTTCCTCATGGAGAGCACCCCACATCAAAACTTGTCAGTTTCATGTCTAAAGCTTTTAGAATTCTACTCGAAGACAAAACTAAACTGACAAATTGACTGGATTTTAGAATTTGAGTGGTTCTAAATGGCTTTATCTGATGTTCTTACCCTATGTCCTGTCAATCACAATAATAAGAGAATAAGTACCATGGAGATTTTGGGAATGATGGCAAGACAAGTGAGAAGGTATCTGGGGGCAAGAGTTTCAGTGCTATGAAATCAAATCTATAAAGAGGACTCTTCTCCCAAGGAGTCACACATTTTGTATGGATGCTAGGCGTTGAGGAAGCACAAGACTTGCCAATCGGCACCACTTCCTGTCTCTTCCTTTTGCTGCTCTTCCAAGTTCTTACATGACAGCAACAGCCCAGTTGACCATGACCCAGTTATCTCACCATTCTTAGAGTTTAGGGGCAGAAGGTCCTCTAGGACTAACCCATATGTAAAACAAAAAGATAAAATCTAACTGACAAGTTCTTGGACTCCCCGGTCTTTGACTCCAATCCTATAAGCATGACTTTCTGCCTTTCTGCTTTGCCCTCTGAAAACTTCAATTTCACTTTCCTTACCTGAACTGGCTGGCTGGCAAATTGTCTCCAGAGGTTTGCTTAAAAATGAAGGATGAAAGAGAAGATTTATTTTTAGACTTTTGTATGCCTTTAATGAGGAAAAGAGAGTTTTGTACAACACCACAGTCCATATTCTGACAGCAAGGAAGCACATCTCCATGTGGCATTGAATCCTGCTGCAAGTGGAATTCTAGAAAATAAGATAAGGAATAGAAGAGACAGAGACTTTTACTATGATATTACCCATCATTATTTTCTTGCTGGAGCTTAGAAGTGACATAGGGAGATATAATCATAAAACACAGTTTTACAAAGACAACATAACTGTTTTTAAGCCGAGTCAACTTCTGCAATGATTGCAACATTTGTAATGATTGCATGATTTCATTTTAGGTCAATGAAATATGAGATCACCAAGTTGCCTTATATTATAAAATGAGTTTGATGAGTAAGCAGTTAATTTTCAATGTGGAAAATCCAAAGGAGAAAGACCACGATTAAATTAGTTAGTCATTTATTAAGTTATTTTGTGTAATAAATATAGCATTTCAGTGTTCGTGATGAGTTTTGGTACACTAACTCATTCAATCCCCAAAAATAACCTTATGAAAAATCAACATGAGACCCAGAGAAATGAGGTAACTTATCACAGAACTCATAACTATTTGGGGGTATACAATTGTTTAAGAAATGTTTCTTACCTTCAAGAATTTTCATTTTAGGACAATCCCACTTAAAAATTATGATTACTAAAGACCAGTCATGCGCATAATATTTTCTCTCCTCCATACCAGGCACAGGATTTGGAACTTGACATATATTCAGAAATATTTGGGATAAGAATAAAGTAATTAATACAACAACATCTTAAGAAGAGTGTCAGTTACCTGAGAAAATGTTTGAATTGATGAAAGGTCTCTGTATGGTGGTCAAAGAAGATGATGAGGACTTTTAAGATCAACATATCTATTATTTTCAATTTTTTAAATTAAGGTCCTTTTAAAAAAAAAAACCATCTACTTAAATAAGACTAATCTCAGATGCTTTTGATGGCATTGTTTTTTAAAACATCATGAGGTTACTTTGATTTTCAAGTTCCAGTGTATACTTGAAAGGTACGTCAAGGAATCAGAAATGTTCTGTTATAGGTTAATGAAAGATCATAATCGAAATATGGAATGGTTAGGGGATGTTTAAGAATAGAAAGCAATTAATGAATAACTTAAAAATTATGAATCAAGCTTTTGGATCTTCTTATTGTCTGGCTTTCAAAATGTCCATATGCCTGGGTAGCTTAGTCGGTTATGTGTCTGCCTTCAGCTCAGGTCATGTTTCCAGGGTCCTGGGATGGAGTCTCACATCTGGCTTCTTGCTCAGCGGGGAGTCTGCTTCTCCCTCTGCCTGCTGCTCCCCCTGTTTGTGCTCTTTCTGATGAATAAATAAATAAAATCTTTAAAAAATGATGACTTTTTCATAGAACAAAATCAATGTCTTAACTTAGTATTTACATTTCTCTGCAATCTAATGCCATCATTCAACACCAAACTCAGAAACTATCTCTCCTTTAAAGCCTTCTAGATTCTCCCAGAGAATTAATTTCCTCTGTCTTCCTTAGTATAGCTGCTTACATTGAAGTAATATGTCTTTTCCAATACTTAATATAACATGCTATCTTGTATTAGAGCATTCTGAGTTGTCTCCACTTTGTATTTCTGTGTGCAGCAACGAATACATACAAAATAGCCAAGAAATGTTTGTTGAATGACAGCAACTTGGAAATGAGTAGATATCAAGCAATTTTAAAAATATGGGTACATAAAAATCTAACTATTGATTGTCAGTGTTAATGGTGTATAGAGTTTGGTATATATCTTTCAACCATTCTTTTTGGGAAGGCTCTTTAGAACTCACAATCTGATTTCACTTCAACACCTTTTGGTCTTCCCTTTATGATAAAGCCACAAACAAGACATGGTCAGGTGGCATCCCAAACCTTCAGGAAATTATAATAATAGTGGACCAGAATAATCTACAAACTGAGTCATAAGCCTCTGATTACCTAAAAATGTGGTCTGACTGTGGTCCAGGGGTATATCTGAATGAGGTGAAAGGAGAAAATGGCGGAAAAGACACTTGAATAGAATCACTATAGGGGGAAATGACAAGAAGGAAACTCTATCGTGCCCTATTCCCCTGTATATCTTGGGAGTTCATGTTTTGAACAGGAGTGGTTTCTGTAATAATCTAATGCAACAGGTACTGTTCCGTTCACTGCTGTGCAGCGAATCCTATTAGATTTTGAAATCAGTGAAAAGTTTGATCACGAGGAAGATTTGATTTAGGTTCCATGAAAGAGAACATGGGAGTGGGGTTTACTGAAACCAATGCTGTGATCAGAATCACTTCTTATATTAAGGACTACTAAACTAAATACAGCTGTGTTTGGCAGGCTCCAATCTGTAGTAAAGTAAAGTTTCATTGATACCTAAGAGGACAAAGAGAGAAAGTGTGAGAATGAACTCTTGGATAATTTTTAAGTGACACCTAATACCAAAATAGTCTCTTAATTTTTTCTATGAGTCTCTTTTCCAATCAAAACACTACAAAAGTTATTAAAATATTTAAATTGCTTGATTTTGGCATTGGCTTTTCCCCATTCCTTTGGCTGCCTTCTCACTTTATGCCTCCATTTTACTTACATAAAATGGAGATAATATCTGCCAAACTGCATTATAGCATTGTAGTGAGACCAAGCAAATAGACATATGAGAGTAATAAATTTAAAAAACGCATAAACAATTATTATCAGTTATATTGTCATCTATTATTCAAAGATACTAATGACCCCAAAAAGGAGCAACAGAGCAAAGCAAAAGATGTTAAGTAATTTAGAAATTATTTAATCATTTCTCACTTTCTCTAGAAATAACATAATAAAACAGTGAAAGGTAACAATGTCCATAACTCTTATGGGTTAGGAAAATGAGCTTCATCCTGATTGTAAGTTATGAATCAGGCTATTTAAATACTCATTTAGTTATTTGGAGAGGGAAGAAAAAACCTTCACCCTCGGATTCCCATTGCATCTGGGAGCTAACGTGGTAAAAAATTCCAATTATATATGGGAGTCAACGTTACGTTTAGATGACTTCCAGAAAACCACACCCTATGCATCTTTGAAGGAAATAACTAAGCACATAAAATTTTGAAATTTTCACTTTGCTCCATGAAACTAACCTTGGGCTGAGGAAAACATTGATTGTGTTTACAAATCACAACAGGCTGCTGATTTTTTTTTAATCAGGTGAAATAGTTATTTAGCATTCTTTAAGGAGAAACAAAAGAGGTTTCTTTTATTTGGACTGATTAACCACTTTGTTTCATTTTGCCTTGTGTCTCATTGCACAAGTTCAGTGAACTTGCTTCAGGAAGAAAGAACTAGCTCCTGTGGCTAAGGGGTGTGGAAGAAGCCTCTCCTCACCAGTCTGTGATCTCGCTGCAGGGAACAGAAGCAAGCGGGGTCTGTGAGACGCTGGAAGAGCAAGACTCTTGTGCTATGACAAGAGATGGAAAGAAAGACAAGGCATTGCCTGAGAATCGTCTTCAATAAATTAATGTGAAAAAATAAAAGGGCACCATTTAAGAAAAGGAGGAAGTACCATAAAATTTAAGGGGAGATCGTGATCCTCCTCCTTGCCCAGCAGTTGATATATTAATTATTACATTCTGTGCAGTTAAAAAAAAAAGGGGGGGGGGGACGACTGAGTAGTCTATCATGAACTAAAAAATTGTCGACATTATCTCTTTTTCCACTGGGAGGGTTTTGTTTATTGTCGATTTTTAACTTTGTTTCTACTTTACAAGTTAATAAATGTGTGAGGATTAGATAATATCTGTGAATGTCTTGAGATCTTCCAATATAATACAAATATAGTCACAAGATACTTTGTATACCCCAAAGGAAATGTGTAAATTAGAGCAAAAGAAACTCTTTTTTTGTATGTGGGGGCCACTTAACTTCATAGTCTTGACTTTAGAATAACAGTTAGCTTTTATCTAAATTTATCCTTCTTGGCTACAGGTAATTCAGAAAAATTGAAATGGATTTTGAAGGTGACACCCTCATTGATCATGATGATTTAGGGAGGCTGGCTCATCCCTCCTTTCATGCAGGATTATCTTTAATGTTTTCCAGGGAACCCAAGTGCATCCATGCAGTGGCTCCCTAAATCTTTTGCTTTACAAAATAACCAGCCAGAGTTCTTGGGAAGGGCTATGAAAGAGGCAGAGACATTAGGATTCTCAGATGCACTAATTGATTTAGCAGCAGTTTAAAACAATGTTGAGCATTGTCAGAGATGTTCCTTTGAGGTATTAAATCAAGTTTCCCAAGATGGATTGCATGCTAACCACATACTATCTAAAAATCTCAAGGGCTGTTTATTGTTCTGCAATTTATGATCGCCTTGTTAGAGGACTGCACATCAGCTTCCCTCGAGCCTAGGAAGAAACAGAGACAAATAGCATGCAAACTATATTGAACAATTCATTATATTATATTGTAGAAACCTAAGCACAGTGTGGAGATAACCCTTTTATGCAGGCTGCCTTATTGAACAGTAATCA
This sequence comes from Lontra canadensis, assembly GCF_010015895.1. Classification (NCBI taxonomy): domain Eukaryota; kingdom Metazoa; phylum Chordata; class Mammalia; order Carnivora; family Mustelidae; genus Lontra; species Lontra canadensis. Next base: position 34,454,974 of record NW_022631003.1, on the reverse strand, counting down.
CTCTGTAATGCTTTAGATATTTAAATCATATTTATAATAACACATATTAATGTAACATCCCTCATAAAGTTCTCAAGGCATTTTATGGGGTATATAAACCATGGAAAAATACAAAATTTTAAAATGCAGATATACCTACCCTGGGGTCTTTGAGGCAACCTAATGAGGAATATATACAAAATCCCAGGCTGACAGTTTAACTATTTAAGTAGCATATAGAATAATTCAAACACATTTCAAGATATTGCTGGTTACGAACTCATTCTTTATCTAAATATTTGGCCAGGTTGTATAAGTGCTTATTTTCACTTTTACTGTTATAGGCAGAGAGAAAAGAGATTAAAAATGTTTAGAACATTTTCAATCAAAGCTTTCAAATTCACATGCTTGAAAATCAGTCACCGATTTGGGTTTATGTATTCTGTAAAATTACATTATTAGAGCACTGGGGTTAATTTTAAAACCGATGAAGGTATTTATCTTGGCGTGGCCTGCCTAGATTTGGTATAGTGCTGCGCATCTATGTGTCTGGTAGATAATTCAATAATTAGTTGTTGACTGATTAATTTGTTTATTCTCAAAGAAATGAAGTGGGAAGTCTTGGGGTTTCATGAGGATATTCTATCCCTTTCGCAATACTGCAGGTAAGCTGTGGGGGTCTCAACTGATCTAGTTGCTTCGCTCGAATTCTTTCCTTTGCTTTTTACCATTTAGCGGTTAAATACATTAACTACGAAAAAGTTCGCAGTCAACCTAACTATGTACGTGGTGGTATTTAATGCTCTGGGGATTTTTTCTTCATCCTTTTCTTATTCAGAACACTCAAAGAAATAATATCAGTTAAAGAATTTTTTCATTTGTAATTATCCTGCCTTCATATGAATGACACATAGAATGTTTCATTTTCTAAAACGTAACGTGTCCAAAAATCAGATGGAAGAGAGAAAATAAGGAGAACTTTTTGGCTGTAGGCCACTCATACCAGCAGCAGTTACACCACTAACCACAGCCCTTCACTTCCCTTTAGGGCACTTGGTGTCACTCTATTGTGTACATACTTTATTCAGTGGCTAGGAACACATCAAGCGTTCCAGGAAAGGAATAGAATAAATGCAGGATAACCAACTCCCAAGTCGTCCAGGGTCAGAAACCTTTCTTGGCAACATCACCTGCAAGACGTTAATACAACTAGAATGTTTCACATGAAGGACACATTATAGTGTGAATAAATGGTTTCCTTTTTGTTGGGAAAGAAAAGAACCCAGCAGGAATCAGTTATTAGCATTGACATTCAATTGTTTAAATATAATGAAAATTTTTTCAGTGGTATCCTGCAGGCTGTCTGGTTCCGTGTTCTTAATTTTTAAGAAAGCTGTTAAATCCAGAAGTCTGCTCCCTGGCATTGCCGTACTCTGTTCAAGCTGCAGTGCATACAGACCTCTTTTTTATGAAAATAGGGCTTTTTGGAAACGCAACCAAGGTCAAGTCTAAGTGTAAAATAAGGACTCTTTCCTTAGAATAGAGGAGTTGCTCCACTGTCTTAACCAGAACTGTCTAGACCGTTTAGCTCCAATTTTCTTAAATTCTGAACTCAAGTCTTTAGTGTCAAAGCGTAATGCAACAGGAATGATTAGCAATATTTCCAGAAGTCCTGTAGCTGGAATAATTACAATTCATGCTTAATCATCATTTTTTATACAGTTCCTGGGCATGACTGTCTATTGCATTTCCTGTGTTTCCCTCAACAGCTATTTATTTATTGTGGACCTGCTAGGTGGGAGATTCTGTGCTAGGTGTTGAAAAATTCAACCATGAATAGAATCTCTCCTGACCATGTAGGATTTCCAGTATATACCCTTTTAACTAAAATATGTGTATTTTTCTCTCAGTCTCCAAAGTAATGTATGCTTGTTTGTTTCAGTAAATCTGATAGAAGCCGGACATCCACATTCTTATTTTAAACAATCGATCGACATTTCTCCTGCATTTGTAATTGAGGGCACTTCAGTGTTCCTTGAATTCGAGGGAGTGACACTTCATTACATGGCTTACATGCATATGCACACCAAGGGTGCTAGGCATGTAAAGTTCTATGGAAGTTCCTCTGATAGATTTCAGTTGTGGCTTCTTTCCACTGCCAGTTTGCTCTTACCCCTTTAAAAGACGCCCCCCCGCCCCCGCCAATCCCAAACAACCACTACAGATGCACAATTGTTTAATCAAAATAAATCAGGGAGCCTTCTGATAGAGGTTGTCTTCTGGTGTTCTTTCGGAAACTCCCAGAGGAACTATGCGTGATAGACTATCCGTAGAATCATGGTTGATTAACAAATTGACTCCAAATCTTCTTCCACACTGTAACTTTAACTGAAGGGGACTTGGTTGCATTTCTGGATCAGCTCAGAGTCATGGTCCTTCCTTTATCACATGATAGCTTTTAAAATGTTCTAAGTTGTAAGGTTCCTGCTAATCTTCACTCTATGAAACCAAATCAGCTGAGTCTTAAGAAAACACAAGGCATTTGATGTGGTTCAGAGATTTCCGGAGAGTCTCATCACTCTCTCTTCCCTGATCCAATTCAAGTTGCCTCCACGTTCCTGTACTCTAGTGAACGAAATATCTGAGGTAGAGGATTTTCATGTTGCTTTCTATTTTGTCCATCAATCTGGAGTCTTTCCGTACCTTTTGTGCAATAATTTGGTCAATAATCACAAATGTGCTTCAAATATGGGCTCTGGAATTAGACTTCTGTCTTCAAATCTGAATTCTGCTGATTACTAGCTCTGTAGCCTTGAACTAATTGACTATGTAAGGCTTTTTCTAAATATGTTAAATGGGGATAAGAAGAAAAATACTTAACTCATTTGGTTGTTGTGAGAAAATTTCAATAAATGAGATAAGGTAATAAACATCCATATAGGAACTGAAGTAACGTAATCACTGTAAGAATTGCTAGTTCTTTTTAATATGAAGAATACTTCCAGAAATAGTGAATAACGATATCTGATTCAGTTAATCAAGTTCCTTTTTTTTGTTCAGATTATCTGAAAAATTAGAATATCTATGTTTTTCAGACAGATGTCTAAAAAGATGCAGATCTGATAAACTCATTTATGAAGTCAACTTGTGATTTATTTTGATACCTGGAAACTCTGTTGAACTTTGAACATAATAGCTTATTCCAAAGGTTATAGCATAATTGTTTCAAAATGCCATTATCTCAAATGTATATGGGTCTGATTCATATGTCTTAAATATATCTAGTTCTTTTTATAAGACTGAGAGAGTTTTAGAAAAACAATTTCATATCTCTCAAAATATTCTTTGAGTTTTAAATGAGGAAGATGGCAGTTATTCATATTCAGTAGATGGAGAAACTAAGGAATTGAAGGTTGAAGTGAGTTGTGAAAGACCACTCTGCCACTTAAAAGTAGAATGAATATTATAAAAAATGTTTCCTGTTTCCTGTGGAGTTTGAGTAGTATTGCTCCTAAGACTATTTTGAATAAGAAATCATATATCTCCCATAAATCCTGAAAGATTAGCTTATGGAGGAAATGAGCAAAACATCAGGTAAAGAAATAAAGTAATCGGCATTGGTTAAAGCTTAAAGGAAATGGGACATGGGCTGCCAAAAATACAAAAAATAAATGACATAAAAAGTAGTTAAACAAGGGATATTAAAATATCACCAGTAAGAGCGAACACAAAGTGAAAACTGAGTGTGAAATTTGTGTGACTTTGAAGTGGCCAAGATATTAAATTCATTTTTTAAAATGTCTTTAGTATAAAAGAAGAAATTGGGCTGCCAAGTCATGAAATCTTGCAAAAATATATTTCAACTGAAAGCCTGTTTGCAAAGCACATTTTCACTTGAACATAGATCAGCATGTCCAGATGACAAAGATCCATGGGTATTAATGTAAATGGCAAGTGAAATTTCTAAGCTTCTTACAACTATGTTAGGAGTCTCATCTAGTCACAGAATATTCTAGGAACTGTCTTCTTGGCTGATATTTCCTCCTTAGCCTCTCATAAGTATTTAGGTAGAAGTATATTTGGGGTCACCTACTGATTGTCTGAATAAAAAAGCTAGAAGGCTTAATTAACCCAGAGACCTCACTATTGTAGGTATTTAGAAAGTCACAACTTAGCAGTTTTGCTTATTCATAAAATGACTTGTGTTAGTTGATTGAGTCTTTGTTCATTTTAATGTCCAGCACTGCTATTCCTTTAACTAATCTGATGTTCCAATTAAATCAGAACAACCAGTTATTTTGTATGTGGACATGGAATGCATGTGCATTAAATCAAGTGTTGCTACATTTTGAGGTTCTTTGGATGACTTATTATTTGAGATTGAAGTTGCAAATCTCGAATAGAAGAAGCAGGAAAGTTGGTTTGCAACTTGGTTATGCCAGTTCGAATGAGTCACTTCTTTTCTCTTAGTCTTCTTTTACTCATCTGTAAAATGCTATACGGATCAGGCTAGACCAGGCTATGCTACAGTAACAAATAATCACCAAAACATGGTGATTCTTACAGTAATCACTTAAGGACTCATGTTTATGGAAAGTACTCATGTACTTTCAAGCTTTCGTGGTTTCTGGGAGAGAAGTTGCTTCCAGCAATTGAATGTTTCTGCCTGGAAGTGATATATGCCACTTCTGCCCAGATTTTGTCAGTTAAGGCAAGTCATGTGGTCACGTCTAAATTCAAAGGAGTAACAATTTTACTAGATGCCTGCAAGGAGAAAACTAGATTATTTATAAATAGCTTTATTGTTCTCTGGAATAAATGGAATTACTTCTTGGAAAATAAAATGTTTATGTGAAAATCCAGTATGTTCAATCAATGACTATATTTTGTTTGCATGTATTTTTAAAGTAAAAGAAACATGGCAAATTCAGATTTTATTGTAATTTTACAATGTTCTTCACAAAGACAATGGGGATGCTTGAGGCTATCTAAAAGCACAAAACAGCTTCCATTTCTAAAAATAAGGTACACTTTTTAATTCACAAAATTAAAAAACAGCTAATGAAAACCAGAACATCAATATTAACCAAAGTGGAAAAACTGAGAAACTTCTTTCTCAAGTTTACTTGTACATTGGACTTATTATTTTTTTTTTAAACACTCCTTGTGAGTTGTGTTTGTATCTGTGAAGTGAATTAGAGATTCGAGATCATTCCGGTGAATGTTACTTTTGCTTCATCTTTCTGCAGACAGAATTACCTGGATAAATTACAGCAAACATTAGTCAGAGGTGCAGTGTTTCAAAAGAAAATGAGTTGCTTTCCTCAGTTTGGAAGACATCAGATTCCTCCTATTTCTGTCCTTTCAGTTTCCAGTGCAAAGAAAGTTCCAAGCATGGAGAGAGAAAAACAGCAGGGCATCTCACCCACAGAGAGCAACATCGGCAGTAGGCGAAAGAAGCCAGAGAAGCCAGGAAGTTAGTCTTCACCCAGTCATTCCTCTCCTGGCTGTATCCTGAGTTGAGGACTTAATGAAAACGTGTCCTCGGCCGAGAATGGAGAAAGCACTCCAAGGCCAGTTCTGTGCATATGAAGTCCTGTACACCTGGCTAGCTCGCTGTTGCTATCTAGCATGAAGCGCACCTCTGTCTCTTATTTACCTGATGTGCAACTTAAGAAAATTCTTAAATCTCTCTAAATCTCCATTTCCTTATCTGTAAAATGGTGAAAAATATCACTTGCCTACCCCCCTTGCTGGGTTTACCCGGAGAATCAAAGGAGATGATATTTGTAAAAGTGATCTGTGATGGTAAACATCAAATTAAGTGTCTGACTATATTTTTCTACCATTCAGCCCCCAACCTTTGTTTTGTTTTCTCTCTGTACATGTGAGACGACATTGCTTTGTGTGACACAATGTTAAGTGTGAGAGCCAACACTCAGGGTGAGAGATAGCCGAATTTTATTCTTGTCTTCCTGCTCAAGAAGGCCCAGCATAATTCCAGTGAACAGGAATGATATTATTAGAGGACAAACAGGATTCCTGTGAATTCATTTCAAAGAAAATCATTCTCTAATGTGTAGCCTTATGTGTGGTAACAACACTTGTGGCGTATCTCACAAGAGATGACAATCCATCAGGGGATCCGGACTCTTGCAGAAACCCACCTTTGCATCTACTTAGAGAAAGATGCCATGCCCACATTTCTGAGGGTCATGTACCCTCTGGGTTGTGGAATATGAAGGTGGTATTTGTAAATCCATTATTGACCCGAGGGGCGAACAGCAGTGGAGGCCACGGTGGCAATCGTGAAGGTGGCTAACACTGACTCATCTGGTAGTCAGTGTTTGCCCAGGCATATGAATCTGGCAGGGCTCATTATTGGCTGAATAAATGATAGTGGGTTAGAGAAAGCAGAGATGGATAACAGGCTCGTGGATGTCAGATTGTAGGTACCTTTGGAGCTCTCACAAAGGGCATCAGTCATAAGAAAGGGACAAGTTACGGAGACATTCACCCATGACTTTCCACATCATTTCCCCAACACTTCTTCACCTGCCATCAATTCCAAAGAAAACGACTATTTTAGATCCTAACCTAAATTGAGTGTTTCCCCCTCGCATCTTGTTGTTGTACTTTTTTCCTGTCTAGTCATAATGTGCACCAAAAACAACAAGTGAGGACAATTTTGACTTCGGATATACCCGGTGGCTTGAGCACACGGTTCATTATAGAGCTGCTAGCAGTCAGAGGTTGGCAGTCTTACTTAATGGAATAACAGATAGAGAGCAAGAATAATAGCTCCCTTGTCTCTCAGTCTATTAATAGTGGAACCATTCATATTACAAAATGACTGGCAATAAGAATATTTTACGGGGGGGAAAAGCCTTGGCAATAAATGAACTTTTATAGCTGAAATGGTCATTAGAACATAAGTCTAATTCTTGAGAAACTAGAACACCAGTTTACTGGATGCACATATATTTATTATTTGTTGTTATTGTTTGTTTACTGTGTTATTCTTCCTTTCTAAAAAAGGTGTTTAGTCATTTCCATCTTAGCATCGATGTCCAAAAAATACATGGCAACCCATGACCTAGGAATATATTTATATAACATCACAAACGTTTTCCATGGCAACAAGCCTTGTCAAGCTGTCAGATGCCACGAGACAGACTTCTGAGCAGTTCCCAAACAAATATAATTCTAATATAAAAATGAATAAGAATCCTGCTGTTCTGCAGGGATATCTAATATCGAATCCACAAACATATAGGACTATCACCCAAAATAAATAAATAAATAAATAAATAAATAAATAAATAAATAAGATGATTTACCTTAAAGATATAATGTCAAACAAATGTTGCCTACTGGCATGTTGTCATTGCCCAAACTTTGCTCACACATCGAGTAGTTTATTTTCAGAAGATTGTGACTATTGTCTTGAAGTTCTGGTGATTTTTCTCAAGCAGCTATATCTCATACACAGTTAAAATTCAATAAATATTTTTGGCATTTAGCAGTGAAAGTAAACACTGCTGCTATTGATATATTCCCCTAATGAGAATTATAAAGGCTTAAAATTGGGATGATAAAAAAGATAAAACTTTGGCTTTTTCATTCTACCTCCCCTGTACTTCCTGATGACCCAGAAAGCCACAGATTAAAATGGATGTGTGATAGCGGGATTGCACTGTACTTCTTTTGTAGCAAACTGTAGGTGGGTAGATAAAGGATGGATGGATGGATGGATGGATAGATAGATCCACCTTATGACTAAGTAACAGATAATTGCCATTAATTTCAGGATATAGAGTATGTTTTAGTCCATAAGTTAATTATTACACAAATTTTGCAGTTGGGTAAACTGGGAACAAAGAAATACAGTTATTCACTCTGCATTCTTTATTAAGCATTTGAAAGTCAAGAGTAAAATCTAACAGTCTGAGTTCTTGCCCTGGAAGACCTGAGTTTTAGTGCTCAGAAGACCTAGATTTTGTCCTGGTGCTGCCGTTGTTTTGATTAGCTATTGTTATGTCACATAAACATCCTAAAAGTTAATACTAAAACTTAGTAGCTTAAAAAAATTATATATTTCTTATAATTCTGTGGGTTGGCTGATCTCCGCACAGCCATCTTCAAGGTGATATCCATGGACCACATTCATTGGGAGGTGGGGGTGGAACAGCCACCTGGGATTGGGACCCTGCGTCAGCTGCACTTTCTCTCTCTCTCTCTTTCTCTCTCCATGGTGTCCTCATTGTGTCTTCCTCTCCATATAACCTTTTCATCTAATCCATCCTACAGAACAGTCAGGCTTCTTAGGGGGGTGTTAGGGATTCCAAGAGCACAAAGCAGAGGCTGCCATGTCATCTCAAAGCTTAGGATTGAAAGTAGGACAGTGTCACTTTTGCTGAATTCTATTCATTACAGTGAATCATCGATTCAAAGGCGGGGACCACACAAGTATGTGACTATTAGGGGTGTGGCTCAGTGATGGTCACTAATGTAACAGTCTACTTTATCACATGTAGGGTGACCTAAAGAATCATTTCCTCAACTGTCAAAGTAAGAGGTCGTACTAGACTAAGGTCTACTTTTAACAGTCCAAAGTTCCCTGAGCCATTCAATACAGTATGGTATTGCAGGAAAATGGACTCCAAAATCCATGCAATCTTGGGTTTATTTCCAAATCCATACAGAACATTCCTCATGTCAAATAGAACTGACAGACAGCTCAAAAGTAGTATGTCAATTATGACCTTCCTTTTATACCTTCTCTAACCCCAAAGTCTATATTTCCATTGATGACATTCTGTATTTCCAGTTTTTCTTGGCAAAAATCTGGAATATTATTTTTGATCCCTCTTGTCAATGACACCCACCATTCAGTAAGTCATAACAATACTATGAGGAAAGTACTATTATAATCTCCAGATCATAATTATTCAAATGAAAAAAAAAAAAAAGACACAGTATCACAGAACTGGTAAGTAGATGAGCCCATGTTCTTAATCATGGTACTATACAGGAGCAATGATTCCAGGCTCCCAAAAGTATAAAAATATCTGAACTTAGATTGAATGATTTCAAAGACTTAGAGATTTTTTGAAAGTACAATTATAAACCCTTGAATAGTTTGTGTGATACATCATTTGTAAATTTGGGGGGGAATAGGGTAACCTTAGGAAGCTGGCTTTAGGGCAAGGGTAAGTTGACACCTTAACAATAATTTGCAGCCTTGTCATTGGACACATACACACACAAACTGAAAAACACATTGTTATATTTAGTTAACACTTACAACATAAATTATATGGAGAGCTGTAGCACAACTGCTTTATGGATGAGGATGACTAAGATGTTCACATTGACTGACAGCTCAGGGGAGCTGGTGCTAGAATCAAGCGTAGAAACTACTAGCAATGAGTAGCTAATAATTAATTAGCTGAAGGAACTGGACATATGGCACAGCTTAAAATTATTCCGAAGGCCATGATTCTGAGGTCAGACTCTCAATAACAGGATTAATCTGTTACTTTATATCTATCTTAGTTGAAACCTTTGCAGAGAAATGAGAAATTGTAGGCAAGGATCATGGGCTACAAACTTTAACTAACTACATAGTTTTGAAACTATTTTTAATACAATGTTTGTGTTGGGGGTACAAGATAAAGTCCCTGAGACTCTTGAAGTATATATAAAGGCTTTCTGAAAATAAGGGAAACTATTCATGGAAATGTTTTTTTCTCCTGAGAGTGAAATAAATCAACAAATTGCTATTTAAAGCATGTGAATAATCCCCTTCCCCCAACTCTTTCAAATTTCTTGTTATGGCTTTGGATATTTTTTCCACTAATTTTCACTGCAAAAAGAAAAATACCACATTGGCAAGGATACAGAAATTTTCTTTGAAGCCGCTGAATAGTTACAGTTTGGCTGGTCCCTCTCTCCCCTTTCTTGTCTTCTGGATGCTATTTGACAGGACCGTAAAGGGACCATCCCTTGAGACTAGGAAGGAATTTCTTCCATCTTTGTTTTTTCCTGACAACGTACATTAGAGACAATTAGGAAGGGGGACTTCATGCAGACCTTATGAACGCTGATCTACAAGGTCTCCACAGAGTCACGTGTGACCATTGTACTCAAAGATTGGTTCATTTGATTAGTAAACTTTCCTCAGTTCCATCCAGGCTTAATATAACTACCATTTGGTCTCTATTACCTCCTACTCCATCCTAGCTTTCTGGCAATTCACAAGACTACTACATCTAAATTAATCTACTGATTGCTATTAAACTCCTATAAATGTATACATCAAAATACACATTAGTAACAACAAGAAGGGAGGGATATGGAAATATCAATTCCTCCCACTGCCCCTAATTAAGTGCAGAGCATTTATCCCCCCTTGCAATATAGTCATCCAAGTCTGTGTCATGAGTGGAGAGCAGAAAAAGTTTAGGAGGATGTCTTGGTTTGAGGTCCAGCACAAATTGTCCACTCTGCTACCCTACCCCAAGCGACCCAGTCAGAGCACTTTTCTCATAACATCTCTGGCCTCATCCTGGGAAAATCATACCCATCTTACTTCTGTAGAATGCACAGTTAGGCTGTGTATTTAATCTAAGGAGACAAGTTTCTTGAATTTATTTCTGGAGAAACACAGTTTAGGAATGAATATATTTCACCCAAATTCTAAGGCCTATATAGGAGTTAATATATTGATCATAGAATTTAGGGTTGAAAATAAATTCAGAGGGTTTTAAGTCCAGTTCTAATAATTTTTCCTCTTAGAGATCTCTCAAGATCCATCCTGTGCTGCCTTTGTCCCCCGACACCCACTGCCTCTGTGTCTGTGGCAGCATCTCCCATATGGGCGACTGATTCCTGACCCACTTCCCTAACTCCAGGCATCAGCCCCTGCCCACCCCACACCCGAAGCACACACATACACATCTCCGTATCTTACTGAGTAATCTTATTAAGACATAAGCCTCACTAAGTTATTCCCTGACTTAGAAATCTCCAGTTATTTGCCATCTCTGTTGGACAAAGCCTAAATTAAACAACACGGGCTTTCCAGTCTGCCCCAACAGCTCTCACCAGTCTCATCTCTATCCCTTCCCTTCCATTTTGTGTTCAGACAGGTCAGCTGTTTCACTATTGCCCAGTAAGGGTCATGTTCTTTCACACCTCCCAACCTCAGTACAGACTGTAATCTTCTCCTCCCTGTGAACTCCTGCTTATCTTTAAAGACCTAAATTAATGGTTACCTTTCTGTGGAGCCTTTCCCAATACTCACAAGGAGAGTTAGCACATAGTTGCTGTATGCTTCAACACTGCCTTGTACCGAGAGCTTCTAGAGCACACACCACCCTGCTTTTATCCTTCCCCACTGTGCACCCAGCGTGGAAGTTGTATCTCATGTCTTTCTGCCTAAACTGGTGCCTGGTACAGAGACAGCACTTCACTCATTCATTCTTCATTCATTCATTCATTGAATAAGCATGCTCTTATTGGAGGTTTAGTATCAAAAAACATATTAAACATGGTTCTTGCTATCACAGATTATAATTTACTCGGGAAGAGAGACGTTAGACAAACACACAAATGAATATACGATTACTGTTTGCTGTAGATGGGAAAGAACAGAGCACAAGAAAAAATATAAGGAATGGTTGGAAGAGCTAGTTTAGTTGGGGGGAAAGCTGAGGAAAAATCTCTGAGAGTGTGGCATTGAAATTAGGATCTGCAGGGTGGGTAGAAAGTAGTCAAGAAAAGCGAGAAGGAGCATGTATGGTGTCATAGTGGAAACAAGCTCATAAAAAGAATTGTTAAGAGGTCAGCACAGCTAAAACCGGAATGAGCGAGGGTAGTAAATGTAGACAGTCCTGAGGGACAGGCAAGACCAAGTGACAGAGTTTGGGTTTTTTTGGAAGCCCATTGGGAAGGCATCAAAGGGTTGAAAGAAAGTTCCAGGAACAGACGGCACATTACCTTTGGAGTAACAAGAAGATTTCTTCTTCAGGGATCCTGGATGAGAGATTAATTGAGTTAATGCTAATGGAGAGCCCAGAGGAGGGAAAAGTTTGTCACTCATCCTTACAGAGTAGAATTTTTGACAGTTCCCTTCAGTGCAAGCTGACTCAATTTATCGCCAAGAGCTACAGTTTGAACTGTTTGAAAAGTTATGAGAGCACTCCCTAATGACTGAGAAAAACATGGAATGTGGCCTCAAAGGAGAGATGCGGTGATTAAGGACCAGCCCACAAGGGCTACATAACAAGTACATCATGAGCAGCACACTAGACACTTTCACTTGGATTCTGAAAGTCACCTCAACTTCAATTTGCCTAACCCTGAACCTACCCATCCCAGTTTTCCATACTCCCATTACCACCTGTGTCCATCTGGCCCCTCCCAGTGACACCTGGCACCTCCATCAATCCCAGGTATCAGTACTGACACTTTCTTGTCCCTCACCAGCCAGAACCATCCATCACCAAGTCCTGCTTATTTTACTTCCTAACCATCTCTTAAATCTGCCAAAATGCCTCCATCCCCACTATCACCACACAGTTCAAGCTCTTATCATCTATTGTCTGGACCTCTGTAATAACCTACTAATGGGTATTCTCTGTCAATTAGGAAGCCCTTAAGTTTATTCTTTATCCAGCAGGCAAAGAGAGCTTTAAAAATACAAATTGGTGTATCCCCATCACTGATGGTGTTTAAGGCAAACATGGAAGAATGAAACTCCTTCCTGTGACTTTGGATCCCCTAACCAGCTGGTCTAGATTCTGCCCATGCTTAATTCTGTGTTATGTTTGCCCTACTCTCTACGAGCCTGCTATACCGGGTGACTTTCAGTTTTGTGAGGGCATCATGCTCTATCTTTTCAGCAGACCCTTATGTGCAGTCCTCCATATGTTCAAAAAGTCTTATGCACCCTCTGCCCTACTAACACACATATGTTCTTCTAGGTCAGTTCAACCATCACTTAACTGAAGGAATCCGTCACCCCTTAACTATTGCAAATTCCTCTATAATACAATGTCATAGAGCCACGTACCCACCCTCTGTAGTCTTCACAATTTACATCTGATTAAGGTTCCTCTCTCCCATTCCACTGCCTTAATATTTTATTACATCCTAAATACCTAGTATGTAATAGGTACTCAAAAATACCTATGGAATGAGGAAGTTCATGCCCCCAGGATAAAACACTATTGTCTGGATGAACTGAAGTGATCCTCTTCCCCACTTTCTGGTTCACCACCCTCTAAAACTGTTTCTGCTCCAGAGTCCAAGACCTCGTTGTAAGTCTGTGAGATATTAAAATGCCCCTCTCCCTCAATTTTTCTTTTAATCCATTAACAACTTATACTGATTTTTCTACTAAATATCAGGTAATCCTCTGTCACTACTGAGTTTAGACAACCAACTTAGCTTCTCTTGCCACAATCTGCAATCTGCTCTCCCCATGGCCAGGATTGACCCTATTCTCATTGGTTCTCTAGTTCCCTCTAATGTGTCTAGAGTTACCTCTCTAAAGTGCCAAATTCACTGGCTCCCTGATTTGTACTCAGGTTGAAGTTCAAACTAATTATGAGACCTTCATGAGTTGACCATATTCATTCCACTCCATCTCTCCCCTCCATCCACTACAGATCCCCAGACAACATTGCTGTCACTCACTGGGCCTTCAAACTCACCCTTCCTACTCTCTCTCTTCCCCAATCTATTTCCTACCCATATTGTAGGTCTTAACTTGGAAGCCACCTCTGCCAGACTTTGATCCCTCAGACTTTGAGTTAGTTTATGTCAGAATATCTGTCAACTTCCTCAATGATCCTTTCATATGATATGTAACAGAAGTTGTCTTGGCTTGATTTGGCTGGGTAGATCGGATGAAGAAATATCACTGATAATTCTGAGAGACATCTTTATATATGAGACGAGCATGAGTGATTTTCTTCTGAAAAAGGAGAAAAGAAGGCCGCATCAATTCTTGAGTAAGAGTAGGAAATTAAGAGGAGGGGGTATTAAAGCATCCCATCCTCTACAGGATTTATGTATGAGTTTTGAAGATTGAAGGTAGGGTCACATTATGAGTTTTATGGGCTCTAGGCACTTATGTCTCCATGAGCTCCTTCACACACACACACACACACACACACACACACACAGAGAAATATATTGGAGTTGGCATAAAGACAAATATATTAATATTATGTAATTAAGTCTTTTCTTCAACTTAAAAGTTCATTTCTTCCTTCTAATTTTGAAAGAAAATAAAGGATTTTCATGGGACTCTGAAAGAATCGTGGGCTCTATCTGCTCTGTCTTCTGTATGAGCCAGCCCTTCTGAAGGTCATGTGATCCTGGTTTGGCAACTATAGTGTTCAGCAGCTCTTAGGTGACCCAGAGGGAGTATTGGCTGCAGAAGTGCTGGGATGCCAATGAGAGAGACCAGATTCTCCAAATACCCGATGGACAGTGGAGATGCAAAAGGGAGCCTTGGCAGGAGAAGAGTAGCCCAAAGGGGAATGAATATATGCTCAAAGGCATGCGAGATGATCTCTTATGGAGCCCAGAAAGAGAAAAGGATTACTTTGTGGACTCTTCAATGTCCCGATGAAAAACAGACGGCACACTCAAACAGGAGAGTTCATGGAGGGTTTATTTACAAACAGTGTTTACAAAGGTGTGGGCATAAGAGAAGCAGAGGCAGAGGGCGTAGAAACTTGACTTACTCCAAACGTTTCAGTCTCCGGGGTGGAGAGCAGGATGGACAAGGATGAAGAGTGGGTGTGCAGAGACAGTAGGATATCTGATCATTTAATGTTAACACAATCACGTTCATGCACACAGGCTAACACTAGATAGAGTCATTTAGGTAAAACAGTTTCATTGCTTATATCCTTTTGGTGGGAAAGTCAATGATGGTGGAAACTCTGTGAGACAGCACATGGTTGTATCCATAGAACCTCGCACACAGTTGGCACATAATCAATAATAAAAGCTTAATAAATATTTGTTAAGTAGAACGAATGAATGAATGAGTGAATTAAAAGAAACACATTTCTGAGATTTTCTCTACTAAAGTCAGTGGTGCCAAAGGATGACTTGGAAAAGAAGACATGTTTTCCAAAGGAAGAACTAGATCCAGCTGGTCAGGAGAAATCACAGACTGTCTGAGGGAACAAAATGTCTCCAAGACAAAGCAGCCATTGCAGAGATAACCCTGGGATGGTCTGATGATCGTGCCTCAGGCTCTCAGGATTCCAAAATAGAAGAATTGTCTCAGGTAATTGAAGGTGATTAATTGATACTCAGTTGGATATTAAGAAACTATAGTATTATAGTCAAGGCAATGCCTGTTGTAGGTCTTTGTTAACTGCATTTCTTGCCTACTCATTCTGGCAAACAAGTGTGTATTAGAGACCCTGGCATGTCCAACAGGTTGTATTTTTTTTTTTTTTAAGATTTTATTTATTTATTTGACAGAGAGAGAAATCACAAGTAGGCAGAGAGGCAGGCAGAGAGAGAGGGGAAGCAGGCTCGCCACTGAGCAGAGAGCCCGAAGTGGGGCTCAATCCCAGGACCCTGAGATCATGACCTGAGCCAAAGGCAGAGGCTTTAACCCACTGAGCCACCCAGGCGCCCCTCCAACAGGCTGTATTTACAGGTTGAATGGTTGAGGTAAAAGATGTGTGAAGTGTGTGACAGCATCTTACCCACCCATTTGCTATGCTCAGCCAAATTCCTTATGTTATCTCTCTTACCAACCTAGTTGGCCTAGCATATCTATCTAAAACTGTACTGACAGCCCAGTTTTATTAAAGTCCCATATCCTGGAACATCCCTCCTTCCCAGGCATACCAGGAAAGTATGCTCTATCACCTTGCTATCTGAGTTACTGATGTATTATTTCTTAAAGTACGATTGATAAATGCAATTATTACTGCACACTTCTTTATTTTGTCAGGTAGTTTCTGTTTTTCTTACCTGTCTTTGTTAATGTCTTCGAGACCATATTTGACTTTTAATCATGAAAAAAGTTTCAAAATAATGCTACCTAAATAATAATACTGGTATTGCTGGCATTTATTTCAAGTCTCCAATATATTATCCTTGTCCACCATGGTCAAGAATTTGAAAAGAGAGTGGTCATTACGGCAATTGCAACCTATATTACTTCCCCAGTTTTGTTCTTGGCATAGAGACAGTGTCCAGGATGCCTAGAAGCCAGAGACAATCCCATGTCTTCTCAAGGAGCATGCTAGGCTTTGAATGGAATTGCTCACCATCAGATTTGCTTACAGAATGCCAGGTGGGCAAAACGGCTCTCTAAATTTACCCTGTAACTTTTACATGCGTCAGAGAAAGTAAGTAACAAATGATATATACGCCTACTGGTGGGTGGAATCCTCAAACTTAAAGAAAAGGAAAACCATATGGGCATAAGATGGACTTTGTGTTAAAAGTGGATTTCTTTTCTTGTAATGAATTGTTCCATACTTTATGTAAATAAAAATTTTTAAAGTTTCTCTAGGATACAACTATTACAGCTTGCCCACTGAGTGGGTATGTTGTGAAAGAAAGTAGTGAGAACTTGAGCAATTTTTAAGTTGTTTTAAGCCTATGTGAAATGAAATATGCCACACCGATGAGCTCATATGTGTATTAACTTTCTTAAGTCATTTACTTTATCTAAGGGCTGAATATCTGTCCTGCCTCATTTGGACTCCCTTCCAAGAAATGCTGAGTAGCACCACCTGACGTGGGCTGAAGTGAGCTGAAGGTGATGTTCTCCTTGCATTTCTGTTTGGGTCGATCTAGCTGAAATCTCTTGAGTGTAGACCAATGGGAAATTTTGCTATAGACCATATCTAAATATTCCAACTATGAGCGTTGTTCATTACCTGTGTCTATACTTTTGTGTGTAATGCACATCAAATAACTACCTTCCTGAGCAGCTCCAGCTCAGGGACAGAATGAGTGAGAAAAGTTATTCATTAAGAGCCTTGTTCAAATAAGGAGAAATCATTTTGGTAATTTTGTTCCTGCTCAGTTTGAGGCTAAGAATTAATTAAGCCATACTTGAATGGCGATCATTATAATATTCATGTTAATAATAAATAACATTATTGGTTACTTATTTTTAAGACAGTTTTCATGTATTACCTCATTTAATCCTATGAGGTGGATATGTTGATCACCCCCATTTTATAGATAAGTAAACTAAGCCATGGAAAGGTTGCACTGTGCTAGCTCACACAGCCAATAAGAAGTGGAGACAAGAGGGGCGCCTGGGTGGCTCAGCGGGTTAAGCCGCTGCCTTCGGCTCAGGTCATGATCTCAGGGTCCTGGGATCGAGTCCCACGTCGGGCTCTCTACTCAGCAGGGAACCTGCTTCCTCCTCTCTCTCTGTCTGCCTCTCTGCCTGCTTGTGATCTCTGTCTGTCAAATAAATAAATAAAATCTTAAAAAAAAAAAAAAGAAGTGGAGACAAGAGATGGAGATAAGTGTCTGACAGAGCTGACACCTCTACTCAAATAGAAAAGTAGTGAAACTCCAGTGAAATCATCAATTTTTTTTTTTTGGCTTTTTTTGTTTTTTGTTTTTGTTTTTGTTTTTTTAGTAACCCAGCCACCCTATACCAACTTTTTTTTTTTTTAAGATTTTATTTATTTATTTGAGAGACAGAGAGAGAGAATGAGAGAGAAAGAGCATGAGAGGGGAGAGGTCTGCAGGAGAAGCAGACTCCCTGCTGAGCGGGGAGCCTGATGTGGGACTCAATCATGGGATTCCAGGATTGTGACCTGAGCCAAAGGCATTTGCTTAACCAACTGAGCCCCCCCAGGCGCCCACCAACTTATTTTTTTTAAGTGTGTCTGCTAAACCAATGTGCCTTCCTATAGACAAAGACAAGAAACAGAGTAAAAGGGAGTACTTTTGAATGAATGAGGGCAATTTTCTAAGTAGCCTTCAGGCCATAAGCTGTAACATTCTCCTATACAGTAAGAAAGGTTTAACGGGACTTCTACTTTATTCCTGGAAGGAATAGGCAACTATTTGATCATCAAATAGTTTACAAAGGCCAATTTGTGACCAAGTTCCTGCTGGAGAAAATGCCTTTCTCTGCAATAACCTTATCCACACTGTTTTGTCCACGCTCAAATAAGACCTGTTTCAATTTGGAATAATGTTGAAGAAGTTTATAAAGCACAAGGCAGAAGATCGCTACACCTTAAAGTTTTTCATTTTATCCATTCCCGTTTCCTTCCCTTCCTGACCAGGTCAACCCTAAAGCTATTAGCGAACACAATTTGTCCTGGAGCAATAGAGATAAGGGAGCCTTGCTAGCCCAGAATGGGTTGTTTGAGCCCAAATAGAGCAAAGAGGGCTTCCTTGCAATGGGAAGTAGTCTGATGCAAGTTGGACACCTAGCGGGATGAAGACAACATTTATTCATGAGACTGCCCTGGTGTTTCAGAAATCAAGAAAAGAAAGGTGTCCACACCACATACCCTAGCCTAGCATGAGGTGAGGAGGGCATGCATGCAGAGAAAGGACCAGCAACAGAGAGGGGAGTTGGTTACATACAGGGGTTCACCAAAAAAGCAAATATAGGATCTGGTTTCTCATTGTTGGAAAAGACTGTTACAAATATTGAAAGTAAGATAATAGAATAAACCCTGTCGTTTGAGATTGCAATTGGAAGGATCTGTGTGAATACATGGGATGAGTAGACAGATTGACAGATGATAGATAGATAGATAAACAGACAGACATATACATGTACAAACATGTATTCTCTAGCTCTGTAGGCTGAGAGGATCTGGGAGCAGCACACCTCAGCAGCAATGAAGACACTTATAAGCCTACATCTTGGCTTCTAAATCCATTCTCCACTAAGTGGACCAAAGATCTTTGAAGACATGGTATTTTCCAGGGCTGTCACAAAGGAAATTCAAGATAAGTTAGGAGCATCTTGTGCCAGAAATCAGGAAACTATGCAAAGAATGAGGGAGACACATCAAAAGACATGGAGGGCATCTTGAAGGGGCCACTGTGATCAAATCTGGGATGATTTGACATCAAAATAAGTAATGCTTATAACTAATTATTAATGCATTGAGTAAATCTGCAAACCATGAATCCAGATGGTTATAAATGAACAAATAAATTAACATGATATAAATGAATACATTTAAAACTTAATGGAGAATGAGCTATCCACATAGCTTCAAAGTTCCTCGCCACAAAAATACTTATTAAGTGCAAAGGGAATAAGTAACTTTAAAGTGGGGAAACCTGGCAGACACCACCTTAAATAAGGAACTTAAATGAGCAACATCAGTAGCAGACCCATCAAAATTACGCACCATAGGATGCAATGAAAGAATAGCATTACTTTCATCACTTCTCAAAAAGACATAATCCATTTCTAATCATGAGGAACCTCAGATAAACTCAATTCAAGAGGCAGTCTGTCTAGCCTTTCATATTCAAAAGTATCAAGGGCATGAAAGTTAAGGCTGGGGAGCTGTTTCAGAATGAAGGAACTAAAGAGACGTGACAAATAAATGCAACAGGAGATTCTGGGTTAAATCCTTTTGTTATAAAGAACATTACTTGGCTGATTGTCAAATCTTGAATGGGGCCTGAGGATTAGATAGCATCAGTGAATCAGTGTTAATTTCCTGATTTTGATGGTTATACTGTAGTTATGTAGTAGAATGGCCTTTGTACGAAACACACACTAAAGGATACAAAGGTGATGGGGCTTAGATCAACAACTTACTCTTAAATGGTTTTGGAAAAAGAAATAGTCTTTGCGCTGCATTTGTAACTTTTTGTAAGTTTGTGAGCTTTTCAAAATTCAATGAACTATTTGAATGTGAAGCTTTTCTTACAATCACCTCTGTAATTAGTATGTCCGTTGTGACCCAGGGTTATCTCCAGCTTAGGACCTGCATATCAGAGAACACAGAAGCTGATCAGAGCATGAGGATAAACAGAGCAAAGAAAGGAGAAGGGCCCAAATCAGAATTCGCACCGACATAAGTCAGGGTGTTCTGAACTAAACATTTTTCTACTGATATTCTAATGGACAGGGATTTATAGTTACTGGTATTTGTCCTAGAAGAATATGGTTCAATTAACTGTTCAAGATTTACTGAATAATGAAGTTTCATTCTTCTCAATTTATTCCTTTTGCTGAATTTTTAAAATCTTATATTAAGGATTGTAGGGATTCAGTGGTCTTTATTTTTCTGCTGAACAACTGGTAGCATGCCTTCACAGAATGATCTCCAAGTAGGGAGAATTACTGTCAGGGCTCAAGCCATTGAATTTGAAGGAATCGCAGTCTGCTTTACTCACAAAGCCTATATGGCAAACTCTAGCTAGGAGTTTAAGTGGAGTGCAGTTCCACTCATTTTGGGGAGAAAAGGCAATTCACTTCCAATTTAGTTTACTTTTAAACAACGGAGAAAGCACAATACGCACACTCATATATACACTTCTGTATATATTCTGTATATAATCAAAAGAAAAAGAGTTGAAAGACTCTTGAGTTACCCAAATCTGTCAAATTTGGTCAAAAAATCTAAATAGACAACTTTGCAAATTTCTCAATTTCCAATTTACAACTCTTTCACAAGTTTAAAGTAATAATAATTTTATACACTTTTATTTCTAATGCAGACTATCCAGAGATCTTAAAAATTTGTTATTAATAATAAGTTGTTCTTTAAAAGTTGATTTGTCTTCATTTTTTTTTTTTCATTTTCGAATTCCTTCTCTGTAAAAATGGAGTGCTCTTGATGTTTCTCTTTACAGGGATAAATATTGATATGAGTTTTCAGAAAAAGGATAACTAAAAGAGGAGATATATGAAGTCACTGACATCTGTACTTACAGTTTAGTTTAGCATTTTTTTATACCAAAAGGAAAAATTTATGAGGTCCAGTGTAATTTAATCTCAATGTAGATTATAATGAAATATCTATTATATAGTTTTTTACTTTTAAATTGTTGAGTAATAAGGATGGTGAACATTTCCCTTTAAAATAAATTGCTTTTGAAAGGAGAATAATGATTTTTTTTCCACATGGAACTCAAATACAGAATACTAATTTCACCAAAGGTGCTAGCTAGTTGTAGTTTACCCCCCATTTTTAACCTACAAGTGGCTTTCCTTGGCATTAATCACATAGTTCCATGTATCTATATTTATAATTTTAACAGATACTTCATAAATATGGAATCAGGCTATTATCTTGATAATGTGCCACTTTTCTATAAATACAGAGATAGGGTAATTACCACTAGAACTATTTGATAAAATTCAAAAATAGATAAATAATGAATAAGTCTTCCATTCAGTCATTAAAATTCAGAAAACAAAACAAAATATATTTAGCCATTATCCTTTTGATGAATTTGGCTCTCTGCCTTCAAACCACTACCAATTTCAGCTGGCATATAAGGAGCATTTTATGAATACTGCCCAGTGTGCGATGAACTGAACTGGAGACACTAGTCAACAACCGTCCATTAGCATTATCCAAATGAAGAAGCAAATTAAGCATGAAAAAAAAAATTTAAACAATGTAAAAGTTGATATACAAAATAGAAAAATCTAAGACATTTTAAGGGAAGTTCAGCATGTCTTATAATCCAAATTATACTTTGAAACTGACAGACAAGATTATTCATACTTATATGACATAAATACATGTTGCTATCAATTTTGATATAGGTATTGCAAGATGGTAATGTGATTTTTTTTTTTCCTGGTTATGACTTTATCACTATAGTGTGACATGGCTTCTAAGAAATGGTAGTATATTCTCAGGTTACATTAGCACCAGAGGGTCTACTGTATGTAAATGAATCCTGCTCTGGGTGATCTTCAAGCCCTTAGGTGGAGTATTGTGCTCAACCATTCATCCGAGAAATAGTCATTTTATTTTTGAAAAGTTATGGGCTGCCATTTATTCACTATTTCTCAAGAAACATTCATTGAGTACCCGCCTGCAATGGAACAGGACCTGTGATGATTCCTGCAATACAATAATGAATAAACATTGTCTCTAGTTTCCAGATACACAAGCAATTTAAAAACCACAATGGTAAGTCATTCACCATAAGGCTATGATGGTGTCAAGCACTGTGTGTTAGAACATAAAGAAGGGCACCCGACTCACTTTTGAGGGGTCAGGGAAGGCTTTTTGGTGACACGATCACTTCCCCTGAGAAGCTTTTCTAGACCACTGATGGACATCAGATCCTGACACTCTTCGTCTTTCCTTGAGACCAGATCTCACACTTGAAATTTCATGTCTGTTTGGAAGGTTTCTCTGTTCAGTCTCCACAACTGAGATACGGGACTCCAAAAGACCAGGACCACACCTATTCTGTACTATTGTCTTCCTATTCCTTGGCACCTAGCGTGTTTAGTATCTGACAGAGTGAAGGAAATGATGTCTAAATTTAAACTCCAAGGACAGGTAGAAATGTGTTGGTAAAGCGAGAAAAAGATTCATTTTCAATAAGCAGTCCAGAGGCACCGAGGGAGAAAAATCACAGCAGGTTTAGGAATTGAGGTTTGCCTAGGATGGCTGAAATGATAGAAGGGGAGAAGCATCAAAGAGGGAAGAGTCACAAAGGTTGAAGATGAAGTGAGTGGGAGTTAGAGGCTAGATCCGGGAAAGTCTCGAGGAATTAGTTAAGATAATCTATAAAAAGTGGTTTGCAAAATACCTGGCACATAGTAAGCATAGGCTAAAAATGTTCTTTTATCTTTAAGAACTTATTTTTTCACTTTTAATCAGTTTTACATGCAGATTAATATATATCTCCATATGCAATCGGATGCTTATATATTAAAAATATATATGTATTGGGCATTTTTCTAGATATGAGGACCTGGCATTTAACAAGAGACATAAGTCCTTTCACTTACGGAGTTTATATTCTGGTGGGTGAATGTGGGAAGAGAGATAAGCAGTAAATAATTAAACCAGAAATTATCAGGTGGTGATAAAGACTAAAATAAAAATAAAACTGAGTGATATGATGGGACGTGATAAGTAGGAGGTTATGCAAGATGGCCAAGAAAGATCTCTAGGGAAGGAACTTTTCAGTTGAGATCTGAGTGACAATAGTAAGGCAGTGGTAAGGCGACCTGGGGATGAACATTCCAGGCAGAAGGAGCCCTTAGTGCAATTGTTTTGCTGGGGGAACCGCTGGGCACGTTAAAAGGAATAGAAAGAGGATCAGTGTGATGGAAGTGTAGTGACCCAGGAGAGTCACCAGTGAAGATGATTTTGAAGAGCTAAGTGAAAGCCATATATCTGGCAGTCTTATGGGTCATGGTTTAGAGTGTAGTTCTTATTTTCAGTACAATGAGAAAGCAGAGGGTTATAAGGAGGGGAGTGATCGAAACAATTTTATATTTTAGAAACATCACTACGATTGAAGTGAAATGAATCAATTTCTTACTGAAGAAAGTATTAAAAGATGAGATAGTCCTACTTCTTGCCCAAGGAGAAGAAAGATAAGTAAAGAGTTGTGCAATACTGTTTGGCACAGATGTAATAAAGGAAGAGAAAAATTGACCTTCTAAGCAGAAGGCTCATCAGAGATGGTTCAAGCCAACATCACCTCTCACATGAATTATTACAACAGTTTCAGGACTCTTTGCCACTTCCACTATTGCCTCCTACAGTCTTCCCAAAATAAGACCCAGAATGTTTAAAGTACAGTCACATCTTTCCATTCTGCTGGCTAGAATTTTCCAGTCTTTCCTCTCACACAGAGTAAAAGCCAAGGTCTTCCCGATGGCCAGAGAGAACATACATGATCCAGTGCTCCTGCTGTCCATCTTATTCATCAGCTGCTACTCCATTCTCCCCTTGCTTCAGTCATTCTAGACTTTCTGTGGTTCCTCTAACAAGCTCAGGAAACAAGTCTTCACTTCAGAGACTTTGGATTGAGTTTCTTCTGCCTGGGCTGCTCTACCCAAAAACATTTCCATGAATCAACTCCTCTCTTCATTTTCTCTCTTAAAACCCATCTTCAGGGGTGCCTGCATGACTCAATTGTTAAGGGTCTGCCTTTAGCTCAGGTCATGATCCTAGGGTCCCGGGATCAAGCCCCACATTGGGCTCCCTGCTTGGTGAAAGCCTGCTTCTCCTTCTCCCACTCCCACTTCCCCTGCTTGTGTTCCTGCTCTCACGCTCTCTGTCAAATAAATAAATTTTAAAAACCCACCTTTACTGGTAATGCTAACACGATGTGAATAAAGTATGCATACTGTGGAAGGCTGATAAAGGCCTCTGAAGATATGAGTATATCCCAATCCCTGGAATTTGTGATTGTACCATTATTTGTAAAGAGGTCCTTGCAGGTGCGATTAACTTAAGGCTCTGGATTTGAGATTAAGCTGGGTGGTCTCAGTGGGCCTTAAACACTGTCACTGGTTTTCTTATAAGGGAGCCGCAGAGTTAGATTAAACATACATAGAGAAGAAGATAATGTGAAGATGGCGGCAAAGGTGGGAAAATGGGGCCTCAAGCCAAAGAATGCCAAAAGCCACCGGAAGCTGAAAGAGGCAAGGAACAGAGTTTCTCCTAAAAGTTCTGGCGTGAGTGCAGTCCTGCTGACACCTTAACTTTGAATGTGAAGCCTCCAGAACTATAGGAAAATACATTTCTGTTGTTTTGAGGTCCCAAATTTATGTAATTTATTATAGCAGCAATATGAAATGAATACATATATCAAATACCTATTCCCTTTACCTTGCTTTGTTTTTATTACATAGCATTTATTATCTGCCATAATATGTAATCATTTATTTGTGGTTGTCAATCTCTTGCTACTGGAATGTAAGCACCATAATGACAAGAATTTGTGTGTTGTGTCCCTGTTCTAGAACGATGGCTAGGACATAGTTCTCAGTGATTACTTGTGAGAGGGAGGAAATGAAGGAAGAAAGGAAGGGAAGGAGAGAGGAACATACGGAGAGTGGATGGGAGGGAGGGGAACAAGATTAAAAAAGGAACCAATATCCTTAGCCCCATAAATCTTCTGTGCACATTGAATTGCTTCCCAAAGCTCAACACAAAGCTGAAGTCTACACAAAACAGGGCTTTGGGGACCTGCCCATCTGCATGGCCAAAACACACTTGTCCTTGTCTCATAACCCAGAGCAGAAGGGTGTACCCACGGGCTTTGTCTTGCCCATCCGTGACATCCACGCCAACGTCGGGGTCGGTTTTCTGTACCCCTTGGTGGGGACGATGAGCACAATGCCTGGACTCCCTACACGGCCGTTTCTATGATATTGATTTGGACCCTGAAACTGAACAGGTGAACAGGTGGTTCTAACAGATTGCCCCTCTCCAAGAAGCTGCTGCGAACATTTGGCCCATGTCCACTGAAGCCGACTGTTGGTTAGGAAGTGTGGGGAAGTCGAGAGAAGGCAGCCCCTGGTCTGAAGATCCTCGGAAATCAAGAGCAGTCATTTCCCCAGTAGCCTTATCTTCAGTCTTAATTCCCACCATCATGTATAAACTAACATAAATCATGCACAAGTCTACTTGATTGAAGTTTCACAGAATAAAAGGAAATGATTTTGCAAAAAAAAAAGGAACCAATAGTGGGGCACCTGGGAGGCTCTATCATCACTTAAGTGATCAGTTAAGTGTCCTGACTCAGGATTTCAGCTCAGGTTGTGATCTGAGGGCTGTGAGATTGGTCAAGTCAGGCTTCACACAGTATGGAGCCTGCTTGGAATTCTCTCTCGCCTTCTTCCTCTGCTCTTCCACCCTGCTCCTGTGCACACGTGCGATCTCTCTCTCTCAGTCTCTCTCAAAAAAAGGAACTAACAGTAATAATAAATAGAAGAATTTTCTTGAAATTACTTTCCTTTTAGAGCTAAAGTATTATTCAAAAGAAAGCTTGATGTGATTGAAAGACTTAAAAAGACTAGTAATTATTTAAGAGAAATCAAGATATTTCATTTTTTCCATTCATTTTTTTTTAACATCACTAGAAAGAAAGGGAGAGGAGGGAAAAAAGAAAATGGCTTATCAGAACTATTTCAAGAAGAGATAGAAAAACCTGAATAGATTTATAAATGCTAATTATAGTAAATTAAAAATAAAATATTTTTCCACACCAAAAAAAAAAGGAAAAAATATCAAGCCAGATATTTTATAAGCATGAATTCTATTACACAGTCAAAGGATGAATTATTCTGACCCATGCTGTAAACTATACTAGAGTATAGAAAAAGTGCACAATCCCCATTTCATTTGAGGAGCCTAACAAAACCTTAACAACAAATCCAGAGAAAGACAATATGAAAAAGAAAAAATATGGTCCCAACTGGCAAATAATTATAGATGAAAAGACAAAGTGCTAAAAAAAAATTAACAAATCAAATATAGCAATGTATAAAAAGACAATATCTCATAGCCAGATCGGTCATATCCTGGGAATGCAACATTCATTTAACATTAGAAATTCACCAGACTAAAAGAAGAAAGTCATTTGATCAACTCAATAGATGCAGAAAAAAAGAAAAAATTCAGTAGATATAACTCAATATCTATTCATTATTTGTTTTTAATCTTAGTAAACTAGCAATAGAAAGGAATTATTTAACCTGAAAAAGAGTATTTACAAATAACACATAATAATCATCACATTTCATTGCAAAAGAGTGAAATCATTCTTTTGAACTTAGGGATAAGAGTTCTTGCTTTCTTCAGTTCTGTTAGAGGTATAACAGTAGACTATAGTACAGAAGACTACAGTACCGCAGTAGACCAAGAACAGTCAATAAAAGAAACCACGTGGAAAAAAAGGACTTATATTGTCATCATAGACAGATAATAAGAATTTTAACATAGAAGTCCTAAAGAATCAAAAGATGCATTAGGAGAATTTCGAGAGAGCTTACCAATGTTGCTGAATATAAAATTTAATACCTATTTCTATACATCAGCAAGCAACCATTAGAAAATATAAACTTTTTAAAAAACACACCATTTGCAATAGCATTAAAAAATAGAGCACTCTTCACAGTCAATCTAAAAAAGTCGTAGTTTTAAAACATGACCCCACAATTCTTTGACAACTCTACCATCACGACTTGGAATTTATACCCCATCCCTTGTATGTGGTTGTGCAACTGCTTGATCAACAGAATCTAGCGGAAGTGACACTCTGCCAGTTTCCAGACACAAGTCTTGAAATTGGCACTTCCATTTCTTGTCTCTGAGAATGCTGGCTGTCAGGACTTGGTCACCTTGCTGAGAGGTGCTTTATGAACTAGTCCTTTTGGTGGGACCATGTGCAGAGCCTCTGAGACTATATGAAGAAGATGCCGAACTATCTCTTTCTTAAAGCTGCTCAGTGCCCCCTTCTCATGGCCTCTACCTGGCTCCAGCTTTAGTTGCTAACTCTCTGCAACCACAGGAAAGAGTTTGCATTAGATCTGCTCAGATAAATTCTTCCCTTCTCAAAACCCTGACCACATAAACATAAGAGGTAGTAAGATGATTTTTGTTGTCCTTATGACACTACATTTGGGATAATGAAGAATGGATAACTAAAATAATTCTCCATAAAGAAATTTCTTAATTTTCCCAAATAACATTTTAAAAAGATGAATTAAGATATAGATTCAGTGCAATTCCATAAAAATCGTGACAAACTTTTTGGTGGTACTCGTTAAGAACAAGGTGGAAGCTTTCCGCTTCATGTATCACTAATTATTTTAAAATTACAATAGCTAAGTCTGTGTGGTATTGGAGCAGAGATTAATAGATTGGCCAAAAGAAACAATGAAGACCCAGGAAACAGAATCACACAAATACAAAAAAAAAAAAAAAATTAATATGATCTGGATCACACTGCAAATTGGTTGAGAAAGATGAGCATTTTAAATATATGTTGCTGGTCAATTAAATTTTCATAATGGAAAATAAATAAAAGTGAACCCATCCCTCACACCACACACAATCATCAATTCTAAATGGAGTAGACTTAATTGTGAAAGATAAAGCTAAAAACATTTACAAGAACTTGTAAGAGATCCTCTAGAGACAGTCTACTAAAAATTTCCTAATTTATTAAGAACTCCGGGGCGCCTGGATGACTTAGTGGTTGAAGCCTCTGCCTTCCGCTCAGGTCAAGATCTCAGGGTCCTGGGATCAAAGCCTACATTGGGCTTTCGGCTCAGCAGGGAACCTGCTTCCCCTCCCCTGCTACCTGTCTCTCTGCCTACTTGTGATCTCTCTCTCTGTCAAATAAATAAATAAAATCTTTAAAAAAAAAAAAGAAGAACTCCTAGGAAACTTTAAGAAAAACAGATTAGCCCAATAGGAAAAAAAGGGGGGAGTCCAATTTATGATCATGCACATCAGAAAAGAAGTAACACAAGTCACCATTAAAATTATAAGAAACCTACAAAGAGTGTATTTTACTGCATGTAAAGTATAACTCAATAAACAAACCAAAATTAAAATATGCAAAAAATGATTCAGGACTAATCTTGGAAATATAATTTAAAATCACAACTAGAAAATACTTCTCGACTACCAAATTGGCCAAGAAATAAAAATCTCAATAAAATCAAGTTTTGGCAAAGGTAAGAACCTACTAGGATATCTATATGTTGTTGGTAGGATTACAGATTAGAACAATTTTGGGAAACAATTCAATATTAATAAGTCAAATTAAGAATGCACTTTTTACATCTAAAGAAACACCTACAAATGGACACCAGGAAGCACGTACATGAACGTAGTAATGAATAAAATAGTAAAAAGCTAGAAATAACTCAAATCCACTAAGGGTAGAGTGGTTAAATATATTGTGGAAATCAAATTTTGGAAAATACACACCGAAAGAAAAGGAAAGAACTGGGTATATGATAGACTGTATGTAGTCTGAGGATTTATATAAATTTTAAATCAGGCAAAATAACTTTATACTTTATTGAGAAACAGATATAAAAGAAATAAAATCTGTGTGATTGATTAACACAAAATTCCAGATTGTTGTCTTCCTGGGTGTGGCATTGAATGACATTGGTGAAGGACGTAAAAATGCTACCGCTCTAGACCTGCCATCAAGCTTCATGACTGCAAAGTTGTTTCATATATCAGCCATTATTTCTTTACTTTGTCCGAGATAGTCCATAAATATTTTTAACTTTTTAGGTCAGATGTTGACAACCTGAAAAATTTACAATCCCCTGTATATCTGAGGTCATTATAGTATAGAGTGTAGGAGATGCATTCTAAAGTACGAATGTTGGTTTTATGAATAAGTTGGATCATAATTTCAAGGAATACATTCTGGGTTGTAGAGAGAGTTCAGAGGTTGACATTCTAATCTTAACTGAAAGCAGACCTGTTAGCCTATGCTTCATCTTCAAAAGTGTCCTTTCTAGATTGCAGGAATGAAAAATGTCTGCATCTTGAATAAGGGGGAATTAATTTTCAATGATCTCTCATAGATAGGTAAGATTAAGGCAGTATAGGAAGGTGAAAAGATCAGGATCTTTGCTTTGATTCTCAACTCTGCAGCTGCGATAGTAATTGAAAAATATCACCGAAAACAACCTCAGGGGCAAAATGAGGCATCAAGATTCATGTTTGCCGGGTCACTTCGGACTAGTTGTACCCAGTTTATCTGCCTATGATGAGATACAGGGATCCATGATCAGGCAGGATTATCTTCAAGAGCTTTCTTGTCTTTGTTTGTTTTGTTTTTGTTCTGTTGTATGCTAGTAAAGGTATTTAAAATGTTAAGGAAGGACACATGTTGGTTATTTCCGTTATTGGGTAGAATGAGATGAAAAGAGAGCTGACCTAAAGAATCATCAACTGGAAAGAGATGTATAGGGCAAATTAAAAATAAATCAAAATTAGAGTTAATTCCTTTTGCTCATGCCCCTAGATACTTTGGGGAGATGACATGTGATTCCTTTGAGAACACCGAGATGGAACTGTTCATGTCACGGCCTACATGAAGGGCCAGCTTACATTGTCAAATATTTTCACTTTCTATTTTGCACCTTAACTGCAAGAGCTCAGGGTTAGAGAAAAGGACAAGTCATGTTCATCCAGGAGAAGATTAAGTGCAGGTCAGTCATGAAATCCCTACTCTGTTAAATTCCCAGACTTGCCATCCCTTCAGTGGGAAAATGTTGTTTACAACTTTCTGTGGACTACATTAACAACCTTTTGTTTTATTTATAAATTCCCATGGTAAGACTGTCTTTTTTTTTTTTTTTTTCCGTCTGTATAGCATTTTCCTCTTCCGGTACCAAAACATCAGTTACGGTATTTTATTGACCCATTAGGCCTTTATTTGCTTGCTTTTTGATCATAATATCTCGAGGTAACATTGCTTGGCATTTGCTCATATAGTAGTCTTTCATACAATTTTTAATTATTTTATCCAGATCCCTAACTGTTTTTGACAGGTTCAGCTGCTCTGATTCATTTGCAACAATCTCAGCTCTGAGAAGGAATAATGCTTTCCATTAAAATAATAACAAGTGAACAGTTTAAGGAAAATATTAGAAAAAAAAAACTAAGAAAGGAAGGTATAATGCCATTGTCTATGCCTTATTGTTGAACACTGTAGTTTTTCCCCATAGAAATGTAAGATAACTTTTGGCTTCCAATTTTGCTGTTAAAGACTCAAGGGGCGTTATCATGTACTGTGCTCTGCCTTAAAAAAAAAAAAAAAAAAAAAGGAAAAAAAAACTGAAGGAAGGAAAGAAAGAGAGAAAGAAATTGTCCATTTGTGATCAAAAGTTCCCACAAAATAAAAA
Organism: Lontra canadensis; assembly: GCF_010015895.1. Classification (NCBI taxonomy): domain Eukaryota; kingdom Metazoa; phylum Chordata; class Mammalia; order Carnivora; family Mustelidae; genus Lontra; species Lontra canadensis. Next base: position 34,424,112 of record NW_022631003.1, on the reverse strand, counting down.
ACATTACCTTGTATGTTGCTAAATCCCATAAATGTATGACTTCAGAATTAGGAATGACCATGTTTTAATAAATTGCATGACTGGATGCTGGCTGTCCCATTCCACAGGCTGTGGAATCAAAAGCATTCCTCTCACACAGGTATGTTTCCTTAAAATGAAACACAGTTTGAGGCCGTGTGATCAACCACAACACAAGGAAAGCTTGTCATTGACGCCACCAGTAAAATAACATGCCAAGAGGAGCCAGTTATTAGCTATTGAAATATGGTTTTGTGGGAAGGCATGAACACTGAGCAATAAGATCAGCATATTTCAATTGAGGTGTCTTTTAGGAGCATGTAAATTTTCAGTCAATGGTTACACATATCCTCTTTCTCAGGTTCCCCCCCACTCTTTCTCAGGTTCCCCTCCACCCCACTTCTAACAAGACACTGGCACGAGAATTTTTTTTTCTTCAATTATGGTGAAATATGTAGATAAATGAAAATTGTTTTAAAATCTAAAAATTCCTCCCTCAGTTATGCATGCACAGATAGAACTTCAGGGAAGAAGAATTACAATTCACTTTAAATAGGAAACTGAAGTTCATAAAACACAAGAAAACCACTTTGGATCAACCTATGCTCTAACAACCCAGTGGTCTAATATTATCACCAAAAGCTACCTAAGCCGACAAGGATGTCATCCTTAAAAATCAGTATTTTCATTTCATATAATTAAATCAGTAATATGCATATCAATAATTATTTGCACACCTCTTTATTCTCTTTAAAAATATGCAGGTCTCCTACTTTGCTCCACTGACTCCTATTTTAGGAAAATTAGGCTGTGTTCATCTATCCTCATGCTTATTATAGAAATATGATGCAATTTGTTCTATTTGGTTATAAAGAGGCTTAGTGGACTGAATTGTTTAATAGCCTTGTCCCCTCTCTTGGATTGCTTTACTCTGCTTAGCTTAAACAATATGGACATGAAATGTTCATAGTAAAACGTAGGGCTGCTCTTGTCAGAGAGATATTCGGTCGCATGATGCGAAAGGTCAAGAGTTAATGAAGATTGGTTTTCTTGTACTCACACTGAAAGTTACATTTTTCCCAATAACGGAGTCAGAAGAAACTGTAAAATCACAATGTGGAGAAGAGGAAAATATGCAAAGAAACCATTCTGTTTCACCATGCCAGAAAAAGCAAAAGATACAAAGTAATCCAAAGAGAAAAGAGAGTCAACAATGTTTAAGGATGAAGGGTGGTTATCAAAGATAAAGGCCAAGGGAAAGTATTGCATTACAATGGGAAAAGACATAATGGGGGAGGGGAAGGAGGTCATGCCTCCAATTTTTGGAAGGAAAACAATCTATTGGAAAAATGATGGAACTTTAAAAAAAACATCAGAAATCAGCAATGCTTTCTTAAGCATTTCTTAAGCAAAGCAATCACCTTATGCTTTCTTCCTTGGTAATTGCAATTACTGAAAACTATATGAAAACTTTTCTTTTCCCCTTAAGAGTCTCTGTGTTGGGAACACATCTCCAACTGTTTCCCTTTCTTTGTCCATTTCTCTCACCTAATTGGATGTGTTTAACTAGAGTTTCCTTCATTTGGTTAGGAGTTACCAAGAGGCCAGAGGGGATATTTGGTTAGGAGTTACCAAGAGGCCAGAGGGGATTTCCAGGCACTAGCACCAAAGACCTCCGTCAGGATGAAGCACTGAATAGGGAAAATGCTGTAATCATTCTTTCCCTTGCTCTTACCAGAACCCAAACAGTGTTTACCTATATTAGGCTGTCATAAATAAACGTAAGAAGAATGGTTTTGGAAGGGTTGTGGATAAAATTTAGATTTCGATGGACCAAGAAGAAATTAGAAGATGAGTAAATCAAGGCAATAGCTGTAAGACTTTTTCCGATAAATATATTGCCAAAAAGAGAGGTAAGGCAGCAATTCAGAGGATTTCACTTAACAAAAAGACGTGATAATGAAATGCTTACCAAAGAATTGTATATATGACTGGTGTCTTATCAGCGGATGGTCCTTTTGTACTTGATTGGTTAATTAATGTTTCTGAGAAAAATAACTCTGGTTATGCTCAAGATGCAGCCTATCATTGTTTTAAAATGTTTTTTTTTTATGATCTATAATCTATGAGTATCACTGAAGTAATCATGATCATTTAAGCAAACAAACCTTTAAAACATTCCATACCCTATTTATAGACATTAAAAATCCATTACTCACAAGGTAAAAATTGTAATATTCCAGTTGGATTTATCAAATTTGATTCTATTACCAACACACAATCCCTTCTCTTGCCTAATAGGAGAAAAGCGTATGACTGGTGGACTTCAGAAATGGTCATTTGGTGTCACTCTATTCTTATCCTCAAAATGATTAACACAGGAAAACATAGATGTGGCATTATTATTTTGAGTCAGACTTTTTTTTTTTTTTTTTCTATATGGCCTTCACCTTGGTGTGATAATGGCTTTGTTAAATGAAAGAGCTGGCATACTTGTAGGGGGTGGTAAAAATTCAAAAAAGGAATACTTAAAGTGGAAATATTAAATTCATCCTTTGACAGGTTTTCCTATAGCAAGGATTAGAGCCAGAGACTTTAGAAGCAGAGCCAGGACTCTCCAATGAGGCTTCGAATGGTCTTGTTTGGTCTGCATTGAGCTAATTACCTGGCTATCTGCCAAAAAGCCCCTTTACCTTGTGCTATGTAGACTCTAATGTTAGATAATATCTAATTTTTAATGCTAAGAAGTGGCATTTGATGTTGTTACTAGTATCTGGTGGAAAGCAAGGGACAGGAGGTCAGAAACAGTTTCCTGGGAAGTGCTCTTAAACTGTTTCCTATGCAGCAGGGAAGGTGAACAAAGAGAAACCCTGTAGCCACCATTTCCTTATCTTTCATAAGAATAAAGAAAAAAGGAAAGATTTAACATAACCTGCTCAGCAGGAATCTCAACTTTACAGTTTCAGAACAGCATAATTTGGGTATTTTATATTAGTCTATCATATCCAAGCATTTCAAAAATAAAACAAGAACAGCTTTTAATGCAATCTGTGTTTACTAATATGAGCTAATAAAATCTCATAATATTATTTTGTATTGCACTAATGGGTATTGCATTATAGGATATTAGTTAAATCACCCATTATTTCAGTATTTGATGTGTTACTCATAGTGGAAATATGCATAACATAGTATGAGAGATCCGGTGGGGGAAAAAATAGGGTGCAGAGGTAAAAATGGGCCTTTGGTTATGGAAGATCTAAACCTGGTGAGGAGGTAAAGGGCGGCTTCTAGAATTGCTGTGGTGAGTTGCAGGTCGCTCCAGTAAGCAGATGTGTTCAGAGGAGATGGTGATTTGATTGATGAGAGCTCTATATTCTGAACTTGACCTTCCTGAAGCTTACGCTCTTCCCTTTATCTCCTTCAATCTGAGCACATGCACTTCAGAGCTGAGACGGTGCCAAGCCCAAGACCAACTGTGTTACACTGCCTACTTAACATAGTGTTTTTATTTTTTTTTTTTAAGATTTTATTTATTTATTTGACAGACAAAGATCACAAGTAGGCAGAGAGGCAGGCGGGGTGTGGGGGGGCGTGGGGAGGTAAGCAGGCTTCCTGTCAATCTCAGGACGCTGGGGTCATGACCCGAGCTGAAGGCAGAGGCTTGAACCCACTGAGCCACCCAGGCGCCCCAACTCATCATAGTGTTTTAAAAGACTACAGCATATAACTCCATGCTAAATCAGATACCATTACTTATGAGATGGTACTATGGACAGATGGAAGCAGAGATCAAACACTTAGGGAAAACACCGCATGTTTCTGTATACCAAGAATAAAGATTAAGGCTAGATGGACTGGAGTCTGGAGGCCTTCATCTACTTCCTGCATCGGTGTGATGAGAGATCATGGACTCATGTGAACGGGGAAAGTATATCAAATATTCACTAAGAGCATGGATCTTGAAATCAGAGACAGCCTCTTTTAATCCCTGTTTAGCCTTATTTTAGATGTGTGACCGTAGGACCTCAATTAAAATTTCTGACATTTGGTTGCTCTATCCAAAGTATATAAATAATCAACATTTCCCTAAATATATTTTAGTAGGATTAAATAAGATCATACTATTCTTAATTAGTACCAGAAATATAGTAATAATTACCTTGAAGAACATAATAATAATAGCTGAGGTGGCCATATATGGTTGTTAATTTTACATGTCAATTTGACAAAGCTAAGGGATGCCCAGATATCTGCTAAAACATTATCTTGGGTGCATTTGTGAGGATATTTACAGAAGAGATTAGAATTGTGAATCTGTAGACTGAGCAAAGAAAGATCACCCCCACCAATATGGGTGGATATCATCCAATCTCTCGAGGACCTGAATAGAACAAAAGGCAAGAAGAAGGGCAAATTTGCTCTCCTTGAGTTGAGACATCATCTTTTCCTGCCCAAAGACATCAGTGCTCCTGCTTCTCAGGCCTTTGAATTCAGATGGGGTCTTCCGTCATTGGCCCCCTAATTCTTGGGCCCCTGGTCTAGGACTGGGACGTATACCATTGGCTCCCCTTATTCTCAGACCTTTGGACTCGCTGAATTATACCACCAGTTTTCCTGGTTCTCTAACTTGAAGACAGCACATCATGGGGACCTCCTTGGTCTCTGTAATTATGTGAGCCAATTCCCATAATAAATCAATCTCTCTCTCTCTCTCTCTATATATATATATATAGAATAGATTTATATATTATATATTATAAATATATTTATATTTATATAGATATGGATTTATATATATAAATCCTATTTGTTTTGTTTCTCAAAGAACCCTGACTAATACACCATACATCCTGGTTTTCCAGAAGAGTCCTTATTCCTACTTGTTTTACCAGCACAATTATTCACATTGCTCTCTTTCACTCTCAAAAGTCTCATGGTTTGGACAATAAATTATTCTATTCTTTAATGGTAGCCACAACGTATTGAATGCTTACATTATGTCACTAGTATTTTCTTAGGTATATTTAACTCATTTAATCCTTGTAAACCTTGCAAGATAGGTACTATTATTATCCCCATTTTATAGATGAGAAAACTAAGACACATAGAACTACAGCAACCTGGGGATTTGAATTCAAACCTTACCACAAGCTGCCCAGAATTTCAGTAAGCATTTATTTATTTGGATGACATTAGCACCGTAATTACTCAAACATACCAAAATAAAGAAAAGGGAAGAGATGAAAGCAGATGAGAGAGAAGAACAACGAAGAATTTGTTTCAACTTCCTGGTCTCGGTGATATAAACCTGCATTACTTTCCCTTGTTACAGCTTCTGAAGAGCTGAGTCCATTTGAAGTAAACTTTACCTGAGGCCAAATTAATCACATGTCCTAAGATACATCTGAATCTCTATACACAACAGTGACTCCTCCACCGCGTCCTTCCTCTCCTTTTCTTTTATGACAATGGCATCTTATAAAGTATCACACAGTTTTGGTTCATCTGACCATTTGGTCATGATTAGATTTAGGCTATGTATTTTGGTAAGAAATTCTCCATGAGCCATTGATGTTGTGCCTTCTTAAGACATCACCTCAGGAGTCACAGTCATGTCGCTTTGTCCTCACTATTGCTGATGTTAAATTTTGTCACTTGGTTTAAGGTGGCATCCACCAAATTTCCCCACCCTAAGGGTACACTCATTTCTTTTGTAATTAATAAATATTAGTTGACAAGTAGTTGAGATTCCTAAAAATACTCTGCCCCCCCCAAATCCTCTACCCATTGTTTCAGCATGCACAGATAATTTCTCCCTGAATCAATTATTCTGTGGTTTTAAATAGTGATTTCCTATTATTCTTGCATCAAGTAGTCATTGGTTTTTTATCATAAAAGCTTCCCCAGTCATCTTTCTCCCTCCTTCCTACCTCTATTAGATTTTTAAAAAAAATTAACTACGGACTTTATTCATTACTAACTTTACTCATTTTGTTTGCTACTCAACCTAACCCAGTTTTGCCCAGTGGGACTCCCATCAAGCTGCCCCTATATTCTTTTTAACATGCTCCCCTTTATGGTTGAGTATTTCCTTGCTTAGTGGTACAATAAAGTCTTTCAGACTCAATTTGTCCTTTCTTTTACTCAACTCTATGATTAGCTATTTCCACAAGGTACCCTTGTTCCTTTTAATGAATACAGGTAATTAGGAATCAAGATTTGGGTGCTAAATGAGCTCATTATGATTGGGATATCATTATTATCAGAAACTTTCAATAGCCAGATCTAAAATATATATACTGAGTTTCATACCTATATATCCATATACCATGAGTTACATATAAACCATGAAACATGAGGATATGCTATATATTGTGAGTATATATCATGGGTTTCTATTACTAACCATAATTCCAGTCCAGCACCACAGGATTCTTCCATGCATTCCCCAATTCCTCCCTGGTATCTTCCTTTAACCACAGTGACAACCCTGGCTATTAACAATATCAGTATATTTATCCATTTCCTGAATTCCACTAGTCACAAAAAATAATTTCATAACTGCTACACCATCATCACAAATAATACCTAACCTATTAAGTAAAGTCAAGGGGTTTTATTTTTAATAGTTCTTTGTGTCTTTATACTGAAGGTAGACAGAGAAAATACTATCCACAAAAGTTACTGGATAAATTCTTTTTTCTTGATTCTGGTTATCTTTATCCGCTTTAGATAGAGTTAGGTTCAATTGTTTCTATTGCATTCATTTTTAGGAGGTTTAATCTATCTTGGTTAATTGAAATGTTTTGTATCTGTAGAACATAAGTGTAGTTTCAAAGGTGGAAAGTATAAAAGAGGGTATGCCCAGAGAAGTATTGTTCCTGCCTTTATCCCCTCTATTTCATCCCCATCTAACCCTTGTAGATAACCAATGTCACTAGTTTTTAGGTTCTCTTTACTATATTCTTATGTTTCTTTTTGTAACGAGAAGCATTGCGTACACATAGACTTATTTCTCCTTCTTTTACATAGTAAGTAGCATACCATAATACTCTTTTGTGTGTGGAACTTCTAATTTAAAAATCTATTCTGGAGATCACTCCATATCAATTTCAAAATCTTTTTCATCCCCTGCCATTAGGTAGATGTACCATAATTTATTCAACCAATCTCCTATATATGGGCATCTGGGTTTGTGAAATGATAGAAAACATATATATACTGGTCTTTATCCCTGGTTCCTGGTCAAGCCTCCTAAAAACCCTTGGAATTCCCTAAGTGATAAGAGTACTAGGAACATTTTTGTTCTAATATTTGGTTTTTGATTCCAGTTCCTGCCACAGAGTTCCCAAATCCCTTGGAATTTCCTGCGTGATAGCAGTGCCCTTTGTTCTAACGAGGTGCTGGTCATCAGAAAGACCAAGCCATAATCAGAAGGGTAAAATTTTCAACTCCACCTCCAGTTCTCCAGAGAGGAGAGAGGAGCTGGAAACTGAGCTAGTGATGTATCTTGTCAGCCATGATGAAATCTCCATAAAATCCCAAAAGTATTGGGTGGAAGAGTTTCCAGGTTGGTGAACACTGGAGGTGCTGAAAAAGGGGCATACCTGCAGAGGGAATGGAAATTCCATGCCCCTTCTATGTACCTTCTTCTACGCAGCTCTTCCATCTGAATACTCATCTGGATCCGTTACCATATTCTTTTTTAATAAACTGGTAAGCATTAAGTAAACTATTTCCTAAATTCTGTGAGCCACTCTAGCAAATTAATGGAATCTGCCAAGAAGGTTGTGGGAACCTCAGATACTAGCTGATTAGTCAGAAGGTAAGAACGTGGACTTGTATTGGCATCTGAAGAAGTTGAGGACAGTCTTGTGGGATTGAGTCCTTAACCCATGCAAACGGATGCTATCTGCAGGTTAGTGTTAGAATTGAGTTAAATTGTGGAACATCCAACCTGGTGTCACAGAATTGCTTGGTGTGGGAAAAACAAACAAACCAACCTGGTGTTGGAAGTAGTGTTAGCATTGTAGTAATGTGAGTGTAAAGGACAAATAAAGGACAAGATACTTTTTCTTACACAGGGTTATTTCTGAAAATTTGCAATTGTGTATAAGGCAATGTAAATATAATGCTATAATAAATAAGTTCCACAATTTTTTCATGTTAATGGCAATATATCCTTGGGGTGAATACCTAGGGTTTGTTGGACGAAAGTAAGTGCAGTTGTAGTTTTATTAGAGATTACAAAATTCCATTCTGTAGTTATTATATCACTTTCCATTTCTACCAATAATACCTGGATGACTGTTTCTCCTTAATCTTTTTTTTTTTTTTTTTCACTTTAGAGAGAGGGAGAGACAGAACCCCAAGCAGGCTCCACACCCAATGCGGAGCTAGTCATAGGGCTCTATCTCGTGACCCTGAGAGCATGACCTGAGCAGAAATCAAGAGTTGGACACTTAAAGGATTAAGTCATCCAGGCGTCCCTGTTTCTCTACAATCTTGACAACAGAGTGTATGGTCAACTTTGGAATTTTTCTACAAGTGATAGGTAAAAACGGTATCTTACTATTTTTTAATTTTCAGTTCTCTTTTTGTGAGTTAAAGTTGAAAAATTTTCCATATGTCTAGAGGCTATTTTTACATCTTTTTTTGTTAATATTCCACTTTCCTTTCTTGATTTTTAAAGAGTTTTTTATGTTTTAGGAATAGTAGCCTTTCATTTGTGATATACATTGCAAATGTTTTCTCCCAGTTTGCCATTTGTCTTTTGCCTATGGTGATTTTTGCCATTAAGGAAATTATTTTTAGGTATTTAAATTTATCAATATTTAATTATAGAATAATTGGGTTTTGAGTCATAGTTAGAAAGCTTTTCTCTCTAATCAGGTTCTACTAGAACTTGTCTACTTTTTCTACTTGTATGGTTTTATTTTTTATAATTAGATCTCCTATGCATTCAGAGTTTATTTTTGTGTATGGTGTGAGGCATGAGCCAAATTTTATCTTTAGGCAAATGGCTGTCCATTTGTCACAACACCATTTATTAAAACATCTGACTTTGTCCCAGATGATCTGATAATTTTTAATATAATGCTAGATACATAAAATAAAGTCATTTTTCATTATCAGGAGCTCCTTGATGCCAGCTGCTACTGTCATATTAATATTCCCAAACACAGTTGTTATTATATAACGTTTACCCTATCCTAAATAACAACACTAAAACCACCAATATGTGACAGGTTTAAAATTAAGTATAAAAGTTTAAGTTTCCTGCTGCATCTTGCAATATGGAAGACAAGGTATTCTGAAATAACACTCTATTTAAAACATGTACAAATTCTGGATTAGATTCAACAAAAAACACTGATATTGCATTGCTGGGCTTAAAAGAAAATAAGTAAATCTACCCAGGCCAAAATGAAGAGCAAACTGAAACTCATGGGGAAACACAACGGAAAACAGAAATGGGGTCATTTGTCCATATCAGAAAATAAAATGCCAGGGTCTTTGGCCCATACAAGGCAGGATACATAACTTTGACCACAGAAAGAGCCAGATTTCTTGATGCTATCCCCTCAATAAAAGAGTAGAATTTTTAATTGTGGAAAAGAGGGGTCATAGGAAAATTTGTGTCCAGTTGGTCCCACTCCTTACCATATAACTTAAAGAAATGCTTGTACTACGTACATGTTCCAGGAGACATGTACAAACAATGTCTAGGACTTTTTTAAAATTGTGATGAACTTATTTCATAGAAAACTACAGCATTAGAAATGAATTAACTATAGCAGCACTATCGATACAGATGAATCTCACAAACATAATGTTGAACAAAAGAGCAAGTATAGATATATGCTCTCAATTTAAGACACATAGAAACCCAAAAATGTGTTTACTATGAAGATGTTCAAAGGGATGATAAATACGAAACTCTGCTTGTGTTTAACTATGGGAGTGGAAAGAAAAGATGAGTCTGAGGAATTCGTGGAGGGCTTCAATTTTTAGGAATGTTTGATTTCTCAAGCTGGGAGTTGTTTTGTTAACATCTGTTTATATCTTAAGTTCAATTTATTTCCTTACTCTGCAAAGATATGTCAATGACCTACTATGAGGCAGGCATCGTTCAAGGCAACTGGTACATCAATGAAGAAACATATGAAAAATTATCGCCTTTGCAGAGCTCAAATTCTAGAAGAGGAATATAAAAAATTAATTTGAAAATATTATAACTAAAAATATATATATGTAGTAAGGTAGACAGAAAGGTGAAAAATTGTATAGGAAGGGATGGTAGTATAGGTGGTAGAAAGAGCATTTGCTCTGCATCCTGTAAGCCAGAACACACAGTCTGGCTGAGGTGTGAGAAAAAGACTGGGTGGGATAACTAGTTAAAAGGCCACTGTGGTAATCCAGGCAAAAGATGATGTAATCTGGACCCCAGTGGTAGTGTAAGAGCTGGGGAGAAGCAGTCAGATTTTATTCTGAATTTAGAGCTAATGGGAATTCTGGATGGATAGGACATAGAATGTGAGAAGAAAAAAAAAAAAAAGAAAAGAGTCCAGGAAAACTCCAAAGTTCTTGGCATGTGCTAAAAGAATGGAGCTGTTATGAGCTGATTGAGGGAGGCCTGTGGCCTTAGCCTGCTAGGGCTGCCATAACAGAACACCACACCATGAGCAGCTCCAACAACAGAAATTTATTTTCCTTCAGTTCTGGTGGCTGGAAGTCTCAGATCTCACCATCAGCAGGTTTCGTTTCTTCTGGGGTATCTCTCCTTGGCTTGCAGGAGGCCACGTTCTTTCTGTGTGTTCCCGTGATCTTTCCTTTTTGTGCACACAGGTCTGGTATCTCTCTGTGTGTCATATTCTTCTTCTCTAATAATGACACCAGTCAGATTGGATTGATGCCCACTCATATGACCTCATTTTACCTTAAGTTCCTCTTTAAATTTCCTATCTCCAAATACAATCACATTCTGAGGTACAGAAGTTTAGGACTTCCACATACAAATTGAGGGGCGGGGAGGGGACATAACTGAGCCTCTAACAGATAATTAGGTTTGGGGATGGAAAGTTAGGAGTTTAATTAAGTACATGTTAATTGAAGGTATTTTGGACATCTACATAGAGACATCGAGTAGGCAGTATGAGTCTAAGATTCAGGGAAGAGATAATAGTTAAAGACACAAATTTTAATATTGTCAGCAGAGGAGTTCAAAGCCATGAGACTTGATGAGATTATGAAGGGAGTAGGTTAAGTAGAAAAGAAAAAGAGGACAGGTTTGGACCACCAGGCCCTCCAACAATAAGAAATCGACAATAGACGAGAACTATCAAAGAAGGGCACCTGGGTGGCTCAGTGGGTTAAGCCTCAGCCTTCAGCTCAGGTCATGATCTCAGGGTCCTGAGATCAAGCCCCACATCAGGCTCTCTGCTCAGCAGGTAGCCTGCTTCCCCTTCTTTCTCTGCCTGCCTCTCTGCCTACTTGTGATCTCTCTCTCTCTCTCTCTCTCCCTCTGCTAAATAAATAAATAAATAAATAATCTAAAAAAAAAAAAGAACTATCAAAGAAAACTGAGGAAAGACTATAAGAAGAAAATTCAATAAGACTTTTTTAAAAAAGTATTGGGTTATGGACATTGGGGAGGGTATGTGCTATGGTGAGTGCTGTGAAGTATGTAAACCTGGTGATTCATAGAGTTGTACCCCTGGGGCTAATAATACATTATATTTTAATAAAAATTAAAAAATTGAATTTAAAAAAAACTAAAAATAAAGTAGCAAGAAGGAGAGAAAGACCATACGCAGTAAATATTGCTGATAGGTCAAATTAAATGAGGTCTAAGAACTGGTCACTGAATTTGTCAATATGTAGGTCATTGACAAAATTGTTAAGTGTTATATTGGTGAAATGGTGGAGGACAGAAGCCTGAATAGAGTAGGCTTAAGGGAGAATAGAATCAGAGAAACTTGAAGTCAGAGTAAAGATAATTGTTTCAAGAAATTTTGTCTTAAAGGAGAGCAGAGGAAAAAGGACAATAGCTAATGGGGAATATGGGGGTCAAGAGCAAGTTTTATTTTTAAGATGGAAGAATAATAGCATGTATGTGTACTGATGGGGGAAACCCCATAACAAGAAAATTGGTGGTGTAGGAAAGAGAACAGGAAATTGGTAGAGCAATCTCCCTCAAGTGAATGAGCGAAATGCAATTTGCTAGAGAGATTATCTTTAGATAGGAAGGAGCAAAGATAGTAACAGGTATACACACACACACACACACACACACACACACATATACACACACATATACACATACACATTACATAATGTATATACAATGTATTTTTATATATCATATATTTATTTACATGTATATAAACTATTTCAGCCTTAAGTCTCACTTAATGAATACTTAATATTTTGCCTGCCTCTTTTCCATTCTATTCTTCTGGAAAATGCCTGTTCATATGAAGTGGGTGCTTTTGGAGAGGGATAAGGTTTGCCCATTGACCAGGGAAAGGAAGATAATGATTCACAGTGGTTTATAGTAAATGGTCTGGGCATAGTCATGTGACTACTCAGTGTCCGTCCCTGAATGTTTTGAATAGGAGCTGAGGAATGGTACTTCTTTCTTCCTTGAATCACAGTATTGCAAGGCTGTAAACTTGAAACTTCCTGCCATATGGATAAGCTGTTCTAGACAATGAAGTCCATAAAAAGTCAAAGAAAGAGAGGAGACAGGGAATAATATATTCCTGATATTATTCATGTCCATGATTCTAGGTGTCCTTCAGGTCATTTCTACAGAGTCATCCCAAGTAACCTGAACTATGAATTTCATTAGTAAAGGTATTCAAGGACCCGCAGAACTGAAACAACTTACAGTTTTTTCTATCACAATATTGGTTCCCTGTGTTTCATTACCCATAATTGTAATCAATCTTCATTCTTCCTTGTTTCTCACACCTCTCTTCTTAATCATCTTTAGCCTCCATCTTATAAGATGATAATCATATTGAAAAGAGTTTTAGTCAACATCTTTTTTTATCTGCACCACCTTATATATACTATGTTTCTAGCAATTACATTTTGTGCTATGTTACTAAAACTTGACCTAGCTTTTTCTTTTATTTAGGTAAGAAAACTTGACTGGGGGAATATTAAGAAATATAGGTTGTTATACACTCTACCACTACTTATAAAGTGGCTTTTGGTAGATTATGAGATTGATAATGATGGGTGGTGAAAAGAGATGAAAATTGATACATCTTGGCATCCATCGTTTACATGGTTTCATCTTCTCCTTTCCACTTTAAACTTTAAGACTGAGAAAATAGAGCACTAGTGAAAAAATGTGGAAATGTGACATTTCAGAAAAGAACATAGATTTGCTATTATTCTTAGGTTGCATTTTTTTGTTGTTGTTCTATGGATAAATATCTTTGTGACATCAGTTCAAGATAGCCTTCGTGAACAGCAACACATCAGGTGATACCACCAAATAATTGTTAACCTATTAACTGCTGTCTTTATAAATATTGTCTTATTTTTTAAAACTTACTTGCTTGAATGAAAGCTGCTGCTATGAGGCTTATAGGTTAATTATGCTTATTCACTAAAACTGTTTGTTTTAAATTTATTGCTAAAATTTCCTGAGTTTAGTAACAAAATGATTTCAACATTAAAAAATGCTATTTACCATTTGTACTTAAGGGCTGATAAGGATAGTTACCACTAACTTGATATTCTTCCACCTCAAACCATTTGTGTTTCTTCTTTTAATACCATGTTTTGTCAGAAAACTCAACATGAGATGACAGAGATTAAATATCTTATGATTGTCTGAGGAAAACCACCATTTGAGCATTAACATTCATACCAAATATTAGAAGAATCTAAACTGAAAGAAACTCTAACCCATGACCATCCATTCTAAAAATTTGATTTTACAGATGGCGAACCTAAATAATAAAATATATTATCCTATTAACCTATACGAAGAAACCCCCATTGTATGCTAAAGTTAACAGCTTGTCACAGCTACGAAAATGAAAAATCAGCACCATTAGACTAATAACGCCATATGATCTTCCATGTAATGCAAATACCAAATGTTATAATCCTGACAAGAAAAAAAAATGGGAATTTTTTTCTGTGGCTATGGAATGTTATGTCCCCTTTGAATTATCTTCTTCAGGCCTATTTTAACCCTGAGATAATGGAAGCTATGCATGAGTAACCTGGGAGAGACTATGCTCTTTTGAAACTAACTTTTTCTCACTGCCAAATAAATCTCTTTTAAATATGTTCTCTGTGTGGCAATCATGACATCCATTGGCCAACTGGATCGGGGGTTATGCCTGGATACTTTCCACGTTGCACGTGGTTGTCAATTTGAATTGTGTATCAACTACCCATCATATCTGGCACATCTGTACTTAACATTGGCATTAATTTTACCCTATTGTTCTAATTGCAGTACTTTGATGTAATGACACCATTCAATTCACAGATGGTACTGGTGGGGGGTTTTCCCAAAAAAATATAATGTAATTTTAATTTGGAATGTGAGAATGCCAAAAATAAGAGCTTCATTGATTAAGTTATCTGAGCCTGCTAAACAGTTGAACATTTGAACTAAATAGGAAAAACTGGGAAAGAGAACAGCAGGTTTCAATACCAACCTACTGCAAATGTTTTGTTTTTTTTGATTATAGTCCATGAGGCTCATAAGACTTGTCTGTTCACAAAGAAACTTTGACATACTTAGGATGAGCAAAATAAAATCTATGTTTTCATATAAAATAAAGTCATTTATTTAAAAGATGAAATCATTTGGTGGATTGAAAAGTCTTTGATTTGAAAGATAATTAACCTAAATTGTTAAATTTAAAAATTATTTGAATTGTTTAAAGTATCACATATTTAAATATACATTATGTTTGTAATGTATATATATAATTATATACTTATATTTATATATATATAATTTATATATATATAAATATATACTTATATTTAAATATTTTTCTGTAGTACCTCTCTCACAATTTCCTAAGATATCATGAAATAATACCTATTATGATTTGCATTTTATAGAAAAATCATGGGAAAACTGAGTAACATTCCAAAGGTCATAGGACAGCTTGTTGATGGAGTACAGAATATAGATCTCTACTTCTCACTTGAAATTATTTTCTGAGACACTGCCTATTTTGTCAAGTCAAAACTGTTACCAGCAATTTCAATAGGAACGAGACTACACTTCCAGTAAGATGAGGGGAAGCAAAATGTAGGACATTATACTTAGTTTTGGAATGGGGTTAGGGAACGGGCATGGTTATAGGGAAAAGGAATGGGGGGCGGAGCAAAGGAAGACATTAAACTACAAGAACAACTCATTTTAGTAGTTTACCTACAATTAACAGTAGAGGCTGAAGGAAGTCATGGAGGGAATAAAAGGCATCTGACTGTAGCATGAGTGAAAATCCAAAAGGGCTATGCTACCAATCATCAATTGACTCTAGTAAAACACAGGAAACCAGGATCCCAGTGAGCTCAGAGAATTCTAACATAGCTGGGTATACTTTATGAAGTGATGGGATGGTGAACTCATTGATGTGCTTTTTGCTTGTTGGATGGTTTTCAGTAGACTTTAATGGGACCAAAGGATCCCTAACGAGAGCTTGGTATGTGAGCAACACCTGGAGAAGGCTGCCAGGTATCCAATTCCTGGTGTTTCCCTAGGGCTATTGCTGGGTCCCATGAGGAAAGAGGCTGCCTGCTGAGGCCAAAGAAGCTATTTTTATAAAGGATATTTATTAGCCTTGGATCACAAGTAGTACTTCTATGGGATTTAGGGAACAAAGTTCTTCCCACTTCTGGGTGGAAGATAGAGTGACTTGGGCTCAATGATGATGTCAGAAATGCTATTTGGTCCCATAGGTGTTCATTGTATTGCAAGACCTATTCCTCACCCTAGTAAAAAGTAGAAAGTTTTAAGGTACCACTCCCAAGCTGGTGTCTACACAGCAGGGATCAAGAGGGCACCTCAACACTTTAGAACATTATTCCTGAGTATATCTGAGACACCCTAAAATTGTGTCAGATATCACTGAGAATTCCAATGGTTGGAAAAAGAGCTTGGTCATCAATTTATACTAAAAACAGAAGTTTGGGGTTTACTTTGTATAAAACTCATGGTCTGAAAATGTTGGGGGATACTTGTTTATACATGCAACATTCTTAGGGCTGTCATATCCCCAAACCCTGTACCCTGTCAATGGTCACAAGGAAGCCCCAACCCATTAAAATTGCTGACTTTTGCTACTTAGCATAAAGGATGTATGACCATTGTAGTAGGACATGGTAGGAGCCTGGCCTGAAGCTGCAGCATCATTAAACAGGACTACTTCACATGGAACACACTGTTGGAATTTTCACCTGTGATTCTCCTCAGCTTCTCTCTTCCACAGCCTTCCCATTGTTAGCATAAAGTGGAGTTAGTTCTTTATGTGGCATCTACTATGCAAAAAGTTCTACTAGGTTTTGTTTCCATCTCTCAGGGTTTCCTGTGGAGTTTCAACATTAATCAGCCCCATTTTTGCAGTGATCACTGTGGAAATGTTAGCCTACCCCTGATTTTGCTAGATCATGTCCTGAGTGGGTTAATTAGGTATTATGAAGCCGGTTCGAAGCCTCACTCAGAAAAACACCAGTTCTACTTCACCATGGTTTTTCTAATCTTTAAGCCTTCTTATATGCAGTGGGCTCCATGGAAAGCAATAATAAAAAATGTGTATGTGCTAAGAACCTCGGAACTCAGCCTCTCCTGGAACACGGTGTCTCACAGCTCAACGTTCCAGTGAACCACAGAGAATCATGGGAAGACAGCCATGAAATAAGTGGGTCCCTGAGAACATAAAGTCCTCACTCTCCCCTTAGACACAAGAGGCATCTTAATTTTAGAGAGGCATCATCTCTGAATAAGTAAACAAAATCAGAGGGCCACTTTGCCTTTCTTTTTTTCACTTTTTTTTTTTTAAATCATCATCTAGAGGTGACTGATCTTCCACAGATATCCTACCCTATCCTTCATTCCATTTAGGTTTATCTGCTTCCATATCTCTACTATCATAGTTTTAAAAAAATATATTTTCTCTCCAGGTATATATTTTTATTTTACGTATATGCGTGCATGTGTGTGTATATACAAACTTCCTCATCTACTGCCAAAAGTTGTTGCATTCTAGCTAATTTTTGAGGCGTGTGCAGCTGTTAATTAAAGTGGCCATTACGAGATGATTTAGCATATGATTTTAGAATAGCATACTGCAAGTTTGAAAAGATCTACACCTGTGTTTACCTGTGTACTAGAACTGGTTCTAGGGAAATCCAGATGAGACCCAGGTGCCCAACACACTTTGTTGCAATATTTACATTTTGCACTAAATATGTTTATGCCTCACATTTCTAGTTACACAGTCCTAATTATGACGAACAGCATTTCTATACCTCTCTCGGAGACGTGAAATTCCTTTTCTTCCGAGAAGTAGAAGCACGAAATTAACTTACTGTCATGCCAATTTTTCAAGCTTATTGGAATGAAAATTCCAGAGCATTGCTCTTCAGTGAGTCTCAATGTAAGGCTAGTTCAAGATAACTAAAATAGTGAAATATCTTTCATATAAAATCTGTTTGTAGGAGATAAATGAAATATTAAGAGATTGCAGTGCAGAAGTTCAACGTAGGAACAAATGAACCCAGAAACATTGTTACAGAGTATCCATGGTTTTTAAATTGACAGTACTAAATATATGTAGTAAGTGACAATTTTTTTTTAACAGCACTGAAGGTTTTGAATATACTATCTGCTGCTTTTCTTTCTACTTCATTCATTTGAGAGTCATTGTGATCAGAAGTGAGAAATTCTGAAATGTGATCTTCCAGCTGAAAAGTTCTGGTTGTTAGATTATCAGGTTTTACAAATTCAGGCACATTTCAATTTATTTTCTGAAATAAGCTCTAGATTCACAACATTCAGAATATTAGATTTTTAGGTAGCCTAACAGTTTTCCAAATAGCCTAAAATACTGCCAAACTAATATAGGTTTGATTTCATTGTCTTAATTGTCACACCGACTCTTCAGTTACTAAAACAAGAAATATTTTTTCAGCTTTTCTTCATCTGGCTGGCTGTTCATTTTGACTGAATCTAGGGGTCCTTAGATCAAGATGTGTTATAAGTAGCAAGATATAAATATATTTTTAACAGGTCTGTGAGGTTGTTGATCAGCCACAGTATTTTTTGATAAATGTGAATTGAAACACTTCAAACAGATTTTTTCTGAGTTTGAGGTGTTCATAGTATTGATTTCTTAACTTGTCAATACAGTAAGGATTTTTTTTCACACATAAGAGTAGCTTTAAAACCACTTGATTCGGTATGCAATATTTTGAATGATCTGAAATCATCCACTGAGTTGGTAATAAGACCATATCATTTCTCTGCCATCATTTCTAAGTGGTATTCGTGTCCTCAAACTTAAGAAAATATTTCAACAATTTTATAGTCTTTATCGAGTATGTGGTGCTAATAATAACTGAACCTTGTCTATGACTATTATACTTCTTTGTAGAAAACATATTTAACTGGCATTAATTATAATAGAAATGAGTTAAGTCTACTCAAATAATTTTCTTATAACCTCTTTTATATATCAGAACAATGGTGTTTCTCTAGTAAAGGTAAGGATAATATGAATGCAAAAGATATGCTCTTTGTTTTATTGCTTTTAAAAATTAAACAAAACACAAACATTTTACAAAGGTCACATCTCTTATAATGTGACTATTTCTTCACTTGAAAGATGTTATAATGTATAAATATACAAAAACCTTGATTAGACTGCTATTCTGTCATAATGCCAACCCATTGTCCTATACTCTGATGTCTGGATCTCTACCAATTAAATATTCTGAGAAATAGGAAGAGTGATTCTTTCATATTTGGAACACAATGTATGATATAAATCAATTAGAACAAGATAAATATGGTTTAAATGAGAATCAACTGACTCTAACTTGTGTCTTGAATAAATGGAGAAGGCAACTGTAATTTTTTTGAGTGTTACTATGGCCTACAGATTAAGCTAAGTATCATTACATCTTTTTACTCCTTATGAAAGATCATATAATTCCCATTTTTAAAAAAAGATCATATCGGTCTCCTTTTATAGTGAAAGAAAATAAACATTAGAGTAAGCAGCCTTTCCATATCCTTCCTCCTTCCTTCCTTCCTTTCTTCTCTTTCTTTTTTTCTTTTTTTCTTTCTTTCTTTCTTTCTTTCTTTCTTTCTTTCTTTCTTTCTTCTTTCTTTCTTTCTTCCTTTCTTTCAAGATTTTATTTATTTATTTGACAGAGAGAGTGAGAGTGCAAGCAGGGGGAGCAGCAGGGAAAGGGTGAAGCAGGCTCCCTCTGAGCAGAGAGCCTGACATTGGGCTCCATCTCAGGACTCTAGGATCATGACCTGAGCCTAACCGATGGAGCCACCCAGGTAACCCTCCATGCTTTTTCAAAGACTTCTTTATTGAATTCCTTGAATTTATGTGTTCCTCTTTCAGTTATGAGATCACACACAATCGTTGAGCAAAAGTCTCTTGCAAAGTCTATAATGAATTTTCCATACAGCTGATTTTAAACTTCTCACACAAACATCAGTTGTATCTATATGTCAAGTAACATCAAGCTAAATTAGAAATGTATCAGTGTTCTCAGCATAATCACCAACAGACTTCTTAATTAACCTGCCAATTCTCTGAAAAACGGAGTTCACTTTTGCTTTATAAATGAGAGTAGATTAAGCAATTTTTATTCCACTGATTTTTTGTTGACTGTAGTTATTACCATGTCATATAATCTGTGAGTCTTGAATCACATATACAAGTGGGGACTTGAAAAGTACTTCTTTATGTAACTTCAGTATGCAGTTGAGATACAGTCTCCATAATGTAAGCTTTCTTTACCTATTGCTTCAGTTGCCCATTTCAGGCCATTCTTCTGTTTATTGGGTTTGATCTATGTCAAATGTGAGGAAAGACAGAGAGAGTCTCTAATGTCCCCTACCAATTTTAATTTACAATGATTATTTAATGCCACCTCGAGGATAACTCCCTAGACATTATCATAACTAGGACCATGTAACTAGAAATATGACTATTCCATATAAAAGGAAAATAAAACCTACCAATTATGAAACATCTATACAAGACAGGCATTGTGCTATATGCCAGGGTTCAGCAAAGTTTTTCTGAAAAGGCCAAATAGTAAATATTTTAGACATTGCAAGTTCCATGGTCTCTGTAGCAACTACTCAACACGGCCATTGTAACGTGAAAGCAACATTAGGAAAGAAGTAAATGAATAAGCATGGCTGTGTTCCAATAACATTTTCCTTAGAAATGCATTTGGCTGGCAAGCCAGAGTTTGCTGACTCCTGCTATATACATTGTCTATAGTCATTAGAACAAACATCAAGGAAAGGCATTGTTGAATTAATTCTATAGCTGAAGAAACGGGGATTTAAACAGACTTAGCATACCTCAGATCTCACTGGGAAAACTGACCTCTGGAAATTTAGTAAAAGAAACTCGGTATAAAGAACTAGTTAACAGAGTGTCCAACGTGCTAAGAAGCCATACAGAGTACAGCGACACAACCCCAAGAGTTGTGTGCAGCAGAAGGAAGTTTCTACTATCCAAAAGGAAGTGATGGCATAAACAGAGCCCAGCAGCTGTCCATCAGGGACCTTGTTGGAAAGGTTGTGCAGAGGAATCTGGAAAGAGAAGTCACCAAAGGCGTGAGCCTGCAGCGGAAAGGGGAAAGGAGTCTCCTGCCCTCCAGACTCCCACCACATCCATGGATCATACCTGGATTATTGTTTGCAGATTTCCAGCTTCTTAAGGTATAGAGCAGAGCAGGGAAATGATCTCAGAGCACACAAAGAGTGACAGGTGCAAGTAATAGTAACATTATCATAATTAGAATCTAGGTTTGTTTCCCCCAAATTCTGTGCACTTCCAGTGTAAGACAGCTTAAGTAGAGCTTGCTTCCTTATCTTTTCCTCTTCTGTTTTACATATGTAATGTTTCTTAGGCCCTCAGAATACAACTGGTGAATTAACCTCCACTCTATAGCACTCAATACAAAAGATACCTTATTTCTGTGAAGAACCAAAACAGTCATGTCTATAGCCACGGTAAAATGAAGATATTTCTGTTAATTTGCCAATGTCTTATTTCCCAATGTTGAAAGGAATGGGCTTACCAAAAAACTTAGCTCACTGTGTTTAAGTCATGTATTTAAATCTTCATTTTTACGCTACATCCTGGGATTATCCCATTTTCATCTGGTGGTTAATTTGGTAGATTTTCATCCTCTTACATCTTAGTCTCAAAAGATTATTTTCAGGATCGATAGTAAAATAGGTCTTGATAGACTGACAATCTTAATAATATCTATATATGTTGCTTAAAAGATGCTTGTCTTGACTGCTAGAGTCATTTTGGACATATACAGTCTGCATGATAGCAAGAAAATAGTTGAAGTTTTTGGAAAGCTGCAAGAAGATGCACAATAAATTGAGATACCAAGAAATAATTATTTGCTCCAAGATTCTCCACCCTCTTGGGGAGGCTTTTCAGTTATATTTCAACATGGACATTTTTCATACCCAAAGATCCAGAATTAGGGTAAGCAACATCATGACTACAGCAAGCAAATTAGTGAGCCCCTAGAGAGATGGAAACAAACTCTGGCACTACACAAAGGGGACAACTAATTCCTAAAGAAGGAGGAATTGGGGATTTTGTAGAGGATATTTAAAATAAAGGTGTGCCACTGAAACTTAGGTATAATTAAATATATAGAATCTCAACGCAGGGTTTGAATTGTGAGCAATTGCAGATGGAGAGACTGAGAAGTCTCTGCCATTAGAATTCTAACTCCTGTAAGAAAAAAGGATCATTGAGGTGCCTTGGAAGCTCAGTGGCTTAAGCCTCTGCCTTCGGATCAGGTCATGGTCTTGGGGTCCTGGGATTGAGCCCTGTATCAGGCTCTCTGCTCAGCAGGAAACCTGCTTCCCCCCTCTCTCTGCCTGCCTCTCTGCCTACTTGTGATCTCTTTCTCTGTCAAATAAAGAAATAAAATCTTTAAAAAAAAAAGAAAAAAAATCGTTGTTTCACAAGCTGACATGGAAACCCAAAGGAGATCCAGAGAACAATGGTCACTTGAACCTGTACCCCACAGAAGACATGTGCTCACACTTCCCAGGAAGAAACAATTAAACAGAACAATAATATTTGTTATTTATAATTAGCTGCATATTAACTTCCTTTTAAATGTCCTGGATGAAGCTAGAACTTAGTTCTCATTTTGGATTCTGGCTACTTCTGCTTTCAGTAGAGATTGAAATTTTACCTTTGCCCTGGATCCAAAGAAGAAATTTAAATGCTATTGAAGGCAAATATTGGGGCAAATCTGACTGGCAATCGCTCTTGTGTTTCTGGTGCTCACCGTGAGCTTAGGAACTCAAATAATGTAGCTGGTAAGGGCATGGGCTCTGGATCTATGGATTTGAATACTACTCTGCCAGTGACTAACTGCAGAGACATTCAATTTATTTATCCTCTCTGTGCCTCAGTTCTCTCATCTATAAAATGGGGATAATAAGGGTGTCATCTCATATTGTTGCTGATGGGATTAGCCAAGTTAAAGCATACTGACACAGTGTTTCTCACTTACATGTGCTTTTGAATCACCTAGTAATACTGTTAAAATGGAAATTCTGTTTCAGTAAGTCTGGGGCCAGGGCAGAATTTCTGTACTGCTAGCAAGATAATGCTGAAGGTGTTGGTCTGTGAACCATAGAGTAACAATAATTCATAAAAGTGACTGTAGGAAGTAAGGTTTAAATAAGTGTTCTATATTGTTATTATTACACAGCATACTTTGGAGAACAGTGGCTTAATGTATTAGATGCCTACTTGGGTGTCATGCATTATACCCATTATTTTACAGGAAGTATCTTCAAGAGCAGTTACTTTGCCTGATTTATTTGTCCCAGACCCAGTTTTTATTTGTTTTCGTTTGTTTGTTTTTTCCCTCATACCTTCATTTTCCACATCACTTCAACATAAAGGGCTACTTATTTCTCAATTATTATAGTCTATATTTTCTGTAACATTTTTACAACATTTTGTGTACTATGTAACACTATGCACCATCCCTTGACAACTTTTCTACTGTGTAATTATCTTCTCCTCTAAACAGAATGCATGTTCTGATGTCTTATTAGCCTTCTATATCTACTTTGCCTAACCTAATGCCTTGTATATTTTAAATGCTCACCAAGTGTGTTTGATTTATTTGAGGTGGAAAAGCCATTGCTTATCCAACTTTCTCCATTCTGAGATGAACTGATGAAAGGTTGGAATTTACATAATTCTTAGAATATCTGTCTTACATTTGCTTCTCAAAAATGATTTGAAATGGAGGTACAGAACACATTTATTTCCACTGGAAGGGAAGGTAGTGCAAATAGATTCCTTCTAAATATCTATTACCACTGTCAAAATGTTTAAACCTACCTACAAAAGATTTGGGGATAAAAATATTTTTTGTCAATATTCCAGGTGTAACATGAGAAATACAAGTTCTTCTGATAAGCCTTTTTGGTCTTTCCTGTGTCTGCTAAAAATGCTAAGTTGCTTCATGCATGTATCTGTGCTGGTGGTTGGATGGTTTTACTAGAGATTCCTTTGATTTGAGGTGAAACTCTTTTCTTGTTACTTTCAATTGTATAGGTCTGAACAGTTTTGGAAGGTAACATAAAAATGCAGACTCTAGAGTCATGAAGACTGACAACTGGAACCCATCTCTACCACTTTCTTACTCTGTGACTTAGCAAGATATCTAAACTTTCTGTTTCTTAGGTTCTGCTGTGATTAAATGAAAGTAAGTAATAATCTTTGTATATATGCACAGTGACTGGCACAAGAAGGATAATCAATACATCTGAGGCTTTCTTGTTAAAGATACTTTTTTTTTCCATATTTAGGAAAGCTGGTGTGAAGGTCATGATTATAAAGATCTTCTGTAAAAATCATCCAACATAGAATTTGCTCTTCATTTTTAATTTTTCTTCTCGCTATAAAGCAAAGCTTCTTTTCAAAACACAATTTATTGATCAGAAGAACTTCTATAAATTGAGTGTTTAGCTCAACATAGGCACCATGAATTGAATCAGAAAAAGTACAAGAAAGGCTCATGTCCTCAGTTTCATATTAATCCCAAGAGATAGAGTTATTAAATTGTTTAATTCCAAAAGGTTGGAGGATTTTGTTCTGTTTTTCCTCTAAAGTATCAATGTATTAAGACCCTTTGTCTTGGATTTTGGTCAGTTATAAGAGTGAAATATAGGAGGAAAGAAAGAGAGGGAAAGGTAGAAGGAGGGAGAGAAAGAAAAGAAAAAAGAAGAGAAGAGAAGAGAAAAGAAAAGGAAAGAAAGAAAAGGAAAGGAAAAAGGAAGGAAGAAAGAAAAAGAAGGAGGGAAGGCAATGACAGAGAGCAAGGAAGGAGGTACAATAAAGGGAGGGAGGGAGAGAGGAACAGAAGAAAAAAATTTCAGAAACCAATTAAGAACCCATTAAATAAGCAGTCAGGTGAAATCTCTCTAGAGGGAGGACAACTGAGCACAACTTGACTTTCATGTAACCCTTAATCTATTTAGAGAAGGAAGAATCAGGAAATGAAGTACTTCTCAGCAGTAGTTTAAGTCAAGAACTAAAATTAATTTACTTGACTTTCGAGCTATGAGACTTGTTTATACTCTGTAGAAACCACAATTTCACACTCTTAGGTTCTAGTACAATATTGGCAAAACAACTTCCTTACAAAATCAGGCAGACTACTACCACCAACTACATTGCTTCCAAGACGTTTTTATTGTGTGAGATGATCATCCTTCTATTCATTGAACAAATCAGAAAACCAAAAAAAGAATATTTTTAAATGATGGACATGAGTATTAGTGGGTCCTAAAGTAGAAGTTTTCATTAATTCATATTGAGTGAAACAGTAAAAACTGTAAGAATTCTTTCAACACAATGCAATGGTATTGTGATGGGACAAAACCAGAGAACAAGGTCTGTGTGAAAAATGCCCCATAAATTACTCCCCTTCCCCTTCAGGTTTTGGGTTGAGGGAGTCAGAGTCACAATTTAGGTACATGAGGAAGCTGTGGAGTCATGGCCAAAAGTCTCATTACCTGAGCCGAAGGAAGAGGCTTAACCCACTGAGCCACCCAGGCGCCCCAAGGCTATACTTTAAATTTGAAACCTTGCAATACTAAATGAATATAGGTATAATTTAATCTAAAGGTTAAATTACTGTAAACAACTGTAGCCAAGATTTTCACTCTGAAAAATTGCTCTGGGGAAAAAATTAAATTTAAAAATATGATGTGCCAGATAACATTCTTCAATATTTGTACTAATAAATGTATTTAAAATCATTTTATGTATGTTTAAAAATAATGAAAATAGATGAATTTTGAGTTGCTATAAAATCCCTACATATTTACCATTGTATCAGCTAGCTATCGGCACAGTATAGCCTAATAACAAACACACACAGAAATCTCCATGTTGAGTGAAAATAAAGAAACTGAATAAAATTTTTAAAAGTCTCAATGCCTCACTGTTGTAAATATTTATTTATATAATATGTGGGGGGTGGACAATGTTCTGATCTAGTCTGGGCTCAGCTTGGTGTCTCTGCTTCAAGAAGGGTTAGTTACTTGTGGAGATTTGTGCTTTGCTCCACTTCATGTGTTTATTCTTAAGCCCATACTGAGGGCAGTTGCTAACTGGAGGAAGCTCCTCTTGTAGCAAGGGCAGATACCAAAAATAAGAAAAGTTCTCTAAGGCCTACTCTCAGAAATGGCACACTCTCTGCTTCATTCTATTGGTCATGGTAGGAAAATGAGGTAAGTCACATGGCAAATAGTGTGGCTATAGAAAGAGCCTTGAATTAGGTCTTCCATGTGACCTATCATCTCAACCATCTTCACCTAAAACAATATCATAATAATACCAGGAAAGATTATAAAAGACAATTACAGATCTATAAAAATCCCAAGTAGGTAACTGATTACAAGTTATCTGACTGGAGGAAGATCCAGTTTAAGAAATCTATTGTAGTGGGATGCCTGGGTGGCTCAGTCAGTTAAGAAATCTATTGTAGTATATTGGTGGAGAGAAAGGTAAGGTAAAGCCTCAACTCAGATGACTGAAGAATGATGTAGTTAATATCTACTAGAATTCTCAATAATTAAAAAGCAAGAGTAACAAGTGGATTTGGGAAAAGGGCTATACTATCAGTAAATTTTTAAAAATCTAGATATTTTTCTGTTCTCTTTATCACTGAAAGAAGAAGAGAATATAATGTTGAAACTATGCTTCATGCTTTCATGTTTTATATAGTTAAAAAGTCAATGTATCAAGTTTCCATTAAGAGAAAGCAATGAAGTGATTATCTACCATTGAATGTTACACTGATATAATCATTACAGTTGTAGGTGCTGAGTGTCAGGGTGAGATTTTCCTGGTATTGTGATGGGACAAAGCCAGAGAACAAGGTCTGTGTGAACAATGCCCCATAAATTACTCCCCTTCCCTTTCAGGTTTTGGGTTGAGGGAGCGAGAGTCACCATTTAGCTACATAAAGAGGCTGTGAAATCAAGGCCAAAAGTCTCACCTCTCACATTTGGCTGCATATTAGAATATGAATATTTTATTCATATTAGAATATGAATATTAGAATATTCCCAATGGAACTTCAAAAAATTCTGCCACTAATGGTCTTACTCCACAGATTTTAATTTAAGTGGTCTAGATTAAGGTCTTAGATTCAATAACTTCTTAAAAGTGGACCAGGTGACTTCTGTGTGCTGTCCATACTGGGCACCACTAGCCTGAACAATTTACCCATCTCACCTTTCACTCTCTTAGATACCCTCTCTGGGGCTGATCTTGGAATTCTCTGGTTAGGTTTGCTCAGTGGAAGATGGCTGTGAGGAAAGGAGAAGAAGCAAAGGGAGGAGGAGAGACTCAGTCTCCAATGGCACCACATCTGCCTGCCTAGGAAAGGAAGCAAGGATGGTGGCTCTTCCCCTAGATTTTATGATGTGAAGACTCTTTGATGGTGGGACACAGCAGACTGAGTCTTGGGTTGATAAAAAGTAGTGCTCTGTTACTCACAGCTCCACATGAGAGGAGGCTGCCAGGCAGGGCCACGTGAGAGGCTGTCCCCAAGGCCAGGGTAATAGCGGGCTGGAGTTGTAGGAGCAACTTGTTTATATTAAGTGGGGCGGGATTAGCTAAATTCCACGAGCTTCCTGTGGATTGGTTAATATCAATAATTTCACAGGCTCCAGGGCATAGGAGTTGTCCCTAGTAGTCAGGTACCAGGCTCTAGGACAATTAGGGCAAGGGCAGAGTGGTCTGAGAGTGAGCACTCAATAAAGGAGAAAGGAACTGGTTGGAGTGTGGACTTAGCAGCTCAAAAGGGGGATCTGATCAGCCTCTAGCCCGGGCTCTTAACCTAAATCAAGGTAACACTTAAAAAAAAAAAAAAAAAAAAAAAAAAAAAAAGGGCGAAAGCTTATGATATAGCCTAAAAGCCACGAAAATAATACTTAGCTGAAAAGAAAGAAAAAAAAAATCTTCCCCACTGGGCTCCATAAATGTGGCTCCATATATTACCAAAGCTCTGCCTTTTCTGAATCTTATTTCCTCCATCCTTAGGAAGAAAGATTAGGAAGGATTCAGCTGAGGAGTTCAAACCTGAAAAGAGACATAAAAGTACAGGTCCCCAGTAGAAAGCACAGGTCATGCTCCCTTATCCAAAGGAGACCAAATGTATAATGGAAATCAGAAGCGTTTTGGTAACATTCCTGACGTAGTCTGGGGCAGCAACCCAAAATACATAAATATTTCTCAAGTGAAATACATTAGTATTTACTTTAAGTATGATAAACAAAGATTACAAGTAGCCTTGTGTCTCTTCAGATGAGGTTTGTAGCTGAATGAGTTTAGCTCAGGTCTGATATTACTGCCAAGTAAATTATAAACAAAATGTCTGTTTCCTCAGCTTTACAGATTTCAGGACTTTAGATAAAAGCTGTAGATCTATGTCTCAGATATTAGCTGAATCTACATCGTCACACTACAGATAATAAGGATGATTCTTGTAAGGCTAAGACCCCCAAGATAATTTATTCATTCTATAA
The DNA here is from genome assembly GCF_010015895.1 of Lontra canadensis. Lineage (NCBI taxonomy): Eukaryota > Metazoa > Chordata > Mammalia > Carnivora > Mustelidae > Lontra > Lontra canadensis. The sequence goes on along the minus strand of NW_022631003.1, from coordinate 34,395,734 downwards.
TTATTTACTAAACACCCACCATGTGAGTGAGTACTGTCGGAGTGTTGGGGTACAAAGACAGCCATCACAGAGTGTCTGCTATCAGGAGGCATGCCTTTTGGTAGAGAGTATTAGTATGTGAAAATAATAGGCCATAAAGTATTTGCAATGCTTTGCTGTTGGTATGGTGCTTGGTCAAGGTGCAAAGATCAGAGAACCACATAGTACAGAAGTCAAGACCAAGAGGCAAATCTCCTGATTCCACAACATGAAAACATCTTTTAACAATAATTGTGACCATTATTTATACAACAGCAATTCATGTTCAGTGAGGAAAGGTAATAAGGCATAAATAATCACATGCAAGAGACTAGAAATTACCTTATTGATAACCAGTATCAACCAGTTTCACCCTTCTTCTCTACATGGCATAGCAGGGAAAAGTACATAGTCTGGACTTTTGTTACCTTGGTTTTCATGTTCTTTCCCCACTTCACAGTGACCCTGACCATGTTATTTAACTTTTCCACACCCCATTTCTTTATCTATAAAATATCAACAATAATAACACTTACATCATAGTGTTGTCAGGAAGATTAAATGACTTAATAGATGTAAAGTGCTCTGTAAGTGTTTGCTGACCACTCACCTCCAGGCACATGCTGGGTTGTCTACAGACAACTTTGGATCGCTAACACCCACTTCTAAGGACCCGTCTTCTTTGCAGAAAAGAAGCTATGTTTTGGATTAGAATTCTCCATGAGAAAAACCGTCAAGGGTTGGAACGCAAAATTGTGATAGTGTTACTTTGGGGAAGTTTGAGTGGCCAAACATAAGGGCAGCTGCAGAGAACTTACCAGTTTCTCTGGTTTCTCAGGAGTTTCAGCCCCTCAGCTGCAGACAGAACATTTCAAAAGACACAACGATTGCTGCAGGTTCCCGGGAACTTCAAAGACCACTGTCTAATTCCTCCGATATTCTTATATTTTATTCCTGTAATATTTAAAGTGCCTCTTGTTTTATTAAATTCATGAAGATATGATTTTTGGTACCAGAAGTGATTCCAGGGAAGGGAAACTTAACAGACAGGAATTTGGAATTAGATTCAATTGATCTGATTCGATTTTAAGGCAGTAAAGGCTCCACTCATGGTGGAAGATGAAACACTGATGCTCTGTGCCCAAAGTTACTTAAGTCATTCATTGTCACTAGTGTCAAGAAGCTAAGGAGCTCAAGGGTCTGGGAGACCCAGTAGCTCCTGAAGTAAAACATTGTGGTGAAGTAGAATGGAGCATCAGGACAGCGATGGACGGGCTGCTTCTGATTATGCTAAACAACAGGAGGGAAAACAAACGATGATATCATTCAGGATCCAGATAAGAAATTAGAAATCACCTATAAACTAATGATGAAAAAATGACCTTCTTTCTTAGAGCCATGAGGTCAAATTTCTTTAAAAAAAAAAAAATCTATAATCAGATGCTAGAGTACCAGGATTACTATGTAATTTGAATTTGTGATCTTATAATCTCTTATGATAAGGTAAGGGAATTGGTTAAAGTAAAAATAAAAAATCAAACCCTTGCTATGGGATGGTGACATTTGGATAGATTTCAGTGAAATTGAAAAACTTAAACTCTCAAATTCCTGAGAACCTCTCTTCCTGGAAGAAGGAGTCCTTATTCCACTACCTTAATGTGACTTTTTGCCTAAAGGGCCAATAATAACTTCTCATGAAATTATGGTTATGGCCTTGTAGGAAACTGCTGATCCTCCTCACGACCCACACTGACTTCTTCTCATTGTTTTTAATCTCGGATCTTGGCAGATCCCAGTGCAAAGTGTAACCAAGAAAAGGGATGACACACAGCAAAATAATTTCAAGATTTTGCCACTTATTCCTGAGAAATATGTGTGTGTGTAGACATGAATTCTAAAGAAGGAAGACTAGATTCAAAAGAATGTGATATTTGATCTGATGATGGGGGATGATAGTGACGCAATCAGTTTGCTTGAAGGGTTGACAAAAACCTGAACTCTAACAGCCCTGCAGTAAATGAAGTAGAAATTCCAGAACTCCATTGGTATATTGTAGAAAAAGGTCAACACTCTGACCTATGGACCAAATCCTGCCTGGAAATAGTTTTTATAAATAAAGTTTTACTGGAACACTGCCATGCTTGTTATTGTCTACAGTGCCTAGGGCTACTTTTATACCAGAACAGAGTTGAGTAATTGTGACAGAGATGATATTACCCCCAAGACCTAAAATATAACTATCTGGCTCTTTAGTGAAAACATTTGCTGACCCCTGCTCTAAGAAGAAAAATCCAAAGTGTTAGGGAGAGGCTGGAGTGAAATTAGTTGTGCGAGCTGCTTACTCACTTCTCTATCTATTTCCTCTGGAGGGTGTAGAGAGCTCCCTCTTCACCAAGGCCTTCAGAAATACATAGGTAAAGGTGTCCTCGGGATACTTGATAAGCCCTGAACATCAGGAATGACAGTGGGTAATGTTACCACTGAAAAGGTTTCCCTGATTTCAACTAGAATGGTGAAATGCTGGAATAGCAGAGATGAAGTGAAATGGTTAATCACTGGTGACAGGGTTTGGGTAATTACTGTAATGTGCAGAAGGCCCACAGTAATAATCACAATGGTTTGCCCCGCAGAGATCCTTGTCTGAGAATAATTGATCATGGTGGCCCTGTGGCTGGGCCCACCATGTGTAATACAAATGGACAGTCTACTAAAGTCTTACTTGATTTGTAAAAGCAAAGCAAGTGAGTCACAGCCCTTAACACTAGGTCCCAGCTAGACTCAATGCACAGACTGGATGAAGGGGAGGCCACATTTCCCTGAGGAAGGAGGCTGCTACAAGGCCAAAAACTTATGTGTAAATATTCCTTCTACCAAGCCAAAGGGTGCTATGATCATTTACTAGGACAATCAAGCACTGGAACAAAAGGAGGAAGTACCTAAACTTCTCAAGGATTTCTGCCACTGGATCTGAATTGATGTCAAACCCTTGGAGATCCAAATCCCACTGTGGTCCACTAACCCTTCAGAGTGGGGAATTATGGAAGTCAAGTGACAAGGGGAGTTTTTGTCTATTTCACTGTGGACCTAGTAGATCCCTGAACCCATCCTCTAGCAAAGTCATGTTATCTGTAGCATAGAACCCTTAACCCTTCAAAAACCACTGGGCACTAGTACACACTAAGAACATGACCGCCGGAAATCGAATGATTATGCAACTAAAGATGCTCGTCATGAGCTGGGCGTGGCCAAATGCACAGAGTCATAATTTTGGATTGGGCACAAGAATAGTGTACATTCATGTTGGACACAGGTAAGTTATATGACCAAGACCTCATGTCACCTTTCTCTGTTGCACTTATTCCTCTTCCTCAGCTCATATCTATTGCCTTATGGCATATTCCTTGTGATCAGCTGCCAGAAGAGGAAAGAAATCCAGTCTTGGTTCACTGATCATTGATAAGCCAGTTCAATATATTGTTGCAAACCAAACTAGACCGCTAAGCCGCAAGGGCTCCAGTGAAGGGTAACCTTCAAAAACAGTGATGAGGATGGGGGCTCTGAGGGGCTGTCTTGGTTTTGCCTCTTGATTTTGGCTCAGGTCATGATTTTAGGGTGTGGGATCTGACCCTGTCTTGGGTTCCACACTATATTTGGTTCCTGCTTAAAATTCTCTCTTTTTCTGTCCTTCTGTCCCTCCACTGCGTGCTCTCTCTCTCTCTCTCACTAAAAATAAATGCATTAGTTAGTTAAAAAAAAAAAAAAAACAGTGATGAGGTGAAATTCTCCCAGTGGGTAGAAATTTAAACTACACACCTAGTCGGGGTAGAGGTAGAAGTGGTCTAAGGTCAGAATATTATATTGTCCCAGGCAGTCAAGTTTCTTGGCTGATTATTCAGGATATAGAAAAGATGGGATTGGAGAACTAAAGAAAAGAGAATGAAACATGAAAAAAATAGCACAAAGGTTGATTTGTTAATTTATTATTGCAATAATCTAGGCAAGACATGATGGGACCATGAGCCAGGTCAGATGCAGTATAGGCAATGACAAGAGATTGGATTTTGGCTGTATGTTGATAGTAAAGCCAGCACAGTAAAGCACTCCTCCTTCTTTTAATTTGTACTCATAACATTGTTATGAAGATGGATTTTATATGTATGTTTTCTTTGCAAATTTTCCAATATATTTGTTCCATCATAATAAAAATGAAACCCAAATGAAGAAAAACATTTTTATACTTTCATTCAACCAGTAGATTCAGATCTTCAGATGCAAAACCTCTGGATCAGGATATTCAAGACATTTCAGGTCATACTGCCTTTTTTTTTCGGTGAGAGTCTCTTCAACAACTTAAACTTTCTGTACTCTTTCCTTTAGAATACTTGCTCTGTGTCACACAGTCATCTGATATATTTTTTAAAAACAATTTTAGGGACGCCTGGGTGGCTCAGTTGGTTGGACAACTGCCTTCAGCTCAGGTCATGATCCTGGAGTCCCGGGATCGAGTCCCGCATCGGGACTCCACGGGGAGTCTGCTTCTCTCTCTGACCTTCTCCTAGCTCATGCTCTCTCTCACTGTCTCTCTCTCAAATAAAAAAATAAAATCTTAAAAAAAAAAAAAAAAACAATTTTAAACCTTACATATAAGTTCTTTATAATGGGAATGGGTTGAATTGCATCCCCTACAAATTCCTATGTTGAAGTCTTAACACCCTGTGTAACTATTTGGAGATGGGGCTTTTAAAGAAATTATGGTTAAAAGAGATCAGAAGACTGGGGTCCTCATCCAATAGGATTGGTGTCCTTATAAACAGAGACACCAGAAATCTCTCTCTGTCTCTCCCTCTCTCACCCTACTTCTGCACATACCATGAAAAGGCCATGTGAGAGCCCAAGAAAGCAGCTGTCTGCAAGCCAGGAAGAGAGGTCTCACCCAAAACCAATGAACCCTGCTGACACCTTGGTCCTGGACTTCCAGTCTCCAGAACTGTGAGCTAATGAGTTTCTGATTCTAAGCCCCCAGTCTGTGGTATTTGGTTACAGGAGCCCTAGCAAGCTAAATGCACTGCATATATTTGGACTTGTTAAATAAAAGTCTTATCAAGCTAAGCAGAATTGAAAAACAAAGATTAAAGCATCTAGGATACTTATGAAAAAAGCAGCAGCATATACAATGATGAATGAAATGGCCTATGCCAACTATGTGCAAACAGAAAGTTTTCAACTCGAAATATTCTGTGTGTACTAATTGTTTGTAGCCTTGACAATTTTTCCTTTGAGGAATAATATGACACTTGCTAGTTAAGTGCAGCTGGGTCAGATCTTTTCAGAGTCCATTCTCTGCTCCCACCTCCTTTGACCATGACTATTTTATCATTGAAATTTCAGTATAAATACTACTCCTCGAAGAGGTTTTCTTTTTTTCCCTCTCATTTCGATATCTAAAGTCACCCCAGACACCCTATTCCATTACTCTATTTTATTTTCTTCATAGCATTTATTTCAATCTAAAATTATCTTAAGTGTTTGCTTTTTTTTTTTCTTTTTGTACCTTCCGATAAAATATAAATTCCATTCGACCTTGTTTTTGTGCTCACTGCAGTATCCCCAGCACTGAAAACCATCATGGGGATTCAATAAATATTATATGAGAGAAAGAGAAAGTTCTCTTGCAGAGAACTGACTGCAAGAAATCTTTGAACCAAATTTATGGCCAATAATATGGCTTATATTTTGTGAATTAACTTCAATTCTTCCAACCTTTATACCCTTAAATTTTCTTCTGTTATTATCGTTCATTTCATTATGTTATATGGTTCTAAATATTTTTGAGGGTTAAGTAGCACATAAATAAACAAACAAAGAAAAATCCACGTAGGTTTAGATATTGGGTTTTCCCCCCAAAAGTAACTGGACCTATAATGAATCTGAAGCACACCACAAAACAAGTATTTAATGTAGGTGGTACAATATAGTAGAATATATTATTAAAATACTTGTTTTGTGGCATACCTCAGGTTCATAATGGAGCTTTATTTATATACACTAGTTTGATTTTTCCAACAATAATAACACCATTTTGTTCTCTGCCACCTGCCTCCTTCTCTGGTCCATTATCTGTACATTTCTGCCCTGTTCTCTGTCCCATAGCCTGACCCCCAGAACAGCATCATTCTGATCCCCTTGTCATGTGGCTTCTTGGATTCAGCCCATGGCAGGCACCAACTAGAGTTGGAAGATAGGAGGAGGTGAAGCTAGGGTATTCCTCGCCTTGGGCCCATGCCTATTTTCCTTTCCTACCTTGACACTGGTCTGACAGTGATTACTTTCCACAATGACCTTGGATCCCATCAGACCACATTGCTTCCACAACTTCACCTTCCTTCATGCCTCAGGAACATCATCCCCTCCTCTTACTCCCTCAGGCTTACGGGTGGCAATGGCTCCCTACAGTTGCTGATCCCAAAGGGTTTTACCTTTCTGGCTCCCTTAACCCTGCCTCACTGGTTATAATTAGTTCCTTCATTTACGTCTCTTTAGTTAAAACCTTGAATCTGTCACCTTTTTCCTTCCAGGAACCAGATTGAATCAAATAATCAAATGTCCTCTGGCTGTGTTTTGGTAGAATAAGGAAGAGGTAAAACTACCCTAACCATATAGTCAGCCAGTAAATATTTACTGAAAATATGATATATGCTAGGCACCATGTTCTTTTGTATAACAGCTATAATGCTACATAAAACATGATCCCTCTACTCAAGGGAACATTAAAACAAAGGGGAAATAATATAAATTACTCTTCATATCATGATGTTAAAAGGAGCAATTCCTGTCATCTGCATTTTGGCTAAGATCCCAACATCTGAGAACAAAGGATATTAGTACTGTTTCACAATACTAAAGATGTGTTAGATCATCCTTTCAAAACTTTCTAAGAGGTGTCCTAAAATATATCAGGTAACGTTTAGTCATCATTCACCTTAAAAGCACACAGGGGTAAGAGAGGGAGGAGATGTCTGAGAACCTTAACAAAACCTATTCCCATGTCTTCTCAGATTTGAGAGATTCAGAAACTAGTACCTTCCCCATGTCTGAAAAGCGGTCTAACTGTAAAAGGTTGGCTGCATCTTTGCTAGAATATTACAAAGAATGTGCAACATGCTTAGCAATGGTGGAATACAAGTTTGTTTCCTGAAGCCAAATGTACTCTTTTGAAGGAACATGGCCTTGAACGCCCCTGAAAATCTATGCAAATCTTAAACAAGTGAACTCGGGGAATCCAGGGATTGGGTGAGAGGTTTCAGTGACTTGGGAAGCTAGAATCTGTAGGGGACGCATCAGAAAAAGGATCAACATTTGGATAGCTGATCCTGTGCCAGAATCCATATTTACCAGTCTCTCTATACCTTTGCACCATTTGCCTCTATTCCTTTGTCCCATTCCATTCCTGAAGGAGCCCTAAAACCACATAGTGAATGGGGGAGGGAACATGAAGGAACAAGATGGAGGGAACAGATTTCTGAACTGTGGGAGGAGAAAGAACTATGCATTGGAAAAGACATTTAACATTTAAGTAGTAGACTGGACTGCACTTTTTACTGGAACTAGAAAATGAAATAATTAGTTCACACTTGACAATGATGAGGAAGGATTTGGGATCAACCCAAGATACCCGAGGACTAGGAAAAAAAGATCCAACAGAGCGTGGAGGAAACACAGTGATATGAAAGAATAAGGCTGTTTTTTTAACTGGCCTCTACCGAATCCAGTTGATTCAATTATACATTGACCAACACTTTCACTGAAGGAAGAACATGTGTGATCAGAGAAGAACTCAAATTTACAATCTGGCTTGAGTAAGAAAGACTGTCTGCTCAAGCCACAGATATAACCATTTTAATTAAGTGGACCAGTTTTTATTAACTTATTGGTTGAAACCATACACAAGATGGAAATTTTTTTTGGTTTGAGAATTTTTCACCAAATTACCCAAGGAATTCCAAGATCCCATTTAAACTTATAGCAAACTTTGTAGCCACTTTATCATTATCATTACTGCAAACTCTGTACTTTCACATTTTCTTGTATGCCAATACTCTGGGATGATTTTAACGCTCTTGCATCCAAAATACAGAAATTCAAGTATCGGACAAGCAATTAGATATAGCAGCAGCAGTAGTAATAGCAGTTTAGTACTTACGATACAAAACAAACTATGAGGTGCTATGCATGTGATACCTTTTAAAATTTCAACTATCCTAGGAGACACGAAATAATAGTTTTAACTTCTAACGTGTCCTTTAAAATACCATCAGATAGAAGTAAAAGAAAAAGCACCGGTCAAGGGGTGCCTGGGTGGCTCAGAGGGTTAAGGCCTCTGCCTTCGGCTCAGGTCATGATCCCACGGATCAGGCCTGCATGGGGCTCTCTGCTCAGTGGGGAGCCTGCTTCCCCTCCTCTCTCTCTGCCTGTCTCTCTGCCTACTTGTGATCTCTGTCTGTAAAATAAATAAATAAAATCTTTAAAACAAAAACAAAAAAACACCACAGGTCAAAACTATAGAAGATCATTTTATAGCCAGCAGATTTCACTGTGACTGGGTTTTATGAACGTTTCCTTTTCTAGCACCTCACATAGTACATGAAGTAACCGTATGGAGTCAACCACTCAATAGGTATTTGTTAAATAAATTAATGTTGAATAAATGTTGAATGAATGCCTGTAAGAGTATTTTTTGTATCTTTGTAATAGAGGTTATATAATATAAAATGGATTCAATGCTTAACATTATGCATATCTCGAGTAAATATAAATCAATATCTATTTCATTCCATTCATTTTAGCACTATTTATTCACTGCTGAAAGTGACAAACATTCAGCTCAGCAATTAAGGGTATTAAAATCTTGACAATGATGATGCCCTAATTAAGGTTAATTTGGGATCTCTTAAAATCTGATTGAATTTTTAACCTTGTGAGAGGGATATTAACATTCAACAAGATTTTTTTTCTCTTATGTGTCTAAAAAACATAAGGCAACCTAACAATGAGGATCTGATCTAAATGAATGAAAACCGTGAAACTCAAACACAGTGTGGTTTTTAGCAAGTGCTATTACACGATTGTAAAGGAGGTTGTCCTTTGCTCCATTCCAGAAGCATAGCACGAGGCAGTTGGCTGTCTGCCCATTCCATAGATGAAGTGAACGCATGTAATCATATTCAAACTTCACCTCCAATTGTCACCTCCTCCATGGAACCCTCACTGACTTTCACAGACCAACACATCAGTTCTGTCCTCTATGGTCCCACAGAACTTGGTTTATACTCTTCTCAAAATTAAAAAAAAATTTTTTTTAAAGATTTTATTTATGTATTTGACAGAGAGAGCGAGAGCGAGAGCAGGAACATAAGCAGGGGGAGTGGGGGAGGAAGAAGCAGGGTTCCCATAGGGCAAGGATCCTGACGCTGCGCTCGATCCCAGGGTCCTGGGCTCATGACCTGAACTGAAGGCAGACACTTAATGACTGAGCCACCCAGGCGCCCTGGTTTATACTCTTAAATAAATAAATAGCTGGACTTACAAAAATAAAAATAAAAATAAAATGAGATGAGGCAGGGCAACACCATGCAGAAGACTTCAGTGATCTGCGGAATAGTGTAACAATTTATCCACAGATTTCATTTTAGAGCCGAAGAGTGCACACAGTGTACTGATTTCCATGAGAAAGAAGTAGGAAGAGGAAGAAATGGCCAGCAGTTGACTTAACATCCTTTCCAAGAAGCTTGCAGTTTGCATCTCGTTCTTGATAGCTATAACAATGAATTCAAATAATTAAATCCTGTCGTGGCCTTTGGGATATGTGTAACTGCCAATGAGTTTTAGGTACAGTGTTCGTTTTCAAGAAGTTGACAAATTTTTTGAGCAAAGAGTCAGAGTTCGAGCTGCGATGTCTATCGCTTGTATTTAGTCCAATACGAAAGATACAGAGATCTGCACACTCTGGGGCCACTTCCTCGTCCCCAGCAATGGACTCTCTCCCCTAGCCGCATACCTCTCCACATCCTGTCATGATTTTACTTGCCCTCAGTCTGTGACAGTGCTGCAAATAAGAGGGCCATTCTGTGTGTACATGCATACATATTTATTTAATTAACCAGAACACCTAAAAGTGGGCAAAAATGGCAGACCAAAGTAGTATCAGGAAATGGAACACAGCCCGAATAAAGAATGATCCTGAAATCTCACAACAAACTAAACATTAGACTGAGCATAAGAAGGGCTGAGAATTAGGATATCATCTTGTGCATTTTACTGAACTCTTTCTAGTGGGGATAATAAAACCAAATGTCCCATTGTGCTTTAGAAATAGCAGTGATTTTGTGGGAAACCTTTTAAAATAATCTTACACTTACGGCACCCAACTATTTTTATAATAAGCTGCCATCTCTGTTTTGCAGAGAGAAGCTGAGACAAAAACTCAGTGTCATCAGCTGGTAGTGAACTCAAAGAAGAGTTATTCCAAATTTCTCTATTTGTCCCATTATTCCGGATGACAACGGTTTACCACATAATTCAGTCTTATGTAAAAATCTTCAACTGATAACAAAGACAACTGAGTTAGGACCCAAGTATTTGCACTGAGGTTTTAACACTTTCGACAGGTTACTTTCTAATCTCTTTCTATCATAGTTTGTTTCTCCCATATTTGGGGACAAAAAGTTATAATTTGCAACAATACATGAAAAGCACTTGGCTACAGTGCCAGGTAGCTAGTTGGCTTCCACAAATAATGGCGGTCGTTAGGGTGGCTATCTTGATTTGCACTGGAAAACAATCACATCTTTTAGTCACATCTGATTCAACAAAATGGTCTGAAGAAACAGTGCCTAAGGGACTCACTGTTAGAGTCTAAGTTCTGAATGCAACGGTTCTCTAGGCTCCAGTTTTGATGGCGACATGCCCTTAGGTTGCCTGGGTGGAAGAGTTACAGCTGTTACACTGATTCTAATAAATAATAAAGTGTGGCTGATACAAAAGTAATTTATATTCATGGATTAGCTGGGTACATAGGTTTAATAATATTGACATTACAGTAACACGCCTAATAGCACATTGTCACAGTATCATCTGTTAAGTATTTCTTACCAATGCATTTCATACCCTGCCTAATAATAATTTATTAAAGGCAATGTAGCTGCACATATTAATTCTTTCATAAATGTGAACATCACATTCTTGAATGGCACATGACTTAATTCATGATAACTCGGGTGGTGATTATATGAATAGAAACTCAGCCTCCTCTGAATGGGAGGATAGCACATTTGTAGCCTTATTACAGTTGGGAAATTGAAATGCGAAAGGAGTGACAACTGCTAAGATCTGCAATAGAAAACATTTGACTAAATGCACTATAACTGTTCTATGTCACCCTTGCCACTCATTCCTTGACATTTCATCCCCTTACTCGGATGAGTAATAAAACCGTGATCCTCTTCCTCGGTGACCTGGATTATATTTTGCTGTTCATTTCACCTTGCCTAGTTGAAAACAGAATGAACGGAGCTCAACCAGTCACACTTTTGTTTCACTTACCAAAGGAATGACTTAAGCATTTATTGATCGTTTGCTATCACATGACACTGGGTTAGGCACTGTAGATCCAAGACGAAAGATGGATCTCCTGTCTGCAAAGCATCTTAATTAAGGATGGAGATTGTACAGAAAATTAGAGATTGGAGAGAGATCATAGGCCAGCTGCAGCAATAGCTGTCAAAACTGGTGGATAAAAAATTCATCTACTCATGATTTTTAAAAACACATCAAACAAGTTATTTGCCTTCTAAAATTGTATCACTGAATACAAGGAAATACAAGATTACATAAAGATGTTTTAAACAGTTATATTAAACGTGGTAGACAGGTCTGATTCCCATGTTTATCTTATTACTCATCTTAGAATATTGTTAAAATGTGCAAGAAATCTTTCCTCCTGCTATGTATATTCCCATTTTCTTTTTTGGTAAGTGTAACTTTATTTTAATGTTTTTCTAGTGTTATATTAGTTCAGGTATACAATATAGTGATTCAGCAATTCCGTACCCAACCCAGTGCTCCTCGTGACAAGTGCACTCTTAAATCTGCATCACCTCACCTTTTCCCATTTTAAATTAATTTTTTTCTTGCACTGCTTGTAGTTTTGCATACTTTTGAAAACTATCTCATGTGATAAAATAGAAAATTTTGAGACTTAGACAACTTAATTAATTTATACCAATTGGGGTGTTCCCATCTTATTGAAAAGCATCTTAGAAAGGTAATAAACAACGCATGCTTCTTTCGTGTGTGCACATTGATGATGTCCTCATTGCTCTACAGGTAGTGGAAATAACATGCATTGAAAGGACAGATCCTCTTATTTGTCTCAATTTTTTCCCTCACTCCTCTCAGCTTTCGTTCTTCTGGTTTTTCAGTCTCAATTCTTAGCAAAAAATAACAAGCTGATCTTAAAATTTATGTTGCTATTTAAGGGCTCAGAATAGTCAAAACAATCTTGAAATAAAAAGAAAAGAGTCAGAAGACTCAAACTTCCCAATTTTAAAATTTACTTGAAAGCTATGGGAATCGAGAGAGTGTGGTGGTACTGGCATAAGGACAAATGTGGATCAGTGGAATAGAATTGGGAGTCCAGATACAAAACTTCACATTCACTGCCGATTGACTTTTGACACGTGTGCCAAAACAATTAAATGGAAAAGAATAGTCTTATCAACAGAGGGCACTAGGGTAATTGGATTTCCACATGCAAAAGAATGAAGTTGGATCCCTTACCTAGCCCCATGTACAATAATTAACTCAAAATGGGTCAAATACCTAAATGTAAGAGTTACAACTATTGAACTCTTAGAAGAAAATACGGGGTAAATCTTTATGACCTTGGTTTAGACAATGACTTCTTAGATATAATCTGTAATCTGAACACCTTCAAAATTAAGGTTTAAAATTAAAACTTTTGAGCTTCAAAGGATACCATCACAAGAAAAAAAAAAAAAGATAATCCACAGAAAGGGAGAAAATATTTGCAAATTATGTATCTGATAAAGGACTCATATCCAAGGTGCCTGGGTGGCTCAGTGGGTTAATGCCTCTGCCTTCAGCTCTGGTCATGATCCCAGGGTCCTGGGATCGAGCCCCACTTTGGGCTCTCTGCTCAGCAGGGAACCTGCTTCCTCCTCTCTCTCTGCCTGCCTCTCTGCCTACTTGTGATCTCTGTCTGTCAAATAAATAAATAAAATCTTAAACTAACAAACAAACGGACTCTTATCCAGAATATATAAGGAACACTATCCTTAGCCTTCAGGGAAATGCAAGTCAAAACCACAATGACAGACAACTTCACAGTAAGTAGGGTGATTATAATTAAAATAAAAACATACAATGAAAGGTGTTGGTAAGAATGTAGAGAAATCAAACTCTCATACACTGCTGGCAAAAATTTAAAATGTCACAGTTACTTTAGAAAATGAACCAGCAGTTCCCCAACAGTTTAAACATAGAATTACCCATATTATCTAGTCATTATACTTCAGAGAAATGAAAATATATATCCACATGAAAACCTGCATGAATGTTCATAGCAACACATTCATTATAGTTAAAAATTAGAAACAATCCAAATGTTCACTGATAAATAGCTTCTTTCACTCAGCATATTATTTTCAGTGTTCATCCATGTTACAGTAAATATCAATCCTCTATTTCTTTTTATTGCTGAAAATATTCTATGGAGATCAAGAAGGAGCAGCCATTTGGCTAAGAAGTTAATAAAGAAAAAGCAGAGCACTGGAAGCCAGGGAAGAAAGTATTTTGAGGACGAAGGAATGACTAATTCTGTTAAATGATGGTGAGAGGTTGAATAAGATTAGGTTTGAAAGCTGACTATTGGATCTTTCCAAAAAATTGACCTTAACAGAATTCTTTGAGGGAAATAGCTAGACAGAATTAAAGAGAGAAGATGGGAATGGAGAGAAACTTGAGATAATAAGCACCACCTAATCTCTAAGGCCTTTTACCATAAAGAGAAATGGCAGAGAAAGTGGCAGAGAAATGCTGCAGGAGCAGGAGAGAATATACCGTCAAGGCTGTACTTTTTTCAAGATGAATGAAATTGTGGTGTGTAAAACACTAAGAAAAATATCTAATGACACTGGAGAAGGGGATGGTACAAAAGAGAGGTAGATAAATTGATTTATAAGGTGGTGAGAGGGTATAGAAATTCTCTTCAGGTTGCTTCTATTTTTCTGTTGTTTTCCACCTTGTGCAATTTTTTAAGACTATTTTTCTAACACAGTTTTAGGTTCACAGCAAAATCAAGAGGAAGGTACTATATTCTCACACTTGCATGGCCTCCTACATTATGGACATCCTCCATCAGACTGGTACATTTGTTAAAGTTGGCAAAAGTACACCAGTTTCCTTCTGTTTTTATCAGTGGAATATGAAACAGGCTTCTGAGCTGCAAGCAAGGAGGAGGGAGTCATATTGAAAGTTTTAGATGTGAAATAGTCCCCTGGACAATAAAAGAGTGAACTGTAAAAGGAAAATGACTAAGAAAACTTGATAGAATTGACAGTCACTATCAAAGGCCCATTTTCAGGGTCATAAATTCAACTGGAGGCTGGACATTCTAGTTTGATGGTGATTGCCACAGTCTACTCTTTGAAAGTCAGTCCATGGCAGGAGGAGAGTCAGAGTTTAACAAAGCTGGATTTTTACCAGTTGTAAAAACCCAGCCGCAGGGGAAAGGGAGAAAGGTGGGGCCGGGGGAGGTGAGGAAAAGACAAGGAACAAGAGGTTTATAGAAGAGAATATGAACATGATGGATAACGATGGACCGTGCTATCTGCACCTAGTTGCGAGGGATAATGATCAAATGGAAGTGAAAGTGAAAAGTTAATAGGGTCAGTGGATTAGAGGTACTGCTTTTGTAAAGAATTAAGGAATTAGAGAGTGTAAAATGGAATTATAGACAATGTCATGCTTAAAACTTAGATATTAGAAACTGGGCAGTTACCAGTGTTGTTGTGGACAAAGTGGGACCATGGGAATGGGTGGTTGGGATGGTGGAGAACAGGATTAGCAAAGATGCGTAGGTCAGTAATTAGAAATCTTTTTAAATGGATCATCCACTGACATAAAGAAATCACAAAAGCAGAAAGAATCATGATCGCACAATAGGCAGAGGAAGGAAAACTAGTCACCACTTTAGAAAACGAAAGGGAAAGCATCATTGTTAGAACCAGAGGACTCATTTAGAGCAAAAAGGTGATGGAAATATTCAATGAAAAGGATGAGAATATAAGGTTTTGTTGTTTGTTTGTTTTTGTTTTTTAATCTAGGGCAGAGCATAAACTTGTCATGGGGAAATGTTTGGGATGAGAGAGAAGAGGAGATGAGGTCATAATTAGCATATGCAGAGCTTGTAAAGAAGTACAATTTGCATGGCTAGCTCAAGTTTACAAACTATGTTTACGATCACAGATGTGGCTGGCCTTCCACACTTCATCCAATAGTTTGAAACCTTAAAACAACATGAGTACATAAAACATGGTCTGCCACCAAAAAGGAACAATTTCAAAGTTTAACCATTTCATCTAATTTTGTGTTTGTGCAAGGAGATAAATCAGAACACCTGATTGTGTTGTGAAGTGAGATTCTGTATTCATTAGCATTATTTCCATTTCCTTTGAGTATAGCCAAGAGCTTTATTCTCACAAACAGAATACATAAGGACTGAGTATCTGTTTGCCAATGGACCACTGGATGGGATGAAGACAGCTCATTCTTTATTCCACTTCGATCTCTGGCCTGTGTGATGGTACTGTCAACAAGGGGGTGACACAATGCCAAGTATCGTTGTGATTTTTATGACCTGGACATCTGTCTAGTATGTACTAGACTAGGACCACAAGTTCTATCACAGAGGCCATGGAAAAACTGCCAGATGGTAATGAATTTTAGCCACTGCTGACTTCAGCTGGATACAAATGACCTAAGGGGACCAGATTCCATATCTCACTTCCAATCCTTTCAAGCAAACCGCTCCTTCCAAGATAATGATTATAAATGCAACATTAATGCAGAAATAAACTTAAAGCCATGGAGTAACATTAATGTAAATAATTTGGATAATATGGCAAAAATTAAACACTTTTAGACAGATACTGAGCCAAAAAAAAAAATTTTTTTTTTGCAGGCTTTATACTTCTTTTCTTCATCTGAAAGGGCCAATAATGAAGATTTGCCACATTTGTTTTTCTGTCTCTTTAACCCCAAAATAGAAAATGTTATTAGAATTATTGTCTCACTCACAACATTCACAGAATAATGTATAATAAAATGACACTTTTTTAAAACTAAGATTATAGCCGAAGGATAGCGTTTTTGCTCTGATGAATTTAATTTTCTAATAAACAGGGTATTTTATATTTGTTTTGTTTTTGTTTTCATTTTTACTTCGGTTTCAAGTCTTACTTTGTTATGTGTATAAGCAATTACCTCAATAATATAGTAAATGGAAATGACTATTAAATTTCTTATAGGGTCTTATGATCATAATAATGAATCTTAATTTGGAGGGTAGAAGAGATTAGACAAGGTTTATACTTAAAATGAGCTTGTTTTGTTCATTCTAGTATGTGATAGTATTTCTGTATTTTTTGCTCTTTCTCCCAAAAATGGGAAGAGAAAAATACTCACTTATGGTCATGATTAGCTGGTGTCCAAGTAATTAGTTTTAGCTAATTAGTTGATGAGTTGAATATTACTATAATGGTAACTTTTTGATCTCTGAAGTCACATTCTGTATGTAAATCCATATGGCAAATTGCACAGGCTCTTAATAGGAACTATGTGGAAAGGATAAGGTAGACAACGTATAAAAAGACCCACTTTTTAGGCACGCTCTTCAACATACTGTACAAATATGAGAACCTTATGTCCCTTCTTCCACACATGGAATTAGGCCATAATGGAAAATCTCTTTCCTGACAGATTATGGAGGGCCTATGGTAAGCACTTCTTTCTCAGTGCTCAGCCATCAGAAGTTTTAATAAAGGCTCAGCCTGAAACATTTTTGGGAGCCTCCATATTTTTAGAGTAATATAAAGAAGGAAGATAAACAAAATCATAATCAAGTCTTAAATAAATGGAAATCTGGGGGATATAGCTTAGAAAACATAGTTGTACAATTACTTGAATGCATTCTTTGAATCAAGGATATAATATGTCTTATGATGAGATACCCCATCTTATCTTTCCTACTAAATTACAAGTGCCTAGATGGAAAGAACTGTGTCTCATTTATCTTTGTATTTTCCATGGGCCTTCTATGCAACCCCCTCAACATATGCTCAATAAGTATTTGTTATGTAAATGAATCTCTATGAAAGTTATCTTTAAAAACAGTAAAGTTCCTGTATCCCTGGGGCAAATAATACATTATATGTTAATAAAAATAATTTAAACAAACAAACAAAATAACAGTAAAGTTTAACCATAGGCTTATTTTTTTTTTTTTAACTAACTGGAAAAGAGATGTAGGAAATCAACTAATCTATGAAAAATCATTAAGTATTAATTGGAAATTGCTTAACTACTCACAAGTCAGAATATTTTGGGGGAAGCAAAAAAAAAAAAAAAATTAAAAGGAGAATCCCTAGGGATGTCCTACACTGACCTCTGCTCAGTAACAGGGCCTTGCTAATCAGGTTGTCACTCAATAAAAGTGCTTGGGATTTAAGTTACTATTGAGGCTCTGACAAACTTCAGCAACTGAGAAGACAGATAGTGAAATAAATCATGTTAATCCTGCAGAGGAAAAAGGGATAGCCCCTAAAACCTGAAGAGCTAATAATCTGGAAGGATAAATAAGGATTATATAAAAGAAACTAAAATAAATATAGACCATTATTTAAGAGAATGTGAGGTGGAGGGGCATGGACTCAAGATTGCTATAGACAATGCTTATCAAATTATTGGGGGGTCCCCAAATCTTTCTCTTTTTTGTGTTTTAAAACTTCAGTAGAAATATAATTGACATATAATGTCATATTAATTTCAGGCATACAACCTATTGATTAAATAATTCTACATATTATTCAATGCTCACCAAGTCAAGTGTGGTTACCATTTGTCATCATGCAATATAATACTGACTATATTTCCATGTGGTACTTTTCATCTCCATGGCTTATTTGTTTTATAACTGGAAGTTTGTACTTCTTAATCCCCTTCATCAATTTCTCCCATTCCCTCACTCTTGTCTCCTCCGGCATCCACGAGTTTATTCCCTGTATTTA
Organism: Lontra canadensis; assembly: GCF_010015895.1. Classification (NCBI taxonomy): domain Eukaryota; kingdom Metazoa; phylum Chordata; class Mammalia; order Carnivora; family Mustelidae; genus Lontra; species Lontra canadensis. The sequence goes on along the minus strand of NW_022631003.1, from coordinate 34,377,354 downwards.
AGCATTTGCTTGTTTTTATTTGCTTATTCATTTGCTGGGGTTTTTGTTTGTTTGTTTGTTTGTTTGTTTAGATTCCACATTCAAATGGAATCATAAGGTATTTGTCTTTGTCTGACATATTCTACTTAACATAATGCTCTCTTGGTCCACCCATGTTGTCAGAAATGGCGTTATTTCTGTTTTCATGGCTGAATAATATTTCTGTGTGTGTGTGTGTGCATACACACATCTGTGTGTTTAGCACATCTTTATCCATTCGTCTTTTGAAGGGCACGTGGGTTGCTTTCATATCTTGACTATTGTAAATAATGCTGCAATAAATATAAGGGTGCATATATCTTTTTGAATTAATGTTTTCATTTTCTTTGGGTAAATGCTCAGTGATGGAATTACTAGATCATATAGTATTTACATTTTTAATTGTTTGAGGAACTCTTATACTGTTTTCCACAGTGGTTGTACCAATACTTATATTCCCACCAACAAAGCATGAGCATGCCCTTGTCTCTATATCCTTGCCAATATTTGTTACTTCTTGTCTTTTGGAAACTACCCATTCTGATCAGTGTGAGGCAATATCTCATTGTGCTTTTGATCTGCACTTCCTTCATTAGTGATGTTGAACATCTTTTTACATGTGTGTTGGCTATCCAAATGTTTTCTTTAGAAAAATGTACTCTGCTGGCTAATTGAACAAAATAATAAAAAAATTAATTAAAAAATGTCTATTCAGGTCATCTGACCATTTTTAGTTTTTTGGTGTTGAGTTGTATAAATGCTTTACATATTTTAGATATTAACCTCTAATCAGCTATATCATTTGCAAATATCTTCTACAACTCAGTATAGGTTGCATTTCCATTTAATTGATGGTTTCCTTCTCTGTGCAAAAGCTTTCTATTTTGGTATAACCCAATAGTTTTATTTTTTCTTTTGTTTCCTTTGCCTGAAGAGACAAATCCATAAATATGTTGTAAAGCTAACATCCAAGAAAACTGCCTTTGTTTTCTATTAGGCATTTTATAGCTTGAGATCTGATATTAAGGTCTTTAATCCATTTTGACTTTATGTTTTGTGTATAGTGTAAGAAAGTGGTCCATTTTCATTGTTTTGCATGTAGCTGCCCAGTTTTCCCAGTACCATTTGTTGAAATGACTGCCAAAGAGCTTTTTTTTTTTTAAATGTAAGTATGCCTATTGATAATTGCCGTGTTAAAAGCTAAAAATTTTAAATAATTCATTAATTCGTCTTATTTTAAGATTTTTTTTATTTGAAAGGGTGAGTGAGAGAGAAAGCGTGAGTGAAGGGAGGAGCAGAGGCAGAGAGAGAAGCAGAGTCCCCGCTGAGCAGAAAGCCCTATATGGGGCTCAATCCCAGGACCCCGGGATCATGACCTGAGCCAAAGGCAGACGCTTAACTGACTGAGCCACCCAGGCATCCCATTAACTCATTTTAAAAATAACAGCAAATTCACTGAGACCCCAAGGTCACTGGCCAACTCCTTAGGAAGCTCTGACCTAGGGAGTCTGAGGCTGGAGAAAGTAATAAGCCTGGAAGAGTAAAAGGAACTTTAATGAGATATTTCTTGAAGTATCTATATTGGGAAAAAGTAAAAGTTTAAAGACTTGGATTTGAGACTTCATGAGTCACTTAAACCTTTCTGTATTTTAATTTCATTATCCGCACTGTCCAAGGTTGCTATGAGAATGTAATTGGTATATATATAGTAAAATATAAAGCTTTTTATACCTGCTTTTATTTTTGTTTAGTAGGACCTGAATTAGGATTCAAAGGATGGATAATTAGCATGCAGATGTCTAGATCAGAGAGAATGGAAATGTTCCATTTTAGTGTTAATACCTAATGATTCACTTTAGTCATCATTGCACTTGCCCTACTGAAATATTTGACACTGGTTATCAGTCTCTCTTCCTTTAAATACTTTCTTATCAATCAGGACATTGCTCTCTGTTTTCTTACCTGGCCACTCTTTTCTGTTCATCTATCCTGGTTCCTCTTCTCTCTGAGCAATGATTATTGGAATTCCCCAGGACACAAGCCTTGTCCAACTAACTACTCCATCTCCACTACTCCCTAAACAACCTCATCCCACTCATGCCCTTAAATATCATACCTGTGCCTAGGAATCCCAAATGTATACCCCTAAATTGGAATAACCAACTGCCTATTTTACATATCTACTTGGCTGGCCTATAAGAATTTCACACTTGAGGTCTAAAAGCAAATCCCAACTCTGCTTTCTGATCAATCTCCTATTACTTTTGACTCTTGAACATCACCCCTTAGAACAGCTAGATCGCTTATATGTGGATTTTTGACAATAAGTACAGTACAGTATTGTAAACACATTTTCTCTTATGATTTTCTTAATAACATTTTCTATTCTGTTGTTTACTTCATTGTAAGAATACAGCATGTAATACATAAAACATACAAAATACATATTAATCGACCATTATGTTATTGGTAAGGTTTCCAATCCACAGTAGGCTATTAGTGTAGTTAAGTTTTGGGGATCTCAAATGTTGGAATTTCAACTGTGTGGGAGAGGAGGGTCAGCACCCCAGCCACTATGTTGGCCAAGAGTCAATTGTCCTTGTTCCCTTCCGGTTCTGACTTCCAGGATTCCTCAACCTTCCAGTACAGCACATGAGCTCCTTTTTATAGCTCTTCTCTCCACCTATGGCGCTCTTTCTCTAAATGCACCAGTGCCCCTTCTTACTTCATCTTTGCTCTGATGTCACTTTCTCGGTCAAGTCTGTAACTGTAAACTTATTACAATTTCCAACTCTCTGCTCCCCACTCTTTCCTGGCACTCTCTATTCCACTTATTATCCATATTATTACATTAGAACATGTACTACATACTGCAAGATTATAGAATTACTCATTTGGGTTGCTACCTTCCCTGGGGTGCCAATTCTGTTTATTTTATTTCTATGTAAGCTCCATAATTTTTCCAGAAATTTTTGCTTTCTTAGCTAATGTACATCTTCCGAGGTCCTAGAATGGCACCCAGTAGGCATTCAAATGTTTGTTTAATGTGTAAATGTTTAGATGAAAATCTGGACGTCATGACATCCAGAAGCAGCAGAAAATGCCCACGGCGGGGGTAACAAGGCAAAGGAGGGCATATGCGGGGGAAGCAAATGTGATAAATGTCAGCTAAGCTTAACTGAAAGATGGTTCATGCTCCAGAGCAGAGCAATAGATGGAAGGGTGTTCCCGACAATAACGAAAGGTAACCTTCAAATTGATGTTCATGGGGTGCTGTGGCATTTTCTTCCACGAGGACTGCTAAAAACAGAGAAATCTATTTCTCTGCCATTGTTCAATTTAATCTATTTGAAGGTAAAGGCTGAATGAAATGACTTCTTAGTCCTTTCCAGGTCCATGTCTTGTGATACATGAATTTGAAATTCAGCTTGAAAAACAATTGCTCATGAATCCAGGATGTACCCAGCCCATTATGTAATATAGATAATGTGGATCATATAAGCCTATTTTTGACAGAATGTAAATAATAGAGACAAGTGGGAATACTGATTGAGGAGGATTTGAATTATCTTCCATAATGGTTAATAAGTTATTTTTTTAAATTATACTTTGGTTTTGCCAATTTGCCAAAAGTAATACTAGCAACAAAGTTTCATTTTTTTAAAATATCTTGATGTTTCACTGCACCATCAAAAAGCATTTCCCAGTCCCTCCAAAAGATGAAATTTTCAAGAAGGGAAAAACCTATAGAGCCAAGTTGGGAGGTTAAAAACTCAGTAATGAATGTTCTTGTTCTTGTGGGTTATCTCAGATCCTTAGCAGTATTTTAATGTCATTTTTTAATGTGAATTTCCATGCTATTTTAATTCATTAGTCATGGGCTATCATTTTTCGAAGTAATTACTGTAATTTCATCAAATGACATAATTATAGTAAATACTTTGATGTAATTACCATAAATATGGAAAGAGACACCCAAAGGTGTAATAATGTCACAAACTAAGATATTTATGATGTGTAAAGACAAATTATGATGACATTTATGACATGTAATAACATCACAGAGTTCTATGTTTATGTTGTATAAAGAATAATGATATAAATAGAATGTAAAATTACATCATGTAGATTAATTTATTTTATAAATAGTATAGAAACTTGAGAGCTCTACAAGGCTTCAGGTTTGGATTAATAGATCACAGCCACCTGTTGGCATTTTCCCCTTTGAACTCTAATAAATGACTTCGTTATTTTATTTGGGGTGAAAGCATTCCCCCTTAAAAGCATAGACAGACACAAAACAGAGACACAAAATGAAAAAACCATATTTAGTGCTGAAAAAAGCACTCATTTGAAGAGCTGAAAAATAACTTTGTGTTTGGAAGAAAAGTCAGGGTTTGGTCCATATCAATTTAAACTAAAGGGTCATTTCCGTGTTTTTTTTAAAAAAGGTCAGCTTAACCATTTAGCATTCACCAAAGCAGATATCTATTTAATCGAGACATTTCTTCTTTTGTCATATTATTGAGCTTGGAGTCTTTGAAGGAATAACCTTGCATATATGCATTCTGACTATTGGAATAATGTGAAAATAGGTTTTGAGGAAAAAGGAAAGTAGAAGACCCCAAGCCTTGAATTCTAACTTTGTGAACTTATTCAATTTTTATTGTTAGACTGAGACAGAAAAATACCTTAAAAATAATTCCTATTGCAAAGATGCAGCTTAGGGTGAAAGATGTCATGGACATCAGTTAGTTTAACTTACAATATTATTAGTGATCAATGTCTTCTGGCATAAAAGAGAAATTCAATGTTCAGAAGAAGACAGTCATTTCCTAATGTATTAGTCAGAAGATGTCTTAGAGCAGTCACTATAAGATCTGATTATATCTTGAGCCTGGAATTTGGGATCTGGCCTGGGATTGTCATGCTCTATCCTTTTATTCACTAGTACAGTTTTTAAAAGATTCTTCTCACTCTCGAGCCTTAGTCGTTCTCATAGTCTTGATAATGTTTTAGGGCATGGTAATTTTCCCTCCCTGAACACTTAATGACAGGTGACCACAGTGATCATTTTGGTAAGTGTCCTGGCATTTTTTACTATGGGCTGCCAAACAATAACAAGTGATTATTTGGGGGGTTGTGTGTAAAAACCAGACTTGATCATCAATCCACGGACTGTATCTCCTTAAAGGTCTGTTGCTTGCAAGCATTTCTGATCCCGATTCTGCATTTGTGAGAGTTCTTAACTGTAAGCAACAGAATCCACTCCAGTTAGTCGAAGTGGTAAATGCCTCTATGAAGTCATCTTCTGCAGTTCACATAATCTCCATGAGGGCCCTAAATCAGACTCAGAAGCTACATTAGCAGGAAGAAAATCCAAATATGCTTCTGGGCTGCTTGCACGAATGATACCACTTTCATGGGCACAGCATAGCCCTTTGCTAGGTGGGTGAGCATAGAACCTTGGAAAGTTACTGCTGGGATCTCGATATCTGCTATGTCTGATAGTTCAATGTCCCTGAGCCACATTCCTCCACACACGTCAGCACAGTGGACGCCAGACACGCCCCACTGCTCCCGTTGCTCTCAGCTGCAGGGAAGTCATTGCCCAGAATGACTGGCATGTCAGCTGATTGCTGTCCTGTGGCTGAGCCTCACCAGCACAGGAGACCGAAAGGTAAGATCGTGGCATAAAACTTGAAGTAAAGGAAATTATAGCATGGAAAGCTATCTTAAAATTAAAAAAAAAAAAAATTGTTTTCAAAAAGTCTCCGGCTGACATCAACTTTACACAGATCTCCTACATCTGGGAAATACTCTATGGGACCTCAGGTTTAGAAAATGCATGCAGATATTTTAAATTGTTCTCAATCAGCTCAGTCAAGGTTTACCCTTGTATTAAATTACAAAGGCACTTGTGTGTTTTAAGTTTATCCCACTGTGTCTGTGGAACTCTGCCTTTTAGAATCAGGGTGTGGTGATGGAGATGAATATGTAAATAGTGCAGGTCTGATCGGCTAGGAGTTGGTAAATGAAACACTGTTCTAAACTAAATGCCATTGCATTTTTTGAAGTGTCATCTGTCATCAGGATCCCAATATCAATTTGAAATGCTTTTGATTTTGACTAAATCACGAGGGGTCACCCCAGTATATCTGCTACAGAATTAATCAACTTTTATGTAGCATGAACTCAGCCACAGTTTTTGCAGAATGATTTGGACAGGCCCGAAAATCAGCAAGAATCTGTCGCTGGGGTAGCCGGACATTAGAATAACCTTCTTCTAAGCCAATGGCTTGCATTTTGGAAAAAGTGGTCACAGTGATTCACTGTGGTAGTGAAACTATGTGGGTCCTCATTCAGCTGAGGACACTGTTTCCAGGGAAAGTTACCCTCTAGTTTGGCTCAAATATAAGCAGTTTCCTCCCTCCAAAAATAAAGTTCACCAGACAATCCTTCGTACTGAGGGTGCTGACAGGTTAAAACACAAACAAAATTGAAAGGGGGAAAAAAAAAACACCAATGCACACAAAACTTACGGGATTTTCCAAATGTTTGCGGGTGGGGTTAATCATTAAAAACTACCAGAATTTAGCCACTGTAGTGAAAAACAAAGCCAACTTTGATAAAATCTAACTAAGAAACCTCAGAGAGAATAATTCCCTTTTGAAGTATTGAAAAGCTGATAGCTGAATGTTTCAGAATATATATTTTAGCAAAGAGATGACATAAACAAAGGTATAATTTGCAAGTAAATTTGGAGAGTACAAAAAATCATATTTTTTAGTAATTATTAGTTTTCTACAGCAGAATGTTCTCTTAAGTTTATGATCAGTCTTCCCAGGACCAATGTGAAAAATGATTCACTCTCAATTCCAACTCCATTTTGTTCTGTGTGTGTGTGTGTGTGTGTGTGTGTTGTTTGTTTTTAGAGGGAAAGAGAGCAGGGGGAAGAGGGAGAGAGAGAGAGAATCCTCAAGCAACTCCTCACTAAGTGTTAACCCCCATGTGGGGTTCCATCTCACAACCCTGAGACCATGACCTGAGCTGAAATCAAGAGTCGGTTGCTTACCTGACTGAGCCAACCAGGTGCCCCCACGTTGCTTTGGTTTTTAACTACAATGCATCAGTAGTTGACCAATCACTAGAATTACTTGCCATTTAAAGCACACACAGTATAATTGTACCCAGCTCTTTTATTTTCTGCTTTATCCCATTTTAAATTAGTTTTATAGCACCCAAATGTTTTAGAGTTTTGATTGAAAACTCCAGTTTTTTTCAGCACATCTTTAATGAAAACGTATATGAATGGGAAGACTTTCTGAATGGTTAGTTAGGATAATGGATGTCGCCAAACTGCAACATGGAAAAACTGGGGTGCTACAGAGATTACCCCCGCCCCCCTCTAGGATGCCGGGTATATTTAGAACCCATGATTTCTGAACCTGACTCTATTCCTGCCTTCCTGTGTGCTGCCCTTAATAGATAACCTAACATCTCTTACTTCGTTTTTTCATCTATTGAATTAAGGATGGTGGAACAGTATGCTTGTCAAATCACCACGGTATGAAAGGGGTACTTTTGAACCTAGTAGAAAATGTTTTGTCCATCTCCTCAGCAAAATGAAACAAGCCCCTATTGTGTTTTAGGAGTGAACTCAATTGCCTGATTTATGCTGTCACATGTTTGCAAAGAGTGTAAATTGATTTTCACTCAAACCAGACTGAAAAGCCAAAGTGCTTGCCAAACTTGTAATCGCTAACCTGTCTGGAAAAGCTCACCCAAACCCATGGAATCTGAAAGACTATAAATGTTTAAATTAGACACTTGGAGAAAGCTACTTCAGCCAGAATCATTCACAGAGGCAAGCTAATTGTAAACTACACAAACAAACAAACAAACAATTCATCTCAAGAGTGCAATGGCCAGTTTTTCTCCAAATTGATTAACTTTCAGTACAGCTAGACTGAAGAAACTTCACACATATTTATTCTGAGAAAATAAATTTCTCAAGGCAGGTCTGTAGATCTGCAGTGTTGACCTGGGCTAACTTTTTTCTTCAGGGGCAAAGGTTCCCTATAACATGTAGCTGACTTGGGGTAGATCTGGAAGTTTCTGGAAGTTGGGGAAAAACTCAGTTAACAGCAAGACTTGCTATTTTGCTGTATTTAAACATTGTGGCCAAGAACTTAATCCCAGCTTTTTACAAACCTGGGTTTGAAATCCAGTTCCATGTCTACATATTCTGTGCTTCCTATCATCGTGTATCAAGTGGAGATGATCCTGGTACTTTACCGCATAGGGCTTCTGTGGCGGCCACTGTGGTGAAGTCCACAGTAAGATGCACATGGTCAATGCTGAGTCTATCAACAGCTGTTGATTCACTTGACTCTTACAGGGTTTTTTGTTTTTGTTTTTGTTTTGTTTTGTTTTCATGAGAGATAAATATGCTTCTTAATTTTCTAGAGTGACCCACCATCTGTGTTGTTCCAGGGCCAGGGCTCTTCAAGGAGGTGCTAGAAGGAGAATCCCTAGTAAACCGCGGTGATTGGTCACCATAACCTTTGCTAAGGAGCCAGAGACAAAGTGAAGTTGGAATTGTACCAAAACGTACTGGGACCGTGGGCTAGAATCAAAGCCAGAATTTGTTTTACTTGACCATGGATCTCTTCGGTGTTATAAAAGTGATTTAGCCACTGCTGTTGTCACGTGGACAGCTGGTACAGTTGTCTCCTCCATTTAATCATTCAACAGGTGAAGTGAACAAAAAATGAACCAGATGTTTCCACAAACTTGTATTGAGGATTTACTACTATCTAAAATGTGTAGTTGGAAGTTGATCAATATCGGACTTCCCAAGTGAGATAAAATGTGACAGGTGCCGCAATAAATACAGGGGTAAGGTATAGTATTTGAACAAATTGTGCTTTATTTCAGAACTCATAGTGTTAATATTTGCCAACATCTGCTTCCCTCAATGTCTTGCAGACTCCTCAGCAGCAGGACGTGTACATGTCTTCTTCACCTGGGAGCCTGCAGGATCCACGACAGGGCCATGTAATAGCCAGTCTGTAAACATTCATAAAATAAACAATTCCTATGACATTAAAAGCATGTTCTTACAGCACTTTGTCACGGTTTCATCAATTAAATATTTCTATCCAAGAGAAAAGTTGAGATCTGAAAGATGTCCAGATCAAGACATTTGTCTCTGTATACATACATATAGGCACACATGAATACATATGCATGTCTTGTGTGCGTGTGGGGGGTGTCAAAGAAGAATGTGAGCTGGGGCGCCTGGGTGGCTCAGTGGGTTAAAGCCTCTGCTTTTGGCTCAGGTCATGATCCCAGGGTCCTGGGATCGAGTCCTGCATCCGGCTCTCTGCAAAGCAGGGAGTCTGCTTCCCTTCCTCTCTCTCTGCCTGCCTCTCTGCCTGCTTGTGATCTCTGTCTGTCAATAAATAAATAAAATCTTAAAAAAAAAAGAATGTGAGCCAAAAGTAACGGTTTAAAGGTAGTCAACATAGAGTTAGTTAATTTCTTTTCAGACATCTTGATTGGATATGTATAGATAGAATAATAGAGTGACTAAAATGCCCTTCTTAAAAATGTGCTCCAATTTTTAGAACATTTTTCTACTGACAGAAAAAGAGTTCATTGTTTTAATGTTTCACATTTCCTTGGTTTTTCCCCAATGTCCTTTTTCTATTCCAGGATCCCATTCAGGATACCACATTACATTTATTTATTTGTTTATTATTTAGTATGTTTTTTTTATTTTTATTTTTTAATTTAAATTCAATTTAATTCAAATATAGTGTATTATTAGTTTCAGAGGTAGAGTTTAGTGATTCATCAGTTGCATATAACACCCAGTGCTCATTACTACAAGTGCCCTCCTTGATGCCCATGACCCAGTTATCCCATGCCCCACCCTCCTCCCCTCCAGCAACCCTGAGTTTGTTTCCTAGAGTTGAGTCTCTTACGGTTTGTTTCCCTCTCTTTTTTCATCTTATTTTCCTTCTCCTCCCCTACTACAAAACACTGTTTTGTTTCTTAAATCCCGCATGTGATATTTGTCTTTCTCTGATTTATTTCATTAACATAACACCCTCTAGTTTCAGCAACATTATTGCAAATGACAAGATTTCATTCTTTTTTTTTTTTAAGATTTTTTATTTATTTGACAGAGAGAGAGATCACAAGTAGGCAGAGAGGCAGACAGAGAGAGAGAGAGGAAAGCAGGCTCCCCTCTGAGCAGAGAGCCCGATGCGGAACTCGATCCCAGGACCCTGAGATCATGACCTGAGCCGAAGGCAGCAGCTTAACCCACTGAGCCACCCAGGAGCCCAGAGAGTTCATTCTTCTTGATGGCTGAGTAATATTCCATTGTGTGTTTGTGTGTGTGTGTGTGTGTGTACACACGTACATCTTTTTCTATTCATTTTTATTTATTAATTTTTCTGGGCTCTTCCCATATTTTAGCTATTGTGGACATTGCTAAAATAAACACTGGGGTGCACGTGCCCCTTTGAATCAGTACTGGATACTGCATTACATTTAGATGTTAAGTCTCCTTAGGCTTTTCTTTGGTATGACAGTTTTTCAGATTTTCCTTGTTTCAGATGACCTTGACGGTTTTGAGTGATACTGATCAGAACCTTCGTAGTATGTCCCTTTATTGGGATTTGTCTGATGTTTCTCTCATAATTAAACCAGGGTTGTAGGTTTGGGGGAGGAAGACCATGGATGCCAGTGTTATTTTCATCACATCAGGATCCATCCTAGCAACATGATTTCTCACGGTTGATATTGATCCTGGTCACCTGCTGAGACTATTAGTCAGGTTCCTCCCCTGTAAATAAATCTTTAAAAATGAGACTATACTACACATAAAATTCTTCCTTAAAATTATTTAATATTTTTAAGAAAATTGAAATGAAACTGAAAGACTTGCCAAACAGAGAATGTGTCTCACATACTTGCTTGTAAAAGACTTTTCTTATGATAGTAAACATCTATTTACTCTTTAAACTCCCACTGTTGCTAGTGGTCTAAATTGAAGAACAATCTAGCCCTATTACATGCACTCTGGGGAGGAGTGTCAATCAAGATGTCCTGTCAAATCTCGACTGAGAGATAAGGGCTTATTTAGCAGAGGCAAATCAATGCATTTTTCCAGATATTTAAATCTTGGATCTTAACACTAAAACAGGAAATAGTCAAAACTGATTTGATATGAATGTGGTGCTCCCAAGAAACCGTTCATTAATTCTAGCTATCTTGTTCCCGAAGCCTTTCCAATTACTGTCCTTCTGAAGCCGATTGTTGTCTTTCTTTGATTCTGTAATCTACTCCATTCATTTTTTTCTTAGGCTTTGATAGCATTCATGTCTGTTGCTTACAGTGAAAAAATCGTTAATTGTAGTTACTTTAAAGTAATAATGAATAACAAGAATTGGTGGCATTATTTTCACCATATTTCATCTTTAAACAGATTTCATGTCCTCCTTTCTCAGCTCTTGAAAGTTTCCTCCTACTTCCTCTCCTTCCCTTATTTTTGGTAGTTGAGCTATTGTTTTTATGGTTTATAAAAACCATAAACCATATAAAGCATGGTTTATGACTATAGTGTTCAGGAGGGCTTAGTTAAGCTGGATGACAGCAACCATAAATTTTAATGGTTCAACAAAAAATTTTCCCTTACTCATGCTGTATCGCCATTATAGGTCAACTGGAAGCTCTGTTGCATGTCTCTTTACTTCGGGATAGAATTTCCATATTCCCAACAGACAGGAAACTTCAGGATTTGAGAAAGAGAACAACATTCCTGTGGATTCTTGGGAATTCCCCAAAATACAAGTTATTCTGTATGTTGCATCATACTCCACATATTTTAAAATTGTAATACATGACCATGTCTATAAAAAACAAATCGTTTTTTGTATTGTGGTTATGCTAAAAGCTTCAGAGGTTTTTTGTTTTTTTTTTAACTACCAACCAATTTTATTTTCTTTACCAAGAATTGATTTTTTGAATTTAATTTAATTTGTGTGTGTGTGTGTGTGTTCCAAAATTCAGAGGTTTCCTTTGATTAAAAAAAAAGAATTCTAACCATGGGTATAGGGTTAATTTTGGTGTATGATGATCATGTTCAAAAATTAATGTATTATTTATACAACTCTGTGACTATTTTAAAAACCATGGAATTGTATACTTTAAAAGGATAAATTTTATGGTATATAAATTATAACTAAAGAGAAAATAGATCATAATAATAGAATAATTTATTATGATGATGATGATGAACCAAAATATTGTCATGAGCTTTTATATTTTCTCTCTATATATACTTTTTCCATAATATTTTATATATCCTAATATATATTTAATGTTATATCTAATGTATCATATTAGATATTATAAATGCTAATATATAATAGATATATTCATTCATAATAATAAACTATACTTTTATTGTATATAATAATATATTATAAACACATATTTATGTCATATATGGTACATAATAATATATATTTACAAATATATGTATGTATACACACACACACACATATATATATATATATATATATGTATCGATGACATGTGAAAACAATATTAGCCTGATATTGACATTTGGTGATATCAAACTTTAAAAAAAGGTATCATTAACAGAAAATAAATACCAAATTAAAATCATTTAAATAATTGATAGGTAAACCCCAAATATTTAAATTTCCCTGCCAACCTTATTATATATTAGTGTTGAATTGCAACCTGATACTTCTGGATGAGTATAAGCTTACTCATGTATGAATACTGGCACACATTAAGGAAAGGGTCACTTATGAGTATTGACACATATCAGTCCCTTAAGTACTTTGCTGACTCTCAATATCTCCAACAGCCCATTCTAGCCGCTTAGCTAGTGAATTATCACTCATGTTTCTGATACCTAGAATGGAAACACAAGGTCTTATACCTCCACAATGTTGTTTTGCTATTAATTGCTGAGATACACAATTACTTGTGTTTTCACATATCTTCATAGATTCCTCACAATGATCTAATGAGGTAGTATTTATCAGCATTGCTTTTATGTATGAGAACATTAAGATGTGGGAAAAAAAGTAACTTGGGGTGCCTGTTTGGCTCAGTTGGAAGAGCATGCAACTCTCGATCTCAGGGTTGTGAGTTCAAGCCGCATGTTGAGTGTAGAGATTACTAAAATAAATAAATAAATAAATAAAGTTAAAAAAAACAAAAAAGAAAAGAAGCAACTTGACCAAGATTGCACAGGTACTGAATTGCATTTGACTAATACTTACTGGTTCCATATACATTACTGAGTGAATCATACATTTCATCATCTCTAAAGGTGGCTATTTTATGATCTATAATTTTTTTGATAATTAATAGATCTCAAACATCCGCTTGGTTCCGTAATCGAAGACTTGATAATCACACCTTTTCCCTCAAAGGAATTAGTAGTCAAATAAATTTCAACACTATAGTTACTTGTGAGAAAAAAAAAAAAAAGGTCAAGAAGCAGGAGTTTTTCTTCAGACTCAAGTCCCCTGCTACAAACAACATTCCTGGAGCCAGATTAAATATATAGTCCTTGCTGTGGACTGGCATGTTTGATTCTACCTTCCCAAATTCCTTGTTGAAACTCTAAGTTCCAGTGCAATGGTATTAAAAGGTGGGGGCTTCGGGAGGTACTAAGTTTTAGATGAGGTCATGAGGGTGGTACCCCCATGATGGGATTAATGTCCTCATAAAAAGACAAGGAGTCTAGTGCTTTGCTCTTTCAGTCCTGTGAGGATACAATGAGAAGACTGACATCTGCAAATCAGGAAGAAGACCCTCACCAGAAATTGAATCTGCAAGCACCTTGATCTTGGACTTCCCAGCTTCCGGAACTGTGAGAAGTGAATGTCTGTTGTTTAAGCTACCCAGTCTATGGTATTTTTGTTAGAGTAGCTTGAACTCACTGAAACAGCCCTATAAGTTTTAGAAAAGTAGCCAAGAAGAAAGATAGAAAATATTAGGGCAGGGGTATGATTTTGTTTCTATCTTTCATCTGTCTTAAAAATTTAATAGACAAGAAAACATTAGGTAGGTTATTGTTAATAAATTGGCCACCTTCTTTAGCTTCCATTGATACTTTGGCCTGGCCTTAGCATATACCTGCTTTGGGGCTTTCCGTGTTGCCAATGAAGTATGGGGTCAGCAAGTTCATCTTCCTTCTCTTTGTTAAAAGAGACTTGTTTAATGGTGCAGCAATGCCTGATAAAAATTTTAACGAAGGACACTTTAGTGACCCAAGTAATCCGTTCAACCAAACTTGCCGCTGAAGCCATTAAACCTTTGGCCTATACCTTCTGGGCATGAGCCCAAATGAAAAAACTAAAACAAAAACCTCAGACCCATTAATACTTCTTGCCCTAAGTTTTTTGTCTTAGTGAATAATTTGTATACGACAGAATTCTATCTGTTCTTGGCAAATACTTACACAGGTTTTTTGAGATGAAGGATATCCTCCATAAGATTGAAGCTAAATATTCTTGCTTAATTTTTTTAGATGAGAACATGGGAAGGGTGCAGAATTTTTAACAAATGTACTTCTTGTGTATTTGTATTTCTTCCTCTACTGGTTCTTCTCATTTATTTATGCATAAGGATAATTTCTATGAATCAGTGATTAAGCAAGTACAATTCTAGTACCAAGGGGGAAGTTTCCTGTACAAATCTCATTTTAATAAGTTAAACAGAGACCTAGTGAGAAAGAGAAAGAAGTTCTCAGGTGGCATAGAGAGAACTATTTTAAAAATATATATTCCCACCTTTGTTACTGATTTACGTAATATATAAACATCCATTGATTACAAATGTACATAAATGCACACATACAATGATATAATGCATATTCATGTGTGCTTTTTACTATGTTCTCTTTTTAATTTTCTTTTCCAGCTTTACTTAAAAGTTAAATAAAAGCTTCTCTCTTATGCTACTATTGCTACCACCACCCGCAAACACTGATGAGGGGAAGCCATCTTATATTTTAATACATAGATAGATTTTTTTCTGTGCTTATAGATTTATATTAAATGAATATATGTATCTGTCTATACAAACATACACACATATGTGAGAATTTTAGGTCTTTGCTTAGTTTCCAAAAATGGCATGACAGTAGATATGCTCTTTATATCTTGCTCTTCTCCTTCAACCGAAGTTCTTAGAATCCTTTTGAGTCAAGTGGTGTGATCCTACTTATTATTTTTAATAAGTACAATATATCCTAAAGTATGGATTTATGATAATTTGTTCAATCATATCCTTTTCACTTGTTTCCACCTTTTAAAAAAATTCTAGTAACTATGAACAACGCTACAGTAATTATCCTTGTACATACTTTCACACACATTGGTGTTTTTCATTCTTCAGAATAGATGCCCAAGAGAGGAATTACTAGGTCAAAGCATGTATCAGTTGCTGGAGGCTAGACAGAGTAACTCAAACTGCCATCCTTGGTGGCTCCCTAGCTTACATTCCAGCAGCTGGAAGGAGAAAAGTGCATTAAGGAGCACTTCTGTGTGGGGGATGTTTATAAGAACCTGGCCCAGTAGGGGTACTGTTGGGATCAATTGTTTCTGTCCCCCCCCCCCCCTCAATTCACATGTCAAATTCCCAAAGCTGGGTATTTGTAAGTAGAGCCTTTGGGAGATAACTGGGTTTAGATGAGATCATAGGGATGAAACCTCTACAGTGGGGGGGCGAGGGGTGTGAACAGAAGAGGAAGAGAGGTCAGACCTTTCTCTGCCATGAGAAGGACACAGCAAGAATGTTGCAATCCAGGAAGTGGGCACCCACCAGGAACGAAATCTGCTGGCTCCTTAATTCCGGACCTCTCTGCAGCTTCCAGAACTGTGAGAACTGAGTATCTGTTGTATACACACATCAAAACCTCACATGGTGCCCCTTAAATACATACAATGCTTATTAATCATTCCACAAAAAAGCTGAAAAAAAGAAAATCTGTTGCTTAAGCTCCCTAGTCTACGGCATTTTCTTACAGCTGCCCAAGACAGTACAGGCACAAACCGTTCCTTCTCAGGCATTGGCCAAATGCAGTCACGTGAGGCAGGAAAATGGAATCGAAGCACACGCCACAGAAGTAGAGAAAAATAGATTTGGAGAGCTCTGGGCCTTCTCTTTCGATAAATGTGTGTGGGCGCTTTCCTAAATGTTAGTAGTTTGCTTTTCTAAAAAGTCTGTAGCTCCACATTTTTTTACTGGCCGAACATAGATGTTATAGGGCTTTTTAACTTTGAATGCCATGATGATTGTTAATTGATCTTTTAAAAATATAACTTGCATTTGTTTTTCTGATGGCAATTAAATTCAAACATCTTTTCAAATGCTGCTGGTCACTGTATTTGCTTCTCTGTGAATTGCTATTTCATAGTCTTAGCCCACTTCTTAATGGAGGTTTTTTGTTGTCTTATCAGTTTATAAGAGATTGTTAGAGTTATTAACGTCTGAATTGCAAATATCATTTCCAAATCTATCATTTTCTTTTTATCACAGTTGTGGTATCTTTCTCCTGTAAAAATGTTACATTTTAAAATTATAAAATACTTATCTTTTCTCTTATGGTTTATGGTTTCTGGTATACCAGTTTGGTTAAAAAGTTCTCACAAAAATTGTGCATACAGTCTCCCATGTTTTATCTATAATGTTACTGCACTGCTAAAGTTTAAACATTTCATCTATCAGGATATTATTCATTTTAAGGGAAATAATAAATCGCAGGCATGAGTAGAGAGGTGAATTCATCACTGTAAAGTTGGATTCATTCGAACAAACTTTTTGGCCAAATACTGACTTATACAATGTAAAATAGGGTTCACTTTTATTGTCTTACAAATGTATAAGGGTCCAATCTCTAAGTTTTTGGCTTCTCAATATTTCAACCAATAGTAAAAATATTCTTGTCATTTTTCCCATTGTTCATCTTTTGGAGTGTGTGAAAACACGTCAATGAGATCGCCACAGAAGCCTCTTGAGCTTTTGTAAGGAAATGAACATCCGCTATCACATTGTAAAGAAGAGCCTGCTTATCCAGGCTTATCCAAGAACCGATCAAATTCTGTGAAATTCATCACTTGCTTTCATAGGAAAAAAAAAAAAAACTTAAGTATAAAAAGTAACTGCAGACTTAAAACCATAATAAAAGTAATAATAAAAATCTATACCATTAAGAATACTATAAGATGGATGTGAAGTCTCACACATGAACCCATTTTCCCCTTCATTCCTTTTGCCTTTATGTTCAGGAAGTAATTGTGACCCATTGATTCTTTCCTTTCATTGTCAAAGAAAAATGTCAAGGTTAGAAACCACTTCCAGTCACATTACTTTGGAGCCCCACTTTCCTCTCACTTATTCTTTTAAAAGGCCTTTGCTTGGGCTTAGTAGGGCAAGTTGAATGTCTGAGATCTAAAATGTCATAAAGAAATGCTCTTGTTAAAAAAATCACATTTCCATGAACAGAAATATTCAGAACACAAGGAGAGGATAGCACATTTTAAAATACCAGAGTAAACCATGGTATTCTTTCCCCAATCAGCTGTACACAGCTTCTGTTAGATTGTATGCTAACGGAGCCCTCACATACAGAATGTCACTGACATGAAGAAATTCTAAGAAAAATTTTAAATGAAGTTTGATTTTCCTGGCAGACATTGCTAAAGCTATTCCAGTTTAGATGTTCTGAGCACAGCCCTGAATTTCAGCACTTCTCCAGTTTCAATCACTTCCACGGGCATATCTTTATTTAATCATTTCAGTTTGAAAGGCATATTTGTTGTCCATTTTAAGCACATTTCTTTCATTATCACTTTGTCACCCAAAAATAGTGTTTTCTTGAGGGCTCATTTTTATTTAGCAAAAATGACCATAATGCCCTTTAAAAGTTGTGAAATCTTCTTTTGAATATTTTCAAATACCTAGAGCCATAGACTCAAAGATTTTCAGAATAATTTAACTTATATTCGTGTATCAGGCTTAAATATGTTAGGTGAAGAAACAAAACAGTATGTATGTTCGGGTGCTGATTTCTTAATTATAAAAATTGGTACCACTCAAACTATTTTGGCAAAAATATCTCTCGGGACTGCTCTGGTCATTTTCTGGAAAGCATGTTCTAGTCAAATGATTAATGACTCCCTGATGCAGAGAACCACCATGATTTATCTGCTTTCTTATTCTTCTTTTTGTTGAGTTTTATGTTTGGAGAATGACTTCATTCAACAGCTTCTTTGATAGCTATAAAATATCATTACATCCAGATGTAATGAACATTGTAATTAGTCTCATAATATATGACAGTAGCAAACTCACATTTGGGTTCTGGAGAATACTGAGAAACTGAGGAAAGTTGAGGCCCCTCTTCCAAGAACAATGAATGTATGAACAAACACTTAGGGGTTGATAAGGTATTTCTTCTAATCCATGAAGCTTATAAATGGATCGCTAAGGTTCAATATTGTCATTGTGGTAGTGATCTACTGCTGTGTAACAATATTGTCCCAAATTTAGCACTTAACATGGCACATTTTTTATCTTGCAGCTTCTATTGGTAGGAGTCCTGCTGTGCTTAGCTAGGTTTTCTTCTTTAGGGTCTCACAAAGTTGTAGTCAAGGTATTGTCAAGGCCTATGGTCTGAGGCTTGAGTAGATCCACTTCCAAACTTGGTAGAATTCAGCTCCTTGCAGGGACTTGAAGGCCTATTTTCTTGCCAGCTGTTGACCAGAGGCTGCCTTGAGTGCAGTTTACAACATGACATTATTGTTGACTTCTTTAAAGCCAGCAAGTGGGAGAGAATCTACCAAGACCAACTTATAATTTTTTTCAGCTTTATTGAGGTATAATTAACAAATAAAAATTGTGTATATTTAAGGATGACTTGATTTTTTGATATACATATACATTTTGAAATGGTTCCCCCAATCAAACTAGTTAATATTTCCACCATCTCACATAATTTTATTTATCTCTTTTCCTTCCTTCCTTCCGTCCGTCCTTCCTTCCTTCCTCTTCCTCCTCTTTTCCTCCTCCTCCTTCTTCTCTTTCTTCTCTTGTGGAGACAGTACTTAAAGTTTCCCTTGTTAGCAAATTCAAGTATACAGCTTTTTTTTCCTGTCTGGAGCCATAGAAGGTGCAGAAAAAAAGAAAAAGAAGGTTCCTGCTGTGTCAGAGACTCCTAAGAAAAAGCAGAGGAATTCTGCAGAGTTAATACCAAGCGTCTGAGAAAGAAATTTGTTCAAAAGATGCTTCAAAACTCATTGAGGAAGCTTATTTATGAAAAAGCTAAGCATTACCACAAGGAATATAGGCAGATATACAGAACTAAGATTCAAATGGCGAAGATAGCAAGAAAAGCTGGCAACTTCCATGTACCTGCAGAACCTAAATTGGTATTTGTCATCAGGATCAGAGGTATCAATGGTGAGAACCTGAAGGTTTGAAAGATGTTGCAGCTTCTTTCTCTTCACCAGATTCAGGGCCATCTTTGTTAAGTTCAGCAAGGCTTCAGCTAACATGCTAATAATTGTGGAACCATATTTAGCGTGGGGGAGGCCCCAAACCTGACATCTGTACATGAATTGATCTACAACCATGGTTATGGCAAAATCAATAAGAAGTGACAGATAACACACTGATTGCTCAATCTCTTGGTAAATATGGCATCATCTGCTTGGAGGATCCGATTGACAAGATCTATACTGTTGGAAAAGTTTCAAAGAAGAAAACAGTTTCTTATGGCCCTTCAAATTATCTTACCCATGAGGGAGGATGAAGAAAAACACCACGCGTTTTGTAGAAGGTGGAGGTGCTGGCCACAGGGAAGACTAAATCAATAGCTTATTGGAAGGATGAGCTAAGGTATCTAACAATGATTATTGTTTTCATCCGGTCAGTTAATACATGATTACTTTCAAATTGAAAAAAAAAAAATTCAAGTATACAATATGGTTTTGTTAACTAAAATCACCATGCTCTGTTCATTAGATCTCCAGAACTTACTTATATTATATAACCAGAACTTCGTACTATTTGACTAACTTCTCCCCATTTCTCTCCATGCTCAGACTATGATAACCACCAGATGCAACTCCCTACATCTATGGATTTGACTATTTTTGATTCCTCATATAAGTGAGATTATGCAGTATTTGTCATTCTGTTTCTGGCTTATTTCACTTAGTGTGATGCTCTCCAGGTCCATCTACATTGTCACAAATGACAGGGTTTCCTTCTTTTCTTAAAGCTGAATTACATGTGTCTACATCTCACCTTCTCTTTATCTTTTCATCTGTCAACAGACATTAGGTAGCTTTCCTTATCTTGGCTATTGTGAACAATGCTGCTGTGAACAGAGGAGTACAGATATCTCTTTGAGATACCTTTATTTCCTTTGGGTATAGACCCGGAAGCAAGATTGCTGGATGATATATTTCTACTTTTAATTTCCTGAGGAACATCCATAATGTTTTCCATGGTGGCTTTACCAATATGGGATACAAGGGTTCACTTTTCTTCACACACTTGCCAATGCTTGTTATCTATTGTCATTTTGATAATAGCCATTCTAAACTGTGTGATGTTTTAATTAAAATAATAGTAAATATTCTGAATTTCTTGTTATAAAATGAAGTAAGAAATTAAACGTTCTAATAATTTTTAGATGTGCACAAGATTACCTCAATTTGTATTCCATATTCAAAACAGCCAAGTAGTTTTATGTAACTGATGAGTTACTATGTATTGCCTCACCATATTTTTTAAAGAAGGGGTTTGGCTTATATTTGTTATTTTCAAAACGAAAAGATCTATTAATTCCAAGTCCTATGATCTAGTTATTTCATGAATAAGATGATAATATTTACTGCATAATTTAAGAATCATGTAATGCAGTAATTTAGGAATTATTTTCCCAGCACCTATGTGGTCAAGACAGTTGGGCAATATGTAAAATTACCAGTGGAAGTGAGAAGAGGGGGAATTTAACTGTGACTGGAGTGACCACAAAGGACTTCAAGAGGGCGACCCATAACATTTTTTTGAAACTGGGAGAAAACCATAAGAGGATGTAGTCCAATGACATCATTTTACATGTGTAAAGACGGTCATGCGTATGTATTCCTAATGTCATATATAGCTGAACATTTGGTCCCAGTACATAAATCATCTACTCTGTCCGTTTTGGTATGCTCTATTTCTAAGGATTTTCCAGGCAGAAGTGAAGGGTTTTACTTGACTCATGATTTAAAAATTAGGTGTGGAAAAGACTTTATCATAAACAGAGTTCATTTATTCCTTCCATGGAGACTCTAAGCTTCTTATTTTCAAAACAAGAGAAATCTTTTCTGAGGCAAAATGAACAGGGGTTTGGAGTAGAGATCCAATTGCCTTAAAGAAGGCATGATATAAAATGGACTAGAAGCAAAAGAGATGTAAATTGTATGTTTTATGGAAAGAAACTTGGCCAGAAAAATTTCAAATGTCCTGACCTATTAATACTTATAAGGAAATAAAAATATACCAACAAAGATTTATATACATAAATGTTCACGAAGTTATTTACAAAGCAAAAGCTGAAAATTATCTACATGTTTGATTAGAATGAGAGATTTCTTGATATTCTGAATCTTTGGGTTGGGGGGTGGGGTGGTTAAGTCTTTTAAGACTTCCGACATAAAAGGAGTAGAATGGTAACTTACCAGGTGGAACCATGCTAGTCTAAATCAAGGCTGGCCCAGGTGTGCTGGTTTTTTGGCAATTTGCAGAACTACCACAAATGATAGAAATTAATTCCTAAGCTGTCAGAAAAATTACTGGCTCAAAAGAAGGCAGTGTCTATTTGGCTAAACTCTTCAAGAAGATAGTCATTAACATTTTGAAACTTCCATCATTTGTTATTTCTGAAGTTAAAGGGAAGTTAAGTTGATAACTTCATGAAAAAAAATTCCCATATTAAAATAAAGCAAAGTTTTTGAGTTTCTTTTCCTCCCTTTTTCTCAGTTGTTTTTATGGGACTAGATGCTTGGAGACAAAGCTAACACAACAAGAAATTTTAAAAACGTGGTTTCAAAGAGCAGCTTCACTGTCTTATTGATAAACTGATATATTATTATCAAACCAATTTTAATTCAGTCTTCAAAATGTAATAGTTCTTTCAGAATAACCAGGAGACACTTTAAGAATAATGCATTTTGTCCATCATTTACTTTCATCTGTCATTTAAATACTGATTTTTTTTTCCTCCATCGGAAAAAAAAGAAAGTTTTACCATGTTTTCAACATGCTGTCAAAGATGTCTTTATTGTCTTCCCAGGAGATGTCTATGCAATTTCCTCTCCCTGGAAGGATGATATACTGACCTTCCTCATTCAGACAGAATAAAGTAGGTTATGGTGGCACTACCCACCTCCCACATACAACTTCATTCCTATCAATGAAGACACAAAAGAAACTTTAAGTATTAAAATCTCTTTTACTTCATTTTCTCAGTGTTCCTTTCAGATGGAATTTGGAAACTAACTGAGGTTGAACGTTAATTAAGGTCTAAAGGTTTGTGAACTTCCTCTCAAAATCCACCATTCATAAGTGGTCCTGTTTACTGATGAAAGAGAGAAAGGCAGAAAGTATTCTCTGAAACCTCAGAGACAGAATGTGTTCAACAGGATGCCCCGGAGAAGTGGCAGTTCCAAAACCCTGTATCAGGGAGACACTTAGCATGTCTGATTCCATATTGCTTCTCGCTCCCTTGCTGCTGTGACCTAGAGCTTAGAGACTACGCCTTAACCCTGCACACAGACATGTTAATCATCAAAGGAATTGGAAGAGGAATTTAGAGCTGAAATTCGAAAAAAAAAAAAAGTCTTTTTTTTTTAACCCCAACTTACCTCACTCAAGGAGATAAGGGAATATGTAAAGAAATGACTATGCTATGTTTAAGGTTTGCAAGAATGACACGACCAGATTCCTGTCTCCAAAATCAGCTGACCGAGGACAAAAGAAGTTATACAACCTCCCTCAGATGTCAGTCATCTTTTCACTCTAAATCCCTCCCACGTTCCCCACGTCCTAACATAAAAGATGCTCAAATCTCATGCTGGAGGAGATGGTTCTTTGGGATGATATCCACCATGTCCTCCATTAGCTGATTTTCCAAATGAAGTTGCTCTCCTCGCCCCAAATTATGCCTCTTGACTTATTGGCCTGTCGTGCAGCACGCAGAATGAGTGCGGAATCATTCACAACACCTGCTTATTCTTCTAAAAGTTAAAAAAAAAATGTATGTATTATGAAACACTGTGAAGACTTGGCTTCTGAGAGCGAGGTTTAAGATTTTTTGTTTTTGCTAAAATGGTTAAATTGTCTTACTTTTTCAATTTAATTTTTTAGAATGTTAAGAATTAGTGTATATTCCCAAAATTAAGGGGAAAGATTAATATATATGTAAATATATGTTATATATATTTATATATGCTAATATGTTATATATTAATATATCAATATATGTTATATATTATATATATAATAATTATTATATATTATTATTAATATATAGTAATATGTTATGTTATATATTAATATATGTTTTGTATTAATCTATATAATGAATTATTTTCACAGATTGAGTTAATGAATATAATAAAAATGACCTCTGAAACATTAATAGGATCAATGCCTGGAGGACATAAAGTAGTTTGACCAGTCCTAGAGACGAGTTATCAAGGGCCAATCCTTAAAAATTAGTAATAATTTCACTGATGTCATTAAAATGTTTTACTTATTTTAAGTTAATTTTTCAAGCAATTTCTATTGCAATTAAGAATAAAATATTCATTGGTATGAAATTATGCACAAGAACTATTTACAAAGTGTCCATGTCCATCATCCATTCATCCATTAATTTATTATTTTATTTATTCTGCAAAATTTATTGTCAAGTGTGATGCACTCTCTTAAGACACTGGGGATATAGAACAACAACAACAAAATACCTTCTCTTTCTTCAAGGGAGTTCACAGTCCAATCAGCAAAAGAGATCTGCAAGACAATAAATACAATATTGTATTTAAACAATCTTTTTTAAAAGATTTATTTATTTGAAAGAGAGAGTCTGTCTGTGTCTGTGCATGAGTGGGGTAGGGGCAGAGAGAGAGAATCTTCAAGAAAACTACCACTGAGTATGGAGCTTGATGAGGGGCACGATCTCACAACCCTGAAATTATGACCTGAGCCAAAACCAAGAGTCAGCCCCTTAACTGACTGAGCACCCAGAAGCCCCTTAAAAAATATTTTTAAAGTATATGCTGCTTTAGATATACATTTTTAAAGATTTTATTTATTTATTTGACAGAGAGAGAAAGAGATCACAAGTAGGCAGAGAGGCAGGCAGAGAGAGAGGGGGGAAGCAGGCTCCCTGCTGAGCAGAAAGCCCAATGGTGGGGCTTGATCCCAGGACCCTGAGATCATGACCTGAGCTGAAGTCAGAGACTTAACCCACTGAGCCACCCAGGCACCCCTAAATTTTTAAAGTATAAACAAGAAGGTTAAATTGTTCTACAGAGAGGGTAAGTTAGAAAAGACTATATGGAAGACATTTAAGCAGGGAACCATGGCAAAATTATATGAAAATGATATAAATGACTCTGACCTTGGATCCTGACACCCCCCAAACTGGATTACCACTTCTCATTAAAGAACTGGGGCTTTGAGAGACCAGTTAACATGCCTGAAGTTGCTTAGTGACTAGAAGCTGTTTCAGGATTTTAATTCAAGTCATTGTCTAAAACCCATGTTCTTTCCTCTACTCAACATTGCTCATTTCCACACCTCCTTGTCTGAGACCTGCTGTAAAGATTTCTCTTCTCCCCCTGCTTGTTTTTAAGATCAATGCCACTCACAATGTGTCTTCCTGGTTTTGGCCCCTCACTGTCTTTAGTTTCAAGGAAATATAGAATCACAGAAATGGAAGGGATAGTTGAGGACATCCCATTCAAGAGTGGTTTCACAACAAAGGGAAAGAAAAAAATCCTAGCAAAGTTAAGTGACTTGAGCATAATCAGAAACCAACTTAGTCGCAGAGTAGGTCCAGAACCTTCTAGTCCACACACCTTCCCTTATGCCTAAACTGTCCCTTCTCTGGGGGGTCATAATATCCAGTGACATAGTTTGTTTTAGGGAGAGAACTGGCTTTCTTCTTTTTATCTTCAAAAAATGTGCCAAGTACATGGGAGTGGGAAGCCGAGAGCCATGAAATGAAAAGTAACAATTAAAGAAATCCCTCTGTTCCCCATAAGAAATGGGGCTATAAAAGAATAAGAGGAGAATCAAGAAGGCAGAGCATCCAAACTAGAGCCCCAAATTGTCAAGGTCAGAGACCATGATTTTTAGAAGCACAAGTGGTATTTTTATTGTGTGGCTACAAGTTGATCCTCGAGAGAGGACTTCAACTACCTCTATTTTCACATCAGTCTATTTGATTAGAAAATCAATTTTCTAATTGATTAAGTTCTTTCCAGCTTATCTCTCAACTCACACAAAAGACCCTGCAGGGCAAAGCACCCCTTGAAGAGAACAGAAACTACGCCCTCAAGCTGCCCTAAATGCCAGCAAGACCGCTTGTGATTGACCTCAAATGACTGAGCTGACCTTTGCTGCCCCATGGCACGTACCCACCGACCTTTGCCCCACACTTTCTTTATATAAACCTGGAAGTATTTTCAATACTGAAGACAGTCTTTGAGACTTTAGTCCACTGTCTTCCTGATGTTGGTCTCACTGAAATGAATTCCCTTCTCATTTCGCCACCACTCATCTCTGTGCCTTTGGATCTTGCTAACAGTGAGGGACCACACTTGGTCTTTTTGGGGACCCTGAGGCCAGATGCACTTGCATCCCTCTGCCCTGTTTATGCTCTTTGTCTTGACTTTTAGGAAAACCTCCTATAGTCATCAACACCTTATAGTATAAAAATGAAGGAAAATGAATTACATTTCATTTCTGGGATTATCTTGTGAAATAAAAAACAAATCCTGATTTAGCAAGGAGAGAGAACATTAGAAAGGCTAGCCGAAAGACGGGGTGGGAGCAGGAAGGGACAATTTCAGGGAGAAGGGTGTTATGTCAATAAGGAGAACTCTGACCATAACATAGGTGAGAGTTTTAAGACTTAGGTACAAAGGATTGTGTGGCTTTTTTGTTGTTGTTGTTTTGTCCTTGTTTTTAAGGGTGGAATAAGCAAGCCTAGAAAAAACCAAGTGTAGGGAAAATGGGTAAAAAGGTGGCCTCATGGGAGAGTGGATCTGAGTGTTTGATCCTGAGGCCCACAAAAGGGGCTGTGTGCTGGCTCTGACTGAGGGTGGTTCAAGTTCAGGGGAAAGAGTGAGGTTCCTAAAGTCTTGTTTACTCATTCATACTCCCTAGAGTTTTGAGAGGAGGTATAGCTGAAGAGAGAAGAAGCTCGAAGAGATTTTCCAGTTGAGAGGAAAACCCACAAAAAATATGTGGTAAAGTGGCAAGAGCTATATGAACTATAAGAAAGTAGATAAAAAGCAAGGGAGGAATTCATACTCTCATTCATCTATGATAATATTTTATTTCAGTGCAGTTGGGATTTTTCTAGTTAAATATTAGTGCTTTATTAGTAGTTCAATTCAGTTGGCTTAGGATATAGTCTACACATGATTTTTTAAAATGATGCTGTATCTTGTGGACTGTGGAAAAGTTTCCACAGGCACTTGGAAAGAATATTAATTCTATCATCACTGGGGGAAGTGCTCTATACACGTCCATTCAATCATGTTAGTTTGTTAATTGTAATATCCAGCCCTTCTATAACTTTACTAATTTTCTTCCAGCTTGTTCTAATAGCTATTGAATGAACTATATTAAAGGCCTCTGCTATGCTGTGTATTTTTCTGTTTCATTCTGTCATTTTGGGCTTATTTTACATCATTCAAAGTTATGATTTTTAGTTCATAAATTTCAAAAATTCTCATCTTCCAATTGGATTGAATCACTTGAAATATATTTATTTTTCATAATGCTTCTTATCTGGAATCTGCCTTCATCTAATATTAGTAAAGTGATCATACATTTCTTTTCATAGTATTTGCATGATTTGCATTCCTCCACCAATTTACTTTCAACCATTTTGGGTTCTTTCTCTTGTGGTAGCATGCATTTTATTTTATTTAGTCTAATCTCCCTTCAGATTCATTTTTTATTATTCCAATTTTTTTCTATCAGAAAGTTGGTTGTAAATTCTTTCATTTTTGTTCTATTTTTGGCTACTCTAGAGATGACCACATGCATCACTGACTTCTTGATGCTTCCAGACAATTAGATTTTTAAAATCTATTTCTCCTTTTCACTGTTTCATCATTGCTGTTATGAATTTGCTTCTACATTTATTTAAAACTTGACAAGGTATTGTGTACAGATCCAACTACACACATATTTTACCATTTCCAGTGCTCTTCTTTTATATCTGCAGTTACATTTTCCACGCAGGATCATTTTCCTTCAGCTTGAGGAAATCTCTCTAATACTATAATCAGATCAGCTGATGATGAGTACTCTAAGCTTTTGTCTGGAAATGTCTCTATTGCAACTTCTTTGCATCAGGATAGTTCTTGCGGTACACAGAAGTCTAGTTTGGCAAATTTTTCTTGTAGCACTTTCAAAATGTGAATTCATTGTTTTTAGATTCCATTGTTTCTATTGAGAAGTCAGCTGTCAGTTTCATTGCCCTTTTTTTGGTGATCATCTACTTTTCCTCTGGCTGCTTTTAAGAATTTATCTTTGTCAGGGCGCCTGAGTGGCTCAGTGGGTTAAGCCTCTGCCTTCACTCAGATCATGATCTCAGGGTTCTGGGATCAAGCCTGGCATTGGGCTCTCCTCAGCAGGGAGCCTGCTTCCCCTTCTCTCTCTGCCTGGCTCTCTGCCTACTTGTGATCTCTCTCCCTCTGTCAAATAAATAAATAAATAAAATCTTTTAAAAAAATAATTTATCTTTGCTATGGTTTTCAATGTATTTCATATATATTCATATGGTTTTTACTGTAATATGTACACACGTGGTTTTTTTGTTTTTTTGTTTTTTTTTTTACTTATCCCACTTGGATTACCTGAACTTCTTGAATCTCTGTGATATCTTTTATTAGTTTTGAAAGGTTCTCAGCAATTATCTCTTTAAATGTTTTTTTGGGGATCGGTCTTTGTATTTTTTAAAAACTAAACTCTTTTCCTTTTTACTAATCTTACTAAACCTGACCTCTTGTGTCTACTTTATTATTATTCATAGATTTCACCTCTTTATCCATTTTGTCTGTTTTTCATATATTCTCTTAATTATATTAACCAGTGTTACATTGAAATCTTTGTTTGCTAACTTTATTATCAGTTTCATTTGTGGGCCTACACCTACTCTGTTTTTTCTCTGATTATCAGTCATTTCTTTGTCTTTTCCTGTATTTACGATTTTTTTATTCCTCAATTTTTTTTAATTAAAAAAAAACTACAAAGAACCTGTTTGATTTAATCTTCTGACATAGTGGAGTTTCTCTTTCTTGTGTTGGACACGTAGGGTGAAGGGCTGATTATTTTGCTCTTATCAGGAATTTTGTTCTGTTAAGTCTGCTTGGCAGTTTTAATAATACTTGGGCTACCTCTGTTTGGTCTCAGAGTGTGGTTTCCCCAAACTTTGCTTGTGAGCATAATGGGTATTTTTCTCCTCAGTTCTGTCCTTCTAAGGTACCCACTCCCACTCTCCAGAATCCTAACTTTTGAAGATAAAATCTGTCAAATGTCTTAAAAGGGAGACTAGCTTGAAAGGGAAACAATGCACTTGAGGTAGGTCCCACATCTCTGGCTGGACTTTGTTTCCTAAGCACTAAACGGCAGCAGGAGACCTCCATCTTTCTTTGAGAAGCTTTTCCCATAAACCTCCTGCAACCCACACAGCCGTAGAAAATATGCCATTAGTAAAACCAGTCCTGTGTTTGAAGTCCCTCAAGTTTCTAATTTGTCACTTCAGATCCACACAACTGCTTTGCCTGTCTCTCTTTCCCCCAGGAGCTGCCAAGACTTTTACGGCAAGTTTTGCTCTAATCTAATGACTTCATTAAATAGAAATAGCTAGCAACCTTCAGCTTCACCTAGGACAGAGTCTTGCTCTTCTAGAATTGTGGTTCCTCTAGTCTCATTTCCTCCACGGTTTTCTAGTGCCTTTAAAACACAATTTTTGTGATTTTCTAGCTTTTTCTAATTGTTCCAATGGAAAGGTGGCCGTTCACCGCCTACTATGTTTATTTGGGAGATGAAGTGTCGGTATATATTAAAACAATTCTTGTTCTCATCTGAAATTTCATATCACTTACAGTCTTTGATGCATTAATCCTATTCTTATATTGTTTTATTGCTTAATGTATGCTAGTCTTATTTCCTTGGAAATTACAAATGTTGATGGAAGAAATATTGCTTTATGTCTCATATAGACCTATCATAATACTGAACATG
Source organism: Lontra canadensis (assembly GCF_010015895.1). Taxonomy (NCBI): domain Eukaryota; kingdom Metazoa; phylum Chordata; class Mammalia; order Carnivora; family Mustelidae; genus Lontra; species Lontra canadensis. The sequence goes on along the minus strand of NW_022631003.1, from coordinate 34,347,720 downwards.
GCACAATTAAAAGCCAGTTTGAAACATCTGATAGTTGAAAAAGCTGGTCTATGGGACATGATAAATATTCATCTCAATCACAATTCTTCCAGCTTTATCCTTGTAAATCCTTGTCTAATCCATATATCCAGTTATCTATTCATATGTATACCCTTTCTCTCTCTGACCCCCTGCAAGCTGTCTTCATAAAACTCTTCTCAAGGACTGAGAGAGTAAGCATATATGAAACAAATCTACAGCTTTTGTAAATCTGCTTATAAAAAATGTGGCTCTTTGCATTGTTTCTTATCCCTTAAGTGTGAAATCCATCCAAGAATTTAGGGCAATGAAGGTTTATTTCTCATGATAAACTCGCATGCTTCCTTCAATTAAGCAGTAAGTATTTTCTAATCCATGTACTTTCTTCTTTGCCCTGACTGCTATGAAAATAAGGACTATTTTTTTGTTTAGTGATTAGAGCTACATGAGTGTATGTGTAATCTGTTTTTATTCTTACTCCTTACCCCTTGTTTTTTTATGTGGTATGTGTTAATTGTATGGGCATTTTTGTGTAGATTTATGACAAGCCATACCACATTTTAAAAATGGGTAAGAGTCTACATAATCATATAAAGCCAATACGATGGACTAGACAGCCAGAGGTTTGTCAGCTTTGACAGATGTTAGGCTTTTTCATTGCCAGGAGAACCAACTTAGCATTGTTCACTTAATATTTGCCAAATATGGAATCATTAGCACAATCTCATGTGATTATCATTCATTTTTCTGGACTTGTACTTTTTTTTATTTATAAGAAGATTTAAATATCTCTCCATGACCCAAGCTCAGGTGTTGTGTGTTTAAAATTTACAGAAAAAAGGGTAACATTTCCAAAATTTTCTAAAGTTTTGCCAATATAAGCTCTGGGCATCTTAAGTATCTGAACAATTAAGTTACTTTTTAAAATTTTACTAGAACAATAAGGGACAAAGATAAAGCTCCACCAGAGGATTGTATGAGCAAGAGTCCAAGATTTGGGTGACAGAATAGGCTATAATATCAAAGCTTTATAGATGTGTAGAATTAATAGGTTAGGGAGAGATTGATAACTCTTTAATGAGGACAATCTAAAATTTTCTTTTCAATAACTGTAGTTAGCATTTGTGCCCAAATGTCATACAACTGGCAACTTCATTTCATTTTCCAGATGTCAAATAACCTCTGCCCATAAGAAAGCAGATTGTTAATTCCATTCATGTACGCTCACCCCACAGAAGACAACGTTGCTTGAAAGATCATTTCCAAATAAAAAGGGAAAGCTGTGGAATTATTTGGGGCCTACCAGTAATGATTATAGTCCTGAATGAAACGAAAGTTCATGCAACCACACTTTGTAAACTTGTGCTGTAGTCAGTTGGAGGTTTGCTGTATAAGGCAAAATACAAGCTCACTGAGGGCCAGTGTTGGAGCACTTTGACTAAAGTCAGTCCTCTGTGTAAGTAAGTAATTATTTAACTATGTCCTGTGGTGGTTTCTCCAACTTTCTATCAAGATAATATTAATTTATCAAAAAAGTTATCACGACAGTGATTTTTATAAACAAAAGACTTTATTTCAAATATATTTTACAGTTTGTGTGTAATTAGGATTGCTTTCCAGACTCTGAAATTTAATACTAAATTGAACAGGCAAGGTACAAAATGGTGTGTTTACTTAGGCCTACTGAATTCCTACAGTTCTGGTAATTTTTAAATTTTTTTAATTTTTTCCTTTTAAAATTGAATCAGTAACGACAGCAGTGTAAAACAACTTTCATCCTCTTGAGTTATATTTTGAACAGCAACAAAATACCATTCCATTCCATATTCGCCTGCATATTTAGAAAATGGCAATAATGGGGAGTAAAATCTCATGAAACTGGACCTGACTAATTGAAAAATGATGATTATTGTGATCAGAGCTGAACTGGTTCATTCTTGGTGGTAAAAATAGTTTGCTAAGCAAATTGGTAGAACAAACAAAATCGTAGGACAGATGTTTAGCCTGCTTAAGAAAACATAACTATTTTTAAGAACTTTTAGCAATACTATTGCATACACTTTACATACTAATTACAATGCTTACTTATAAAACAGGTCCTCTCAGCTAGCTATTAGATTGCTTTAGCAACTCAAGAAAAATAAATCTTTTTTTTTTTTCATAAATATTCTTTAACTCAGACATCGGACTAATCATGCTTACCTTCACCTCCATTGCTATAACTGAGGTTTCAGTGATGGTGTTAAGTTATAAACAGGGATGACTGCTGAACTTCAAAATTTGGTAAGAATGACAGTGTCCTGATTTCTTAAAAATACATATGTGAACGTTCTCAAACACCAACAACCGAAATTGGCAAAACGGAGATAAATGAAAAAAAAAATGGGTTTCATTTTACTATTGCCAGTATTCTTTTGGTTGTTCAAGGCATTGGCAGAAAGAAAACAATCCATTATTGCATGCTAGTCCTAAATATTCCATAAGAAATTAAAAAAAACCATAAAGGCCAAGAACAAAATGCTTCCAAACGGAAGCATCACAGGACAAAACCAAGTGAACTTTATTTGGTAGGAAAGAGAGGGTAGAGATGGTTGGGACCTCACCCCTCGAGGGAGCAGGCTTCAGCACGAAGATTTTCCCTGTCCACATACCCTTAGCGCATCCATTATGATAATGCCGTTTTTTGAAGCAAGGGGCTGAGACTGTGACCAGTGTAGCCATAGGTGGTCTATTATAAACACTGCATGGAATGTTTATCTCTTCACTTCTTCAACGGCTATTTTCCTTCCCAAAGAACCTCAATTTGTTTTGCAAATACTAAGTGAGTGTCGTTTTGTGTGTTTCCCTTCTATTTTCAGTGTTCCGCTCCCTTGGGAGTCTCCGAAGCCTCCTGCTTTGCCCATGAACTACGCCAAAGCAGAGAAACGAGGATAACGTACAGAAATGGTGCTGGAGGGTCAAACACAGTCTAGGAGGAGACAGATTGCGAGCTCTTTCCAGTCTCCAACTCCCGCCTCTCGCTGACCCTAAGCTTGCGGGTTTTCAGAGGCTGAAGGTTAAGGATGGTGGCCCAATGTCATTAGGAGAGGGAAAACAGCCCCACCTCCTGGTTGTTTTGAGACACCAGGGCACGCCGCGGGATTATCTGGAGCTGTTCAACAGCAACAGCTTTATCTCCATCCCCAGAGATTTCTGATTCACTACGTCTGGAGTCCCGCCCAGGAATCTACACTTTGAGCAGTTAATTCTGAAGCAGGTGGTCCGTGGACCAGTCTTTGTAAAAATACTTCGCTTAAGGAATACAACGGGCAGAGTGTTAGTAGAGTAGCCTTTTTATAGACTCTATATTCATTCGAACCAGAGGCTATCTGACCCAACGTCTTGATACTTACTTAAAAACCAAGCAAGCAACCGAGGAAACAAACAAACCCCCCTGCAGGAACCGGTTACACACAGAACTATCAAGTTAGAAAAACATAATATGGTGGAAGAGACGTGCAAAAATGGTCATCGGAAGGAAAGGAGGCTTCTCATTTTTTTCACATTTGCTTAAAAAGTTGAAGGTAGAATCCAGAGGTTAATGGGGTAGACTCTTAAATTAGATGCCAGCAAGGTGAAAATTATAGATCTCAGTAATTTCACAATCTGAAATTTACATTTTTTTCTATACAAGCAATAGGATGAAATATAATTTTAAAGCGTGGAAACCCTGTCCCCATGATAGCATCAAACTTGGGAAAAGGACATTAAAAGTGCTTTGGGCTGTAGGATTTCAAGAGTATTAGACTCAATTACATATGAGAGCGATATCTTTTGACATTATAGTGAAGCTAGATCCCTGTATGCTGTGATTAGTTATCATGAGGTCTGGTGGTCCTTCTTGCAATGTCCTCCGCTAAGAATTAAATCCTTAGCCCCTTGTGGTTCAAAGTCCACTTCAGCGACTGGGGTTATTTATATTGAAAACTAAATTATTTTCTGTACTTTTGCTTTTTCCATAAGAAAACTAAAGATTATACCTTCACAAGAAGAATTGTGAAAAGAAACACAGTATAATAGGTAAAGAACACATTTGCTGTTTTTATTGGTGCCTTGCATGGCAGTAATACTGAAAAAAGAGAATGCAAAAACAAAAAAACAAAAAACAAACAAAAAAAACAGGTTGGTGGCAACCCACATCTTTTTTTTTAAGAGTACATAAACTCCTGTTTTATTTTTATTGTGGCATGAATGGTAACATAAAACCAAAAACATGAAAATATACAACTTATATTACACTATGTGTTATGAACAAAATATAAATCTATAACTCTATGTTATATTTACATAATTATTTATTTTATTAAATTTCAAGTGAGATGGTAGGTTGCACATACTTTGTTTTAAGCTCCAGGCATTTGATTGTCTCTTTTCTATTTTTTTCCCATTTTTACTTGTAAAATCCAAAATGTTAGAAGGACTAAGAGCTTTAGAGCCAGTGGAGCTGTATAAATACTGTTTTAGTGAACCAGTGACAGAAACACTGGGAAGGACAGGAATCAATCAGTAGAAAACTTAACACAACATCATCTTCAACTTGGGAAACTGAAAGTTATAGGAAACTTTAAAATTAAATACTGTAAAAGCCTGTCTAAACAAAAACTTATGCCCTAGAAGAGATATCTGAACCACTTTAAGTGGGCTTCATAATTTTCCTTGCAGACCTCGTAATTTTCATTTTACTATTAACTTGATAGACAAATAGTTTATAAACCTGTTTGTAAATATACAGTTGTTTATTACAATTCAATAATTTACCCATTAGAATGAATGAAAATTATTTTTTGAAGTTTTAAATGTGATAAAAGAGATTTTCTCTGGGAACAGTAACTACTTCTGGATTAAGAAAATATCTGAAATTGGGACCACAAAATAGTTAAAGATAATTATCTTTAAATGAATTAAGGTAAAAGTCTACTCCAAAATCAAATCTATGAAATAATTTCATCATCAAAGACAACTCTCTTATATTCATTCCTTATGAGAGGATTTGGTTTCAATAATAATTATGTTCTTTGGGAGGGATTTTATACATGGTTAACTTTTAAATGCAGATGCCAAATAAATGTTACAAATTGACTTAACTAATTTAGGTATAAATGTACTGAAGAACAGTTTTGTCTTTTATCCAATTGCAGTAACCAGCCAACTTATTAGTAATTTGTAAATGAGCAACTTTAACCTATTTTCTCCAGTGATGTTCTCTTAGATTCATATTAAAACATGGCTATTTTTGGAGGAACTTATTATAATAGCAATAAAATGAGAGCTCAGGCAAGATTATTCCTCAGTACTGGGATGAGTGTGTGCCTGTGTGCGTGTATGTGTGTGTATGTTTGCATGCACGTGAGAGAGAGAAAGGGAGAAAGAGAAAGAATGGAGCTGGGATTTGTGAATGAGAGGTAGGAAAGGATAGAGGAGGGAAATGTTATCTTCATTTCAGACTGATCTTACTCTGATTTCCTCTACCTTCGCTTTTTTGATCATCATGGGGCACAGAGAAAGAATACAAGGTTTTAGGATCCTTTACAAAAATGATAAACCAATCGAATGCCAAAAAGGCAACGTGTTAACACAATAAGTTGCTATTCATAGCACCTTTTATCAAATGACTTGAAAGCACTTCAAACATCAATATAATTTTTGTTTGTCTGTTTTCTTTTGGGGAAAACTAAGGCAAAGAAATTACGATACCCAGTGAATTCTATGTCAGGACACAAGAGAACAGAACTCGGGGCTCTGGACTTCCCATTTTCGTCCATGCACGGTGCAGCCTCTCTGACATCAACCTAACTAAATAAAATTAACTTCTGAATTTCAGCAGTTAAAGGTCACCATTAACAATTTCGTTTTCCCCTTCAAATAAAACAAAATAAAGAACAAACAAAAAAAGACCAAACAGAAGTGTTTTGTCAATTCACTGCTAAGTGCGTTAGAATTGGTTTCAGCCATGATTGCCCTCAGTGGCCTCTACCTGGAGCTAAAACAAAGTATTCTTGTAGCCCAAAGTCATGAAATGAAAACAAAGCATCTTTATAATGTGGTGTAAAATAAGTATCCAGCAAATGTGAGAGGTGAACCCACATAAGTCAGAAAGAATTTGTTAACAAAGACGAAGAACAAATTTTTAAAAATCTGTTTTCACATTGTACATAATAACAATATAAAACGAGTGTCTATTTTTTTTCCTTATCCAGAGTGCTTAAAAACAACAAACAAAAACAAAAAAAAAATTGGCTCTAGATGACTGTGGCAATTAAATAACTAAATGAGTGATGAGAGCACAAGTTAATTAAGATTGAACACGACCCTCCTATTCACTCCTTTGTATGAAACACCAGAACTTGACATTGTTGGGGCCAAATTTTTAAAAAGGAGAAAACTTACTGAAGGAGAAGTAAAATTGTGTGGGTGAACGTGTGTGTGTGTGTGTGTGTGTGTGTGTGTGTGTATGTATAAATATATATATATATATATGAGTTGGAAGATGGAAATTTGTTTTAAATATCTAACAGCTTATTGGCTGCACTTCCAAATCAGAGGAGAATAAAATAGAGAGGGAGAAATAAATTATACATAACTTACTAATCTGGGAACAGCTGACCATTATTATTATTATTACTATTATTATTATTATTATTATTTTATCATCATCATTACAACACTAGCAAAAAGAGGCAGTTCAAATGAAAATACAGTCATCAAAAACAAACAGAAAAACAAAACAAAATCTCTGACATGCAGGATATGATCAGCTCCTCCAAGCAAAACCCCAGAGCAAGTCTTTTGAGAGAGAGAAAAATAAAAAGGATTTGTTTTTCTTATTTATGTGTAAAAATCAAACTTTTGGGTCAGGTTTGAGGGGTGGGATAGGAAAATGAGGACTGGAGTGAAAACCATAGCACATCCAAGCTCCCAGCTGGAGTATTGAACTGTCTAATGCTTCAGCACAAATAATGGCAATGGACTGGAAGTGATTTTGCATTTATTTGTACAAGCCCTGTAACTCCCTAGGCAGTTCTGTCACCATCAGTTGTTGCTCTACGCATATACTCGGCTGGAACCAAAAACTGGACTTCCGTGGATTCGTCTTATGGCTAGGGAAAGTGGTGGCGAGGATCACTGGGTTCAGCCAGGCTCTGTTTCTGTCAGGCTGCTATGACTTTTAATCAAATCCTGGTTTTTATGGGATGGGATGCACATGGCCCACAATTGTGAAATGGCCTCCGCCTCATTTCATGGAGAGATGAAAAATACCTTACAAAATCATCAGTTCCATTTCCTGATCAGGAAAGGATGGAATGTTGAAGAAATAAGCTAATTCTGTGTTTCTGGAAAACGGCCAAATACAGTCAAGGAAAAGAAGAATTGCTTTGCTCAGTGTTATCAATAGGAAAAACAAACAGAAATCATTAAGTTGCAAATGTTAGTGGAACCAACTGACCAGGAAGAAGGGACATCTGGGAACAGTTTGCTAGTAGCTTCCATGTTATACATGCACACCTCGATTACACAGGGCCACCTGATCCATCCAATAATAATCGTATTAGAAATTTAAAAATATAATTTCTGAGCCCTATCTTGGTTGTCATTTGAAGTGCAAAGTCAAGGTCAAGGTTGCTTCCAGACCAGTCACTTAGGAGATGTGGGATTTCATCCCCAGATGTGGGTTTAACTCACAATGGTTCAATGTTATTCCTATTAGTACCATAATCACACACATACATACACACAAAAATCCAAGATCAGAAAATATTTTTTTCTCTAAATTTCTTATGTCTCTCTCTCTCTCTCTCTCTTTTCACCTGAGAACAGCACCTACAGTTTCCATTTAAGAAAAAAAAAAAAGTCAAATCTCACCAGCTGCTGGTATTTCAGGTTTTTCAAGGGATTGTCTAAGATATAACACTGTCCTAACTTAAGAAGGAACAGGAAAAAGGAAAGGAAAAAAAAAGGAACTGGGTCAACACTTCAGTACAAATTTGGCACTTGCTCAAAGATGTAGTGTGGTGTGCAATAGATAAAGAAAGTCCTCTAAAGAAAATAATTGCTTATTTTGTGGTGGATAGCAAGGAAGTTAAAAACAGGCTCTTTTTCCCTCTTCCCCCCCATGCACAGACTTCCATCTTTAAAGTATAGAGATGGAGAAGGTGGAGAGAAGTAAAGAGAAATTCATCTTTCTTTTTTTCTGTCAGGTGCATTAAAAAAAAAAAAAAAAAAAAAAAAAAAGGAAAAGAAAGAAAAAGAAAAGGAAAAAACCCAGAAACCCCGTAAAACAAAACAAAACTTATTTTTTTAAAAATTGTAGCACAAAACAACAAAACACATTCACAAGCCACTTGTTGGCACTGTGTACCTGAGTGAGAATTTCTAGAACATTGTAGAACAAACAGCCATAAAGTTTATTAAAAAAAAAAAAGTTGACGGGTAAGACTTCAGTGCTTGGATGTAGCAGCTGAATTACTGGCATTATTTTACCCATAGCTTATTTCAATCTCTTGTTGTTGATATTGTTGTTTGCTTGTATTTTTTTTTTTTTTTCCTTTCCAAGCCTTTTGAGGCTGAGGTCTATTAGTCAGCTGATGTCCCAACTATTTAAGACTAACAGTTAAAGTAACAGTCAGTGTATGAGAAAGTTAATGTGCTTGGCCACTGGTAAGGATGAACCAGCTAGGGCTTCTTTAAGTCCTAAGGTCACAACAATCTTTTGACCCTTATCAGTTGGCTTGTCCTGCAATATGGTTTTCACTGTCACTCCCATAATCTACATCCGGGTCATCCTCTTCCTCATCGAACTCATCATAAATTTCTCCGTTGATGTCCTCGGCCTGTATCTCTTCTTTGATATGTGGCTCCTCTCCTTTCACGCCGTAAGTGCTCTGGATAACAGGCATCCCGGGCTCTGGGCTGCTGGACACGCTTGAGTGCTCTGAGGGCAGGTGAGGGGAGGGCATTCCCGCCATGGCGATGGCTCCAGGGTACACAACACCAGCGGTGGCGATGGGGATCTGTGCTTGTTGCCTGCAGAAAGGAAGTCCCAAAAAAAGACTGTGGGTGAGGGGATACTCAGAGGCACACTTTACTCTATAACGAATCTGCTCAGCTTGCCCAATTCTAAAACCGTGATTCTCATCCTATTGCCCAACATTCAAAAAACTGCATCCTCCTGTGATGTCAATACCTTACCTCTGTCTACAGCTTGGCAGATCACAAGGCACTTACATGTGTTACCTATTTGACTCTTAAAATAACTGTTTTATTACTATCTTATTTTATAAAAACAAAACAAAACAAAACAAAACCTGAGGTGCAGAAAGATTAAGCAGCAGAACTTGACCCCAAGTTCATGTCCCCTTCACTACAAGTGTTTTCAGAAATAATTAAGCTACAGATAATGCAATTTTAATGGGAAAAAAAAACCCTAAAATATTAGAGTTCTCGAAATAAAACGTTATTGCTCAGAACTCACCAGAACTGAACAGTAACTTATTGTCCACCTGGTCCCTGCAATAGTTGGGGGGATGGGAAACAGGGCATACAGCTCTGCAGCCGCACAAGGCCCTGGGCTTAGAAAGACCTTATGCTTGGGTTAAAGAATTTCAAGACTGCAGCAGCAGAACTTAACTCTTTAACAGAAACCCCACATTTTCATTTTGCACTGGGCTCCACAAATTATGTAGCTGGTTCTATTGGGAAGGGATTAATAGATGATGTTCATTTAGGCTCCATTCATTCATTCGTTTGTTTGTTCATTCATATGTCTACTATTTCATCCGTGTCGGGTTTTGTACTCAGCTTTGAGGAGAGTCATGCATTGGCATATAAAGCAAAGAGCCCACAGACTCTTTCCAGGGAGGAAGATAGGGAGGGCAGACTTTAAAAAAAAAAAAAAAAAAAAAAAAAAACAACAAAAAAATTTTTTTTTTTTTTGAACTATCCTCTGGCCATTTTCAGAACAGTATTTATTATTCTAAGAAGCCCTTGGGATCTTAATAACTTCTGTTCCAAATAGGAGCTACCTCCTTTCCTGCTTTCTGAGAAAATTCTGCAGAAGCAATGAAGTTGCCCGCAGCATCACAGGACACCGCGCCCAGCCTCGCCAGAGGAAGCAGGTAAGACCTCCTCCTGGGAGCTCCATTCTTGATTCAGAAGCGAGCTTTCCCGTTCACAACCGTGTCGTGCCCTAAATAGAATCTCCACTTCGCCTGATCTACAAAGGCCACACGTGTGCCTTGAGAGCCCAGAAACCCCTCTATATCCCAAAGCAAGTGTTTCTTTTGAAACCATTTTTATGATGTATTCTCTCCAACAAGAATGGTGTCGAACTTGTCCCTGTGATGCCTTGGAAGTAATGAACGCCAATGAGGCAAAGAACTGATGATGCTTCCCTGTTTTTAACAACGCACTTCAAAAGGCTTACTTTCAGATAGTTTATCCTCAAGCCAGCTGTTAGGAAAGCTCCTGGGAGAGCCAAGGTCCTAGGCCCTTGGCGTCCCTCCATATGGAGGTACAGGTGGGGGGACAGTCTAGTCCCCGAAAATACACGGAGTTCAGGCTCTTTTTCAAAAGGCTGCCTCGCAGCAGAATAAGAATGTCTCACACCCCATTAAGTGGAACAAGGAGCGCTCCCTGTGCAGACGCGACCGAGAGGCGCGTACCCGACATTGAAGTACTGCCGCATCTCCTGCCGCCTGTTCCTCATGATGGCCTTGTACTCGCCGATGCGCAGCTTCTTGCCGTCCACCAGGCAGGTGCGCTTGGGCCGCGGCTTGTATTTGTAGTCCGGGTACTTCTCCAGGTGCTGCTTGCTGAGACGGGCTTGCTCCTCGTAATATGGCTGTTTCTCTAGGTTCGTCATAGCTTTCCAGCGAGATCCTGTGAGGAAAAGAAGGTTAGGATTCCAACTGGCGCAGCTGCGGAGGTTCCTAAAAAGGTAGCCCTGAGAACAAGGAAATCTACAGTAAAAATGCGGGCCCAAACTCACAAACACATAAAAATGTGTTTGATTAGCAAAGGGTGACTCATGAGGTGAGATCCCACAGGACAGAGGTGTTGCTGGCTGTGTCCTTAAGGAAACTGTGTATCCAAAGATACAAAGGTGGACGATCTTTTTTTTTTTTTTTTTCTGGCTGGAATTAACAACTGAGCCAACCATGTACATTTTATATTTAAAAGCTCACAGATAATTTAAAGAATATACCTTTTGTTTCCACATTGGACCATGATATAATTCAACTGTGAACTGAAAATTTATGCAAAAACTTATTATACATTTTCAATCTGTGGCTAATTATCTAGGTGCTGAGCATTTTTAGGTGGGGGATACATTACTTACTACAAGGGTTTCTCACATATGCTACATATAATTCTCCTCAAAATTTGTAAGTATGCTTTCATGAATGATTGCATTTAAAAATTCATTTCACTAAAACTTTAACTACAAAAAATTATATTAATGAACATGCACTGGGTAACTACTGTGTGCTAGATACTGTGCTAAAAACTTCACACAAGTTGTCCATTTTTACCTTTCACTGGGATCCTGTAAGGTAGTATTAGCATTTTTACCTATTTCCATAGATGAGAAAATTAAAATTCAAATAGATGAAGTAACTTATCAAAGGTCACAAAACTATTAAATTGCAAACCTGTGACTCAAACTCAGGTTGGATGTAATTGAACCTGAACATGCTACAATGTATGTTTTTAGATACCTATACCCACCTGCTATGATCTAGCAGAGATTAGAACTGCCAGAATAAATATGTATGGGGTAAGATTTTTCTCTTAATAAATCAACTTTCAATAATATAAAGAGATGTCATTTCTTGAAGAATCGTATGCATTAATAATATTAATCCAATTGGTAATCCAAATTGGTTTTCCCCTTCTTTTCACTTTTGATTTTGGTTTGGCTTCAACTAGGATCACACACACACACACACACACACACACACACACACACAGCGTGCGGCTTAATTAAAAATAGTTATGCTAATTCTCAATATAAATGTGATTTAAAGCTTTGGTTCTATTACTGTGGCTGTGTGTAGTAGTAAAATAACTAGTGGTAATAATGTTTACTTTTTATTAAGCATGTGAGGAGATTCTATTTGCAGATGAAGTGTGTTTATCAGCAAGTAATCAGCTCAACTTTACCCAAATGTACAAAGACCAAAATAACCGGAATTGGGAATTCCCTACTAAATAGGTTCTGGTACAGAAGCTTTACCTGCCCTGCAAGGTCATCAAAGCAAGATCTTAAGGCTTTTGAATGAATTCCTTGCTCAACCACAATTCTGTATCTCAAATGCAAATAGCTCACTGATGAACAGTTCTTCCCTACAAATGCAGACAATTCCTCAATATGGGCTGTTACATGTATTAAAGGAATACAGTAACAGGGACGATACTCTTCCCTTAGAATTCTTTCCTATTGGAACAGATGTTGCCTGAGTGGGTCTATCCACATAGGTGTTACAAAAATTTATAAACATATTTTTTTCCCAATCTAGACAGTCAATATGATTTTATTCTATTTACTACAGAAATCCAGGTTATAGCTTAAAAAATAGAGGTTGTTTTTTTATTCCTTTCTGAAACTTGTGTTTAAATAGCCATGTCCAATAATTTGTAGGTATGATCTCAAACGCTATATTGCCCAACAATATTCTCTAGAGGTACTGGAAACTGTTATGTTATTCTCAGGGCAAATATAAACACAGATAAAGCTATAATACTATTGAACTAGATCAATTCTTTTTGGGAAGTTTCTTCCAAGTATGTATAACAGGGCTCTAAACTTCAGATCAGGGAGTGCAAAAGTGAGCATACCAGAAATAATTTACTTAAGAATTACATAAATACATTGAAAAACGGACCTATGATTGTTGACTTTAAAATTCCGTATCTTTATCACTAGAGAGAACAAAGAAACTAGCATTCTCAATTAGAAGAGGAATTGCTAAGTGTTCTTCTCTAAGTCTGAATGTTCTATAAGCTTGAAAAGCATGTATTTCTCTAAGGAAAAGGAATGTTTATGCCTCATAGTAACCTGCCTCAGATTTCCTACTATGTGCATCCTACTGTATTAATTACTGAATATGCAGTGATGAATCATTATGTTCCTTATCTTCTTGAGGCTCATATTCCAGTGGAGAAGAAATCTATTAAGCAGCTAATTAAAAAATTTATTATTTTAATTACAATTGTGGAATGTATAGGAAGCTATGTGACCATGATAAAGAGTTGGGATCAATCTTTTGTAGGTCAGGAAGGCTTTGCTGTGGAAATGACTCCTATAGGAAACAGATAGGGAGGAAGGAGGAAGAACAGAATGGTCAGGTGGGAAGAGGAATTGGAGGAACTTAAAGTCAATCTAGCTGAAATGCAGAGGGAAAGGTGATATATATACACATATAGACATTATATGATAAATGAAAGATATATTAACATAAAGATGACATACACAATAAAAGAGTGTAAATTCTCTAACAAGTTGACTTCTAAATCCGCGTGAACGGGAATCACAGAATGTTTAGATACTTGATAATACAATTTCCTTGGAAATATCACTGAATCCTAAATTACATTTTAAAAGATGGCCATATCATAGTTATAAGTCTTTTTAAAGAATTAAGGTAGCCTAAGCACTGTGTGTACTTGGCAAAATGGCTAACCATTCCATTTTATGACAGTGGAGGCAGTGTTTCGGTTTGGTGGCAAATACAGTTTTCATTTTTCAATAATAACTGTTGAATAGAGAAAAATAAATAACAAGTTTGGTTTGGGTTTTAATGGCTTTGCAGGTACAGCACCCACTGTATATAGCTACGCTGTGAACCCTGAGACGCACTACACAAGCAATTTAGGTCTCTCAGGAGAAGACGAAAACATCTACTTGATCTGGGTGGGGCTGGTTGCTTACCCTGGACCACGTGCAGGGAGTATGTTCCCTGCATTTTTCAAAAGACTGGCCTTTTACAATGGAAAATGCAGAAGGACATTTGGGTATTCCCCCTGATAACAAAGAGGATGACTAAATTTAAAAATCTGATGTTCAAAATAAGAAGGAAAAAAGAAAAAAAAGAAAAGAAACCACCATCAGTCTTGAGAGTCCTCTTTTCCTTTCTAAATCTGCCAATACAATAAAAATGAAGAGTTTGAGCTGAGCAGCATTGTCATCTCCATGGGGTCTGTAATGAATTTGCACATTTTACTCCAACTACTGTATATCTAATCAGAAAAAGATGTCCCCCATCCCCTGATCTAGCGCCAAACAGTAAAAGGTGATTCCTTATGTTAACAATTTCAGCAGAATGGCTTATTAAAACCAGATTTTAGGGTATTATAAAATGCTTAGAAGCCCTTTAAAATGTCAACTAGGATCCCCAGAGACTATGTAAAATGTCAACCCAGCTCAAGCGCCTGTTTTAAGCAGAATGAATTAGCGGCATGCTGTCGGAGGCTGTTATCCAAAACAATCAGTAAAGAGGAAAACATCAAGCTCTCTTTGTACTTTTATATGAAATGGGCCAGTTCGAATGATCTTCTGGATATCTGAAGATCACTTATTTATTTGAAGCTATGACCAAATATTGAGGTCCCAAACACCTCAGTGTTTTTCTTTTCTTCCTATCTTTAATGAACACAATTCTCTTGAAAAGTCTAAAATCAGACAGCAGTCTTTTTCATGTCACCCATTATGATATAATCATATGGTCATTCTAATATTCTTTCCTTCAAACCAGAAAAAAAATGCTTGTAGCTGGTCATGTCTTCCCATAAAATCTTATGCTGCATATCCTAAAGTATTTCACATTATCAAAACTGATATTTCTCTTACACTTAGGATAAAGTTTTAATCAGTGACTATCATTTTTCCAGTATTCAGACACAGGAATTGAATGATATAGACAGTTTAAACAATCCATATTTAGTCTGTTTTTTCAAATTTTAACATTTTGGGATTTCTAATTTTGCGATAACTGATACATTAGGATATGGAATATGTTTACATAAAGTATTTTATTCTTTTCTAGAGTTTTTCCAAATGGAACAGGTATGATAACTATTTAAAAATTGGGACACTTTGGGGCACCTGGGTGGCTCAGTGGGTTAAAGCCTCTGCCTTTGGCTCAGGTCATGATCCCAGGGTCCTGGGATCGAGCCCCGCAACAGGCTCTTTGCTCAGCAGGGAGCCTGCTTCCCACCCCCCTTCCTGCCTCTCTGCCTACTTGTGATCTCTGTCTGTCAAATAAATAAAATCTTTGAAAAAAAAATGGAAAAGTTCATATGGAAGGTAAAATTTGGTCATAAAAAAGGAAAAACAGATCAGAGATGGTAGAGGTGTAAAAAATGTGCCTTTCCTTTATCCATAAATATTCACATTTTCTAAGCTTCACATACTGTTATCTTTTGACATAACATTCATTTAAAGATCTCAAAATCATTTTAGATGAAAACTGAAACATAAGTTCAAGTGGTTAATGGTTTCTGTTTTGTTGCGTTACTTATTTGTTGAAGCCCAAATTCAGTTAGGTGTTCCTATTCTTTTCTTGTTCTTTAGCTCTTAGAAGTCAGGGAATAAATAATCTAAAATGTGCTTAGATTATCTGGTAGCTAGCCACCACACTATCTGAAGATGAAGAAGGTGGTGATGATGTCAAGTGAACAGCGCAAAAGAAATGGAATCTTCCCTTCCTTTTTCTGGGACTTCAACTGGTCTATAGTTGGTCTCTTTATAATCATTACCTTACCTCTCACCATCTCTTCTGCATGCTTTCAGCGTCTGTGTACATAAGGCAAATATGTACTGTATCTGTTAAGCTGAAAGCTGCAATAGCAGGAAAAGTCCCTTTTTAAAAGATGCTGAAAATCTGCTGAAGGCTACAAAAAGTATAAATTAAAAATTGCACCACACGCCTCATCTTCTTGTGTCCTGACAGTCTTAACTGGTTTTCAGTTATAGTACCGGAACAAACCTCACCTATATGTATTCTCCAGCCCTACCACATGAAGAATTCTGTAGCTCAAAGGGAAAGAACAAATACAGTCAACCTCATTGTCAAGTGGCTCAGAGGAAAGGAACTTTTATCTTAGTCTTGCTACAAAATATCTCTAGATCTTAAAGAAGAGAAAATACTGCAACAATTAGTATGGAGACACAGGACTAAGCAAGCTAAAAAAACTGAGCACCTTTCTCCAAGGACATGAAATGCTTCGTCATCAGAAGGAAAGCCTCAATTAATGGTGCTTATTTAGATAAACAGATCACCCCCGCCTCCAAAGCCAGTACCTTTCAACAACTGCAAGAAACAGAGCTGTACATTTATTCCATGCGTCTCATAACCATTAATATGTTTCTTACCCAATATCTTGCTGATGTTGGAGTTGTGCATGTCGGGAAAGGCTTGAAGGATTTTCCTTCGTTCATCTTTAGCCCACACCATGAAGGCGTTCATTGGACGTTTTATGTGGGGTTCATTGCTACCACGGCCTCTGGATTCTCTGTAAATTCTTGATTCTGAGACTCCAGCACTTCCTAAAAATAGGGAACATTGCTTCACGTGAGTGTTAAGACTTTTGGTAATTCTATTCTTTCTATGGCTACTGAATATTTGTCTAGTGAAATATCTATTCTAGTCTATCAAAATATGAATATAAAAAATACATCTGATAATAGTACTTCCAGTTCTTGAGACAGATGCTTGTTCAAGTCTCTGTGATAAGATGATTGCCTGTGGTGGCAATCATCGTATCTACATTTTTAATCCATTTCTAATATGTTTTTTTCCTTTTTCTTGGATGGACTATGGAGTATTTCACCATTTTCTTTCAAGAGGACACAAGAAATTTGAATGTGTAATCTTTGATGCAAATTGGAAAGAGAATAGTTGGGGCATACCTATAGGCATGCTGGTACCATGGAAATATCAAACAGTTAGAGAAGCTCACAAAATTGTGAAACACTGTCCTCTTTGGCACAATGGATGACCGCCAGTGAGGATATGTCTCTGCTAGCTAAAGATGGTCAGAACACACAGTAGTCATGCCCTTTTCCCCCTTTTGAAGTAAGCTAAATAAAAATGCAGCTAAATAAAAATTTGAAGTTAAAATACAATATGGAAATTCTTCCGTAATGTGTTTGGATTTTCCTTGCAATTTTGTGCTAATAAATACATGAACTATGCTGATGCACTAATGATGGCCTGATCCCCAGAAGAGCTCTGAAAATCGTAGGGGGAAAATAAACAAACAGTTATACTACTATGGTTTCTTTAAAAGTCCACAGCCCCATATTTAAGGTGAAACAAATAATATAATTATTCCCCTGAATTTTCTCCCTCATGTGCTTATTTAGATAAACCCACTGAAAGAGACCCACTGAAAGTTCCTTTCCAGTCAGCAGTACTCATGGAGATAAAAACACAACCAAGAGCCACAGTAGAACCCTTGGAAGCTGCCATCACTCCTCTAGGCTTCACGTGACTTTGTAATTTCACCAGATTAAACAGCTTCTGAGACACTCAGGTTTAGGCAAAGAAAATCAGGAGAGGCAGAAGTAACCACACAATGGTGATACCAAGTTTTCTAGGGTTATCGTTAGAAAACATGGAAGAGATGTATTTTGGTAACATATAAATTTTTTAAATAATTTGGGCAATTCTAGAGCTTGTATCTTTAATAAAAGCATTTTTTTTTCTTTCTTCATACTCCTCTTCCTCTCTTTTCTCAATTAGAAGGAATACTAATCAACCAAAATTACCCAGACTTGAAGACCTCTAGAGCAGCCAACAAAAACACAGCATACCTGGTGGTGGAGTTTCTCATTATTTCTTACTCATACTATGATCTTTGGTCTGATGAAGATTAGAAAATATTTTGCATACAAGCATGACTGAATTTAACAAATAACAGCCACAAAATTGTGATGTTTTAATGCTGATTACTATGGGTATATTTTATCATGCTAATACAACTTAAAACTTATGAAATGTGTTATTACCAGTAATTGTCTTTTTATTGACAAAAATGAGTGCTAATACATGGCAACATCTTTCTGAAATGGGTTTGTAACTAGCAAATGATCATTTGCACATCTGCTTTTTCTTGTTCTTACACCTTACAACAACATAAGCAATAAAATGAACATTATGCAACTTCATCAAAGCTAAACAAGCTCTTTATATGTACTTAGGCCACGTTTATCTTAGCCAAGGGAGGCAGAAAAGAGAAGGCAATGTTTGGCTCCAACAGGCCAGGAAAACACTGACTTTGGTTGGATAGCCAACTGAATAAAATTCAGTTTTGATAATATTATCTGGCTACACCCTCAAGTTTGGCTAGTCTCAAGGTTAGTGTAGAACTGCACTTAAAAGTAGAATTGGGCTAAGGCACCAAGTAGACAGTTATATATATAGGGGAACTCAAGGCCATCTCCTCTGTCCTAAAGTATGCTTCCTAATGGTTGCTTCATTGCAGTCTTATCTATATGCAGCGGACTTTCTCTACCATAGTAACAAATTTGAGGACTGTGCTCTCAAAATGCATATATGGCACCTGACACTGGAGGGACGTTCCCAGCTATGGCTCAGGATAAGGGGAATAGTACTTTCTTCTTTATCTCTCTTTGCTGTGCTATTAAAATTAGCGTGTCAATTTAGCTAATTGTCATTGGGGATGTTTAGAATGTTCAGAGATGATACAGACAACAGAAGTCTCCAGGCATGTGAAGAAAGCATGAGATTGTGCAGCTGGTGTTCCAGCTGGGTTATAAAGGGGAGGGAGGACACCTGACTGACTAATAAACAGTATAAGAGTGAAGGGTTCCAAAATGCAAATATACAGACACACACACATATGTGTGTGTCTCCTGAAAATATCCACTTAGTCTTGTATTCTGGTCCGAGTTTGACAAATGAAAACTGGAAAATGAGCTTACAGACACAAGTTTCTGAACAGTTTGGTTTGGGTACAAGAAATAGGGAAGTGAGAGATAAGTTTGGCAGTGACTGGGAGTATTTGCTTCAGAATCATGCCATCTTGAATCCAAGACTGCCTCTGGTACTCAGTAGCCCTGTTATCTTGGAGAAAAATGGCTCAAAATTCCCAGGGGCCCAGCTCTTTATTTGTAACAGTATTTCTCTCATAGGATGTGCTAGAAATGAATGAGAGGATTTATGCAAAGCCCTCAGCAGATTACTTGGCACATGGGAACTGCTCAGTACATGTGAGCTCTCCTTGTAACCATCAGGTATAATGTGGCTGTCTAACATACTTTTTAGTCATTTTAACTGGGACAAATAGACACGTCTGCACATTATCGGAATAGACATGAACAATTTTCACAAACCATCAGAATCTCCACTCATATTGAAATCCATCATGGCATGGCTAAATTTTCCTTCTTCGTTCTGTTTAACTGCCAGTTGCTGAGTCAGACTCTCCAGTGTTGTTTTTTCCTTAAAAAAAGAAATTTATAATGAGAGCTCAATCTGGAAATTGTAATTATTCAAAGACATCTTTTATTTTTCTTGAGCCATATATAATACATTAGCTTCTGGGAGGGACAGAAATCTGATTTATTCACCTTTGCACATTCAGTACCATAATTATGTCGAGCTGACTGAAGCAAATGTTCAGCAGGGTTTTTGAAGGAACTCTGATTCTTAGAATCCCCTATACAGCTTTGGCATTTGGGTTTGGTGTGCCTCAGGGGTATGTGCCGGGATCCTTGGAGACAATCTTCCCGAGTCATAAAACGTGCAAAGACATTTCATGAAAGCAACCTGTCTTACAACATTTGGAATGCCTTTACTTTTAGCCAGACAGTAGAAGTACAGGAGTGGCATGGGGCCCAGAGAAAGTCTTCCAATAGTCAGGTGACCAACCGATAGAAACATAATTCACAGTAGTGCCCTCTGGTTGCCATCTCCCTAAATGCCATCTGCATTCCTCATGCAAGGGTAATGAAGACGTTTAAATATTCATTGCTAATTGCTTGTCAAGTCTCTGTACATTCGATGTGAGTGCCTGCTACTTGGACCACAATTTGACTTGGATTGCTAAGCCAAAATATTGAGTTGGCGAATTATTTGAGATACAAATACACCAAAATTAGATCTGCAAAGACATCAAGTCATTTAAAAGCATGCAGTGCATGATTTGAATTCACGGAGAACATGGCATTATAAACTAAATTATTTTCAAAGAAAACATAATGCTCAATCTAAACCACATGAGATATTAAACAACTTTCAATTAAGCAATTGGGTGATTTTATGGAAAGAAAAATCATACGATGGAAGGTTTACAACTTTTTCTAGCACTTTCCATCACTGCTCTGAGGATGACTTGGTTCAAAAACAGTTTTAAGAAAAGTATCTACTGGATTTCATAAAATTTGCTCAGTTTTTTTTATAATTAATTACCTCATTTTCTGAGGAACGCCATCATGAAATGTACAGATGACTCACATATATGGTGAGATAGCTACTGACACAATAAAAGGTTCACAGAAAATAATCAACTACTTAAAATAATTACATTACAGGTAAAGGGGCCCAATTAATGTTCCCACCGAGGACCATTAAGATATTGATATTAATATAGTACATGCTTTATCTCTACAAAATCTCTGACAGTATTACAACTGTACATACTAGATAAAAAATTCTCTCAATTTGGTGGTCTTGGAACTCCTATTCATCAAAGTCTGTATGTATGATTTAGTACAAAAAATATTTAATTGTCCTTTAGTATAAAACACAGCAGGGAAATTGGAAACAAAGTAGTTGATATCAACTTGAGTTCTACAGGACTATACAGTACCAGAACTAAGTTGAAATAAATTATATATTTAAAAATGTAGAACCTGATCCAATTAGTTTGTGTAAAATTGGTATTTTCAGCTGTTTTATGTGCTCTGGATTTCTTTTGCTGAGAGTCTGCTGTATATATTCGGCTAAGAACAGGACCACCAAGGACACCCGCTTAACAGACTCTCTTTATAGTAAATGTAGCTGTTAAAATAGACAACAGTTACATTAAAACACACACACACACACACACACACACACACACTCCATCAACATGATCTGATCATCTCCAGGCAATGAAGACTTCACTGTACAATCTTTGGGGAATATACTAGGCATGGATTGCCTCTCAGGTTTTAATTTAATGGTGAATAGGGCAATAAATGCTACATATTTTAGAAAGAGTTTTCTATTCTGAAGCAAAGTCTTTTAAGAAGAAAAAGCAAAATGGAGGCAACTGGAGTAGAAAAAAGATGAAATGTTGAGTGACTGCTAAGTTTTCAAGTTCATCTGTATGGATCTTGTACCATCTCACCAAGAGACTAAAATTAGCAAATGATGGGCAGGAAACTAACCATTAGTTTTTACACTACGTAACTTCTAATCATCTAACCCTAAAGTACACAATACAATAAAATTAATTAGTTACCCAAAATGGAATTTACAATACTTCCCAAGAGCATGTCAGTGGGAGATAGTGGAAGTTAACGAGGTAAGCTGCATTGTTTTTGTGACTTTTCACATAGCTGATTCTCTGGCATGTGAACACGGAAATGAGATAGGACTGGAGGAATAAGGGAATGTGTGGTGTGCCTTTAATTAAAACACTTTACAAATGTAAATCAAAATGGTAACATTGGCACATTTTAAAAATTCTTGCTGACAATAAATTCGGAAGACTTAAAGGAATTGAGGTAAAGGGGCTATACTAAAACCTAAGTGCTTACATTGTAAATACATGGCATATAAAAATACAATCATTCCATGGCAAATAATTACCATATAATTTCATATGAAAATTGATCCTATACTAAATGAAAGTTTATATTTAGTTCTTTTTTTATTTTAAGATTCTACTTATTGAACTGAGAGAGGGAGAGTGAAAGAGAGAGAGTACAAGCAAGGGACGGGGCAGAGGGAGAAGCAGACTCCCACTGAGCAGGGAGCCTGATACGGGGATCGATCCCCAGACTCTGGATCATGATCTGAGCTGAAGGTAGATGCTTAACCGACAGAGCCACCCAGGTGCCACCCAGGTGCCCTATGTGTTTAGTTTTTATGTATGGGGTATATATCAATCTTCACGTGGATAGTTGTCTAGACAACATACTGAAACATCAGAAGAATGAGTTGAATGTAAGAATCGTTCTCAAAAGTTTAAATTCAACTTTATTTAATTCAATACCTATATTCAATACCAAATTCAATACCTATATTTAGGTATATAGGAGGAGAAAGAATCAGCCAAATGTTATAAAGCCCAAATGCTGGTAGCTTGAGAAGATTCCTCTGATCCTACTCCTTCCAATTCCACCATCTCTGCTGTTCCCTTCCCCAAAAAGTCCATCTCTATGCACTATCATTCTAAAATTCAACCATTTAAGTTTCTGTTCCTTGGAGTAAATCTTTCCTTTTCTAAAAGCCTCTTTTCAAAAGAGCCAACATTACTCAAAAAGGTAACATTTTGATTCCCAAAGTTCCTATAATTAAATTGATCTTTTCTAAATAGAGGCACCTGAAGGTGTCTGGGTGATTCAGTGGATTAAGTGTCTGACTCTTTATTTCAGCTCAGGTCATGATCTCAGGGTTGTGAGATTGAGGCCTGACAGGGCTCTGAGCTAAGTGTGGAGCCTGCTTGAGATTTTTCTCTTTCCTTCTTCCTCAACCCCTCCCCCCAATCTCCCCCTTAATTAATTAATTAATAGAGGCAGCTGAAACAGAATGAATTCAGTTTGATATTAGGTAGAAGGGGAGTAAATGGGGAAGATCCTGAAAATGGAAAACACTCAAGAAATTGAGCTCGGGGAAACAGAAAAAAGTGCTGATGGGCACAAATGATAATTCTTACCAAAGTTAGACTCTTAGTCCCATCTGGCTCCAATAAAAAACGTATTAGTCAAGAATTTGTACAGACAAAGAATACCTCATGGCCCCACTTTAAGATCAGTGTTCTAGAATACAAATCCAGTACAGCACTTTTACTTAATGCCCTTCAATACTATCCAAATGTTGGTTTAAAACTGACAAGATTCGCTGGTTTTTCTCTCCTCTATGTTTTTTCTATCAAAAAAATAAATAAATAAATAAAAAACACATTTAAAGAAACATTTGCTAAAATTCTGAAATGCTCTGAGTAATCTCAGAGTAGAGGGTGCAAGCGTATTAGTTACTAGAAAGTAGTCAAAATGGGTCTTGAGAATTTATAAATAAAGATCTAACAAGATGACCTATATGCTTTCTCTCTTGAATACAAATTAGCAATTAGATAACAATAAGATTTCCTTTAGAAAGATGATTCTGACCTGGCTAATCAAATCTTATACAATACTGTAGATTTACTGAGATCAAAGGGCAACATTAGGTAAAGTCTATTTTTACTTGAAAAATCTTGTGACCCCATGTTGACTTGAGCAAGGATCCAAATGAATTGTATCCCATCTACAGAAGAAAATATAGTTTTAGATCATATACTTTTTTGGGGTCAACTAAATGATTCTAAAACCCAGCCTTTAAAGAAGTATTATTACTGTGCTAATATTCACTTAGGCAATTTGACAGCTGGTCTTGGGCTCTAGGGCTCATTTAGCTGACTTGCTTAATAGAAAACAACACATGTATTATTTGTGTATGACACCACGCTATGGTGGGAATCAACGAGCAAAGTCAAGAAATATCTAGAGATGTAAGCAATGAGTTGATTAGAAGTAGTCGGTAAAGATCTGTACCTCTGGAAGGGCAAAAGACCATTGGGATTAATGGGAAGAGGACATACAGAGAAAAAAAAATGGGTTTGGGGGTCCAAAACATCACTTCTTGACCAAACTCTGCTGTGTATATTAGCTATGCTACTTTAGACAAATCAATTCTCCTCCCTGAGTCCCAGAATCCTAATTTGTAAAATGGGGTTTAAATATAATGATAGATTCTCATCAGCTTAACAAATTAAGGTATCTGTGTTTTTAATATTAGGGAAAAAACTCAATGAGGGAAATTGAAAAAATAAAGATTCTTCCTGACATATATGAATTACAGGAATAATTAGTTCAATACCAGTATTAAGTAACTTGCCGTGGGTATGACCTTTTATTTTCTATGGCTGGAGTAGTGGACAAATACGCATTCAAAAGGAGAGTTTGGCTAACAACACTAAGAATTGTTGAGATTTTTTAAAATTCCTCTTGTCTAACATTTGAACAATCTTTTTAATCTTTTTCATTTTTCATTTGATGTTCAGGCGTGATGGTTTTTAAGTCTAGTACATACTTAAATTGAAAGCATCTCTTATTCCATTACTTCAACTCATACAGAATATAACTAAAAATTCACCATTTATAGAGGCTCAAACAAATATCCTGTGTTATTTCATAGAGCAATGAAAACAAAATAAAACAAAACACACACAAAAACTCTTCTTTTTTAGAAGAGGTAGATACTTCCTTTACCTAATCCCAAACTAAACAATTCACGACTAAATAGTCCCTCTGTTACTCCTTGAAATTGGGATTCATGTAAGTGATGAGCTTTGCTCCCCAGCAGACACACATACACAAATAGAGATGGGCTGTGGATCAGCTATCATAATGGACATCCCTGAAATAAAGCTCACAAAGCTATAAAACTCATAAAAAGCACATGCATGAAATGACAGAATAGAGTGTGACTGTCAAATGTTGACTCAGTAACAGTTAAACCCCTTCTGGCTGCACTTTTTTTTTATGGTCTACTTCTATACTAATGACACGGGAGGAAGAATGAAACAAAAAGGTTTTTAACCCTCCAATTATGTGAACCTCACAGACCACCAAAGAAGATGAAAGATTATTTATAATGTCATAATGATTTATCAGTTGGAGATTTTTCTCATCAGCTCAAGTAAAATACAAAGAAATAATGTGTATGTCCACCCCCTCAACTTCTTGGTTCCACTCTTGCTTATTGAGAACGCCATTTCCTAAAAAATAACCATCCACGCACATCATCTAACAGCACAAATGGGAGAAAAGGCTTTCTTGTAAATTGTATATAAATTATATACAGATACATTCTCTCTCTCTCTCTTTCCTCTCACATGCAGGCACATACACACACTTCCCTTTAAGACTAACAAAAACATAAGTTGAAGAAATCATTCACTAATTTTATTCTGGTCAACCATAAATGTATCCAGTGGGATATTTCCAGATACACTAGTACTGTGTGATCCGGTATCCTGTAGGAATATTTCCATCAGAGGATCAGTCATAGAGCTATGGAAACTAAGGGGTTGGAAAGGTCCATAAATGGCCTCTGGTCTACTCATCTAGAAAATCATCCTTATTTAATCTTGATGTTTTCTTTTACAAAATCCAGAGTTTCCCCTTGTGGAGAAAATCATGAATTAGAACACATAATTTTGTTCACAGTCTAATTTCCTTTCACGAAATTTAGTAGCCACCTTCATGAAATGTTTCCTAAGTATAATTTCACCTAAATTTCTTAGAAACTTAGTTTTATTAGGCAATCTGGTCAAAGTGAAGTATACTGGCAGATCAAGTTTTCTTAAAAAGTACTGTGAAGTTGAAGAATGACAGAATGGTTTTGAAGGAAACACAGTTTCTATGAATTCACGTCAATCCAGATGAATAATTTTCCAAGATAGTAGCATGATTTATAGATAAAATTGGCAAATCCCTATCTATGATTTTTAAAGAACTGATTTAAAGTAGGAGAAATATTAGAAAGTTAATGACGATTAACTCTGATTTATGAAAGACGAGAGAAATTTGAAAAACAATGACCTGAGCACTTAATGTGAGTTCCAGAAAAGACAAAACTGGTGGTTACAAACTTTGGCTAAGAGCGCATAATAGAGGATGTAGTGACAACAAAAAGCCAGTACGGATTCATTAACAAAAACAATATTATAGGGACACCTGGGTGGCTCAGTTGGTTAAGCGGCTGTCTTCGGCTCGGGTCATGATCCCAGCGTCCTGGGATCGAGTCCCACATCAGGCTCCTTACTCGTCAGGGAGCCTGCTTCTCCCTCTGCCTCTGCTGCCACTCTGCCTGCCTGTGCTCTCTCTCTCTCTCTTTCTCTCACACAAATAAATAAATAAATAAAATCTTAAAAAAAAAAATTTAAAAACCAATATTATAATGACCTTAGTTTATTTTTCTACAGTAACTGGAATGCAGACCAGGGATGCTCAATGGTCATAATGTTTTGGGCTTAACTCAGCTTTGGATTATGTTCTTAACAATATCCTTATTGTCATTATGGAGAAGTTGCATTGGACTCTGAAAAAGAAAGTTGAATGGGATGGGAAAAGCAGATACAAAATGCCTGTCTTTAAATATCTTAAGAATTAACTTATTTTAAAAAGACTCGAGCCCTGTTATGGGTGAAAAAGGGATAGAATTTGGCCATCTAAAGTCAAGAGACACAACACTGATCGATGGCTGTAAGTTATCAGGTAAACTATAATAAGCCACAGAGTTGTCTAATAGTCAAAGGTATCTGTCCAGTAAGTGAGTTGCCTCAAGATGTAAAAATTTTCCCCCTTCTGGAGATTTTTGAGAATTGGAATAGGACTACCTATGTTTGGCATACTAAAAACACTGAAGAGGAAATCAAGGCTGTTTTCATTGTCTTTCAAACCTGCAATTCTATGTCCTACTTTACTGGATACTCCCTAAACCAGAACTAAAAAATTGTGACCAATATATAAAACTATACATATTTTCTCTACCATAAATGACAGTTTTCTCTAAAGTTTTTAGGTTCCAAACCTTAAGGGCACTCCACTTGTAACTGTGAATTCTACCATCATTTTCTTAAAGTCAAGGAAGAGATTTCAAATTATGGGAAATAAAATAGGGTTATTGAGACATATTTTGTGAAGAGACTGTCAAATTCACAGAGACAATCAGATTCACAGATCCAGGTACTTTGTGAAAGACACAGTTATATGCCCAAATTCAACATTCCTAATTTAGTCCTTAAAACAGAAAACCACTGCCAGGGACAGGAAAAAGTCACTGAGGTCTGGGGGATTCATGCACAAAAAAACCACTCAAGGGAATCTGTCGAAAACAAATCAGTCACAAAGAAGGCACACATGATCACCGTCATGGCAAAATACTGGTCTTTGCTTTTTTGTCACAGGAGCGCTTATGGTGTGTACTCATGGAAACGGGAAGGCAGGAGAAGAAAAAACTAAGACCCGAGGGTTTTCAAATGTTTGTGTATGTGGTCAGCGTTTAACCAAAGTCTAAAAAAAGATGTTGTTATATTTCAAAGCAGGGCAGATAGAGATACTGCACTGAGTTAAATCACAAGAGTTAACGTGAGAAAAACAGGAGGCCAACAAAAACAATAGAAATCACGGCCAAGGCAGGATGTCCGGTAGGTGGGAGGGCTGCATAGATGTAAACACAAAACTTGAACATTGTCTGATGATAATTGTTCTATAAACAATGGGCAACTCCGTTATTGAGCTTCAGAAATGTATAGAATTTTTCTCTTTAATTTTTCCTTTTCATGGAATAAAAGCTATAAAACTGTTAGCTTTCTTATGAATGTAGCCTGAGTTAGCCAGCAGTCACCTCAGTTAAATAAATATAATTGGACTATTTTTAAGAGTCATGGCTTGGTTCAGAATTGCTGGGCCTGACAAATAGAAATGGGCACATCGGAGTTATAGTTCACTTTTCAATTATCCATGGTTGTTTTAAGGGAAGTGAGAGAAAAATACAGATTAGAACAGATATTTAGAATCTCAATTTAATCAACAGCTAAAACTTCACATGTTTTATCCACCCTGCTTACAAGAAGCAAAACCAATACGATGGAGCGTGTTCTTCTGTTTTTTTTGTTTTGTTTTCCGAGCTCATCCTTTAGTGAAGCGGCTGGTGGTGAATGGTGAGGGAACAGAGACCTAGGAAGGGAACAGACGCAGGAAAAACAAAGAATGGGAAGAATGAGGTACACATTATGGAGATGGGGACTGCTTATATGAGATTTCTGTAATAAAGCCTCAAGACTGTACTAATACACATGACCCATGCCAGAGCACAAGCTAATCATCAGACACTGGGTACTTTCTCCAACTTCTTCAGCATGGTCCATTAGAAAAGAGACTGAGCTCCAAGGCACAGGACCTTGGCTTAAAAACTGGTCTCCTGCTAGAATTCCTGTAATCTTCTCAAATCTCATTTTTATTTTTAAAACAAAGATAGAATACTGTTCTGCTCATATTACAGGACGAGGTTGCATGCTGATGGGAAATCACTTTGTAAAGGGTAAAAGCACAAAATAAATAGTAAGAGCCATTATTATTCCTATGACCCATAAGCAAGTCTTTCTCATTTGTTAAAAAAAAAAAAAAAAAAGGAGAAGCGATATGCTTGGAGAGATTCAATGAGACCCTTCAAAATACATGCTCAGTTCAGAATATTTTCCTCATCATTTTAAATCCATACTGGTAAAGTATTTGGAATAAATGACAATACAGAATGCAACACATCTAGTAAATATAAGAGGGTAATGGAAAAACGAAGCTCTCTAATTATTTCAGCGCTTTAATGTTTGTCTTGAAGGTAGCATGTGATCTTGGGGATGAGGAGGAGGCAAGGGAGAAGCGAAGGAAAGACCATTCTTAATAGATCAGGTTTTTAAAGAGAACACTTCTGGTCCAACAACAAAAGTGACTCTTACTTCACTTACAGGAAATATAGAAAAATCAGCAGCGTGGGCCCATGGATGCCAAGTTACAACCCTACCACCTTGGCATCACTCTACCGTATTATTTTTCTAGTGTTTTATCTACGCAACATAGAACTATACTTTAAAAATATCTGGATCATCCTCTACGTGGTGTTTTCAAAACTTGCTTTTTTCAGGAATACTATTGTGAGCATCTCCTTGTGTCTTTAAATGAATAGACAATTTCAATCATCAGAGAGGCCTGTGGGTGTCTATCCGAAAGCCCAATTTGGCATGCCCTGTGTGTCTCATTTTATTGGACCATCCTGCACTAACCCCTCTACCAGAATGATGTAAAGAACACAAGACTCTCTGTTTGAAAACATGCACAGCTTTTCTAGGCTTGAAAATTAAACCATAAAAAGTTTACTGGAAAAAAAAAAAAAAAACCTTTAAAAAGCTCCTTAAAAACTCACACCATAATTGCTCCCCACCAAGCGTGGGCACTTGCTAGCTGCAAGTAGTGGCACTGTGACAAATGTAGCAAAACTGAAAGCGGGCTATACTAAGAGAAAGAAAAAGTCTTCCACTGGCCATCTGTGAAAATAAGGCATGTGGCCATTAAATGCAGAGGCTGTAAATATACACAAACTCCATGAAGCAAATGGCAAAAAAGGACTAAACTTCAAGCTCAAACAAATCAAAATGTTTAATGCATAGTTACCACTGCTGGACGAAAACAGCTCTGATCTTTGCAGTCTGCAAACTCGGCATGTATTTCAATTAAATACCCCCAAAAAGAAAAGAAAGAAAAAAGAAAGAAATGAAAAGACACAGAAGAAAACCATCTGGAACAAAAGGCTATAGACAGCCCATACTCAATTTCTAGAAACAAACAGCCCCTTTAACTTGCACCAGCCTGTCGAGAATGTCGATTGGAATTATTGAAAGGCTGACATCTAGAGTGATGGATAGGTGATGACATAATAGCTATTTGCCTTTTTGTCATGGTCTTCGCAAACTGGCTGCTCTGTGCTGATAATATTCACTAAGGGGTTTTTCTCTCCCCTCCTGTCCCATAAGAAGTGTTCCCTAGCTAAGACACTCAGAAATGAGGTTTTATGAATGAAAAACAAAAGAGAAGAAAACCCAAGGATCAAATGCCAACTTGCACATAAAAGCTGGTCTCGATTTCCTAATAATCAGTCTCCTAGAAAGCAGTTCTCTATCCATTTGATATAAATTTTCAGAGTAGAGAGACTCCAATAATAAAAAGGCAAGCATTCAATGTCAGATTTGTGTGTGTCTTTTAAAGTTGTGGAATAATTAATACGTAAATGTAGAGATTAAAAAATAATCTATACTCACTTTAATAAAGCAACAATATTCATAATCTGTGTCACTGTAGTTTTTCCTAGACGAATTCCAACCAGCAGACTTAAAAGTTTGGGTTTTTTTTAAAAATCGCTCACCATGCTCACACGCACTCCCCGTCCCCGCACAACCCCCCATCCCCCACTGTGAGGCAATGATCTATCTCACTTCCTCCCGAAGGATTTACCTAACCGCCTTCCTCCTTCATGAATTCCCCCCCCCACTAACCACTGAAATACCTAGTTCTAATTCGACTTCTCTAATTCATTTTAGCTAAAGGCAACATCTACAAAAGCCATCCATAAATCATTAATTAATTGTAGTGTCTTCCACTGAATGCAGAGGCATGAATTCCTTCATATTCAGTTTTTCAAAGCGAAACCTGTAATTCACAATTCCTCACATGCCTTGTCCTTATCTGAGGGAAGGAGCATGTGTTAGATAATGCTGAACTAGAGACACTGTGTCAGTTTCTGAAGAGTTAACACGACCGGCCCCATCCATCAGATGGCCAGCGAAGCATTGGGAGAGAATGATGGATGTAAAATTATTACAGGGCTGCCATCGATACACTTACTGCCATTTGTAACTAATGCTGGGACTGACACACTTTTTTTCATTATTAAACATCCGCATTAAGTCAACATTGGTCACTGTCATTTCATGTTTGGCACTCTGTTAAAGGGAAAGAAAGAGGTTGACAATAGCAGAAAAGGAGGAGGTTGTAGTGGAAGAGTTTCCAAGCGGCGAGTGATAAAAATTAACCTCTGTTTACAAATGAGTCTATACAGTGTGTGCTAAGGCTTCTTAGGAGTATGACTGACAAGTGAAAGGAGAGACTGCCATCATTGTGGAATAAATTATGGTTTAAAATATACCTCTGACTCTCTAAATTTCCCCCTTATTCTATGGAAATTTACAATGGATTTTCACTGAACCTCAGGAGAAAAAGCAAGGCACTGTGCCAGGTATCCTTCCTTGCAGTCATAGAAGAATTCATAGCATGTGTAGGCATTTAGATTTCAGGTACACTGTAGGCAATTAATGTTTGCTTGGTGGGGCAAATTCTCTATTGTAAAAATCAGATGCACACAACTGCGTGTTGTTGTTGTTGTGAGTGACATCTGTTTTATATGTGAATGTAGTACAGAAGTCAGACTTAACATGTAGACACACGTGCAAGAACACACACTCATCGGTTTAATCTGTCAGCCAAGCAAGGCTGGGGTGTGTGTGTGTGGGTGTGTGTGCATGCTTATGTGCTCTTTACTTCTTTGAGAACTACAGACAACGTATAAGGCCCTGAACACGTAGCAGTGCAAGAACGAAAGTAGTTAGATAGATGGCAACAAATCTAACACAATCAAAACAAACCAGTTTCATGAAGAAAATATTTGAGAGCCTTGATACCATTTTTATCATGCAGCTGTGGGTTACGATGGCCTTTTCCTACTGAATAGCCCTTCTGGTCCTTTTCTTCTCTGCCAATATACTCTTTGACCTTAAGCTGTCCCTTGGTCTCCAGGAGGATAAGCTAAGGTCTGTAATTCAGTCCCCAAATATAATTCACGGTCAACTTCAGGCAGCTTCTCTTGCTTTGGCCAGTAGTTCTCTTCACGGTATGCATTCAACCCATTTCTACCCAAATGAGATGTTTATGAGTCTTCTTGAGGGGTGTAGGGAAACATCTCTATGTGAATAACGTAAGAAACACCCCTATGTGAATGAAGGAGGAAAGGAACACATCTCTATGTGAAAGGACCGAAAATAGCAAAGAGAAAACTGCTTCTCCTTCCTGAGCTGGCCTGCCTTCATGGCACAGTTGTTATGTTCAGCAACATTTTATGACCCTGAGGGAAAAGCTAAGAGGATCACAGAGATTTCAACCCTGGTATCACTGAGCTGTTGAACTAATGCCACCAACTGCCTCCTCCAGAACTTCATTATGTGCCAAAAATTATGAGGATTTCCTGACACACGTAACGAAATACCTGCCCTAAAAGTACGACAGCAGGAGCGCCTGGGTGTCTCAGTGGTTTGGCCTCTGTCTTCGGCTCAGGTCATGATCCCAGCATCCTGTGATCGAGCCCCATATCGGGCTCTCTGCTCAGCAGGGAACCTGCTTCCTCCTCTCTCTGCCTTCCTCTCTGCCTACTTATGATCTCTATCTGTCAAATAAATAAATAAATAAAATCTTAAAAAAAATTTTAAAAGTATGACAGCATAGGCGTCATTCCCCTAGGATAACTACACTGGGGGTAAGGGAAAGAAGCAGGGAACCTTCTGGTCTATACCACATTTCAGTAAAGTGCATTGGGTCTCTATTCTATTAATACCGCCTGGTGGTATCAGGACAAAAACTGAGGTCTGCATGATTTCCTATTAACTATGGCTACCTTCACACATAAGGTCGGAACCCGAGTATGCCGTTAGTCCTATGGTCAAGATTGTGCCACGTGGGTGTTAATGAAGCAAAGAGGGTGGTTTTGACAAACTCAGTTTATGGCGGGTCTGATTCTCCCCACCTGAGAAGATTTTTTTTTTATTCATCCACAACACTAATCTGTGAAGATAAGATTATCCGAATATGCAATCAGGCTATAATTAACCTGAAATGACAATTATAAATAACACAGTGTCCCAGAGTTTCCAAGAAACCTGACATACACAGTTTTTTGGGTATGTTGAAACACTTCCAAGAAAAGTAAAAAATGAGAAATCTTTTAGAAGTCTTCAATTAAAATGTGTTTTAGTAAAAATGACTTTCATTATGTGTTTTGGTGTATATTACTAGAAAACATTTGTCCCTATCTTCACACCTCTAATTGTTTTTACTACCAATTACAGCTTTTCAGAATTAAGACTTTCTGCTTGGGACAACCATGTTGGTCATTTAAAATGTGGAGAAAATACTATGTATGAGGTTTGTGTACTCGAGAAAACAGATCTCCATGGCAGGATTCCAACATAGGGATCTCAGGTCCTGCTATCTATTACCTCTTGGACCAGTGGGAAACACCAGGCTGGATTTCCTCTCTTTTCCCTTTTCCTTTCTCCCAGATCCTTTCTATCTGTTTCTTTCTTTTATCCACCAATCCCCCATCCCCAATCCCGCCCCTCCACTTCACATACTTTCTGGATTTAGGAATATTGTTTTAGTGAGAGAAATGTCCTTCTTTTGGTATTCAAATGATACAATAGAGTGCAAAAAATTTCATCACATATCCTGTTTATGTCTTTCAAAAGGAAGCAAAATTTCAAACCAACTACTGATCTACCTGTGCTCTGGCCATGGGTAAAGTCGGGCAATTATAAAGATATATTAAAAGGGTAGGTATTAGGAGAAAAACAACATAGGCATAGTGCTGTCACTTCATGTGGAAGAATAAGCAGGTACCTTGGTCGCTCAGGTATTGAAATGATCTCATCGGCTAAGCAAAATGGGTGAGGCCTTTATTTACTTCCTACCAGTAGGTTCACACGAAGATGCCATCATTAACAGTCAAAATACTAATTTGATTTAAACCATATACTTTATGAAGGAGGGGACATATTTTCTTGTTCAATAGAGTAGCTCAAGTACACAATCCTACCACCCTTGATTTGTAGCAGGTGTTAATTAAAAGATATAAATTTGACATTATCTCATATCCATGAGTTGCACGTGGATTCAATCATTAATATTATAGAAATGGCACCCAAGCTTAACAGGAAAAGGCAACCACAGTTAATGCCTGCTCAGAGGGCTTCAAAGAACGCCCTCTCATTGTCAGGTATCAAGGTGTCATTCAGGTCCTTCTGCTGAAAAGATTCACTGACACTTCCCCGAAGTCGGCCATGCTATTACAATAACGGAACTGTTTCACTTCCTTATTTTAAGATTTTCACTGAAAAACCCATGAAAATATAAGACTGTAGTTGATGTAACTCAACTGCATTGAAAGGGCATGCGGACGAGATCTGGGGAAGACAGGCTTCTTAAGAATGGAGACATCTTAACTGGCCAACAGCTTTTGGCAGGTATGACTCCAAAAATAGTTACAACGCTAGAAAAGAGAAGGGGAAACTGAAGGCAGTCATGTTGAACAAGAGGCAACTATCCCTCTTGCAACACAAATAGAGAGGGTGCCAATCAGAGAAGTCAAATAGAGTCTGATTGTGGAGGGGGAACAAGGAGCGGAAATGAAGTCCGCTAACAATGGACAGCAAGGGAGCAAAGTGAATGCAGATGGCTCTACTCCGAGTACTTAATCAGAGGGCTGCGCACAGTCACTGGAGCCGGCTCCAAGTCACGTGTTAGAACAACAGCTGATCTGTATTAGAGAAGATTAACTCGCAGTGCCATGGTGGAGGGCCCAGGATTATTTTATGTACTTCCACTGCCTTACAAGCCGTCAGCACAATTACTGCCCTCCGATCTGAATGAGTGATCTGTAACCACAGCTAAACAGCATGCTGCTTAGGGGCCCAGGAGCTTCATGAAGATGAATTTCCATACCATCAAAGTGCTTTTAATGGGTTCCCTGATCCAACCACAAGGCCTGTTTTGCAAGTATATAGAACTCAGGATGAAGGCTTCCTGTCCGAAAGGATTTGGTCGGTTGTCACTTGACAATTCCCAGCCAGCACAGGGGAGGAGAAGGGGGGAGATAGGTAGAGTTGTCTCTGCTTTGGAGGATTAAAAAAAAAGGGTACAGATGCTTGCTGAATGCAACCAACTGCTGTATCCACAGCTGAATTCAATGCGCTTAACAAATAACGGCAATTTAGCTATGCTTGCGAGGAATAGCTTGAGTCACTTTGCATTAGCATCTGGCTGAGTGTTAAACTCCTTTCTACATGGGGAGCAGAGAAAAGGAATTTCTGTTCAAGCATCCTTTCAAGAATGTTTAAATATTTGAATATAAATTCCTTTATGCTTGCTATCATTCCTTCTTAGAGCTGTCACTTTGCTTTTCCCCTTCCCTTCTGGCGCTTAGCTAGAGAAATTTTGTGCCCTCCTCGCTGTACCAGTATCGCTCTCCTTCTGCCTTGTGCCTGCCAGCGATGCCTCCCTAACCGCGCTTGTGCTCTCGCCTCCCGGAACAGAGCAGAACTGGAGGCATTTCTCCATCCTTGGGACCCACGTTTGGAGCGGAGGAAAAGTACAGCTGTGACGGGATCACACACAGATAGCACCTCCACTTGCAGATAGTGAGCTTCTTAGAGGCTACACATCAAATTCCATCTAAAACCCGGGAAACCAGAAAGCTACCCAATTAGCAATCTGCTCCTTCTGGACACTACTGTTTGACTCGAAAGCTTCCCATGATGGTTAACTTTCAAATCATTGCTAAGTAGCTGATCATTTTTTCCCTCTGATTTACTGTATCTCTCTTCAGCTACGGGATTGTGAAAACAAGACCCAGTCACATTCCAAAATTTCAATTCAAAAACACCAAACAGGACCAAGATCACTCCGAGCATTCTGCAATGGCCCAATATTTTTCTGAGTAAAATACAACGCAGCTTAGATAAAAGAGTTTGAAATTGTTACATCTCGAAATTCAGCATTTTCACCGGGCTTTGGTAAAATGATCATGTCCGAGTTTTAAAAAGCACATTTTGTTTGGTAATTAAAGTCAAAATTTCCAATTGTGTAGTCATCTAAACCTTGACAGTGCTTTGCATTGGAAACATATTATGACAGGCTCAGAATCCTAGTTACTTAGACTATGAGCATGGGTATCATCCAAGCTTATGCTGATTAAAGAAGATTCAGCATTTTCAAATCCAGCTCATCCCCAAATACAAGTTAAGCATCTCTGTAAAGCAAAACTTTCACTCGGACTCAGATATTTCAAATGCCATTCCATTTTAATGCAAACTGATGGCAGAAAGGGGGATATTAATTGTCAATAAGGTTTGGAGATGGATAGAGGAGAATTATAACTCCTTTCATTTCCAGATGGTTTTGATTAGGAAGGGCATGAAGATATCTGTACTGACCGGGTGAGCGGGGAGAGGAGCGGGGGAGAACCTTGCTTCTGAGGCGGTGAGAAGATAAGAAAACAAAGGAAAAACAAAACATTTAGGCAATTTAAGTATTTTTGGGAAGTCCATTATTTTATGAACTAACCTTTTCTGTCCGGCAGTTACTGAGACCTAAATTATTCACAACGGCCACCTTCCCATCAAGCACTTGTTGTTCCCGCCGAAGCTGCTCCTTCATCTGCCGAGCCTCTTGGATTGCCTTGGTGACAGCATCATGGTCATTTAAATAACCTGAAGATGTGACAGAACAAAGGCTATGTTTTGTATAAATGCATGGACAGGTTAACTTTTAACCACAAAAATCACGTCTTTTTGGGGGGGGGGATGGTTAATGGTTAGTGTCTGGCATAGACTACTTTCTCAGTTTCTTTAATCTAAAACGAATGAATGAGTAATCGATAATGCCTGATTGATACAGTCCTACGTGAATGTGGTGCCAAGCCTCTGCAATGCAAACGTAATATGAAAGGCAAATACAGTTGTTTCCACATGCTTGGAAAGAGGTTTAAAATATAAGTTTTGAATAAATTTTTTTCAGCTCTCTGAGTATTCTGTAGTGCAAAAATAAGACCTTTGATTTTATTATTATTTTTTTAATGTAAGGATCATTTGAATGTTGCCATAGGGTAGAGGTATTGATGATTATTACTCTAATTATTGACATTCTCATCATACTGGAAAGATCAGCTTATAGTTTGTGTATAGCACTATTAGGGTTGTTAGATACAGAAGGAATAAGTCATTATTGCCTGAGTGAAAGAAGATCATTCCCTCCCTCCGACCCCACCCCACCCCCACCCTGAATCCACTGATGGTGAAGTAAACCACAGGTAGCAGTGATTTGCTATGGATACAAACTTGTAAGAGTGAAGGGGCCAAATTTCAAGCACAGAATGAAACCAAGCACCTGTGAATTGTATGATAAGAAATTGTGGCTACTGAAAACTACAGTCACACTTAATTCACGCTCTTAATAAGATAGTTACATGACCAACTTGCGTCTACAGCTCCACAATCCAAAGTTAAAAAAAAAAAAAAAGTCAAAATATTTCTTTTAAAGAATAACAGGTGTAAGGAGCAACACTAATTTTTAACTTAATTTTAACACTGGTCACTTATTTATTTGATGGACATTATTATGTTCGTCTGCACGATTTTAGGGTAGAATACCAATGGGAAAAGACTGTTTTGTAAATATTGAAAGGAAAGCTAATATATCATCTTTCACTCTCCCTGTCTTTTAACTAGGGCATAAAATGGCATAAACTGAATCTATAATATGAAATTGCCCAGAAAAGGGACTTGTTTGTGACATGAGGCTAAATCTAACCAGATCCATTGGTGAATTGTGACAGATGGAGGGACTGTGAGACAGAAGGCAGGCACTAATCACACATAAAATGACCGGCTTGCCTCAACATGTTCCATGGATTCCAGCAAACTTTACACCCTAATCCATTTTTAGAACAAAAAACATCTGGGCCATAAATCCTCTAATCTGCCAAAACACGCTATTAAATCCCATGATTTGTTGAAAAACACTAAGATTAAAGAAAGGAAATATAAAATGGCTAACTGCCGTGTTAGGAAAGTGTTATTAATACTCTTTCTTTGTCTCAATTATGAATGTTCTGGTACTAAAGAGCCTTGTCTAATCATGTCAGATTACACGTCCTCGCCGTATTGCTAGACTCTTCTATCTGATCTGTTGTTTGCCAAAAAACATAGAATACTTTCTTGCTGCTTAAATATTTCTATTGAAGAAGCTGGTGTCAGATTAGTACAGTGCTTCAGTGCTGGAGGGTTTCAAAATGATCCACGGTCCCCTCCCTCTCCCAATATGCACAGACTAGACCTCATCCTCTGATCTCCTTGAGGCAGAAAGATAAGTTCCAGTGTAGGCGACAGCGCGAGGAGCCTTGAGAGCGACTATAGGTTTTGCATTTCAGAGCTAAATTCATTGGAATGTACTCAAAGAACAAAACATCCTTGCTCATTACAAATACAGTACGAATCGTGAACGACTATTTAGGCCTAGGTCAAGCCTTTAGGGTTAACGTTTACTTTAAATTATGGTTGTTCTTAACCGTATATTATCCTTAGCATCCACTCTCCGTTCTCCTGAACAACCTTCTTAATATATTATTCCTGAGCTGAATCTGTTCATGTACACTACTACTCTAGAAAGAAATACAGCTCATATAGGACAGTGATGGTCTCAGGACGTGTTCATTTACTAAAAGATCTTAAGAGGATCAGTCTGATTTTTCCTATGCTCTAACCCCTGTTTATGTACAACCTGGCATCATGCATTTTTGCAGTCTATTTAGCTTCTCCAGAGCACAAATACATTTTGAAATGGTTTGGCACACGGCGCTGAATAAAAGTATGAATTCTTTATGTTTTTAGGTGCTGCCAAGATAACATTGTGCAGGAAAAATGATTAATATAGATGCAAAAGGGATGCAAATTATATGGGGGTGAATAACTGACAGACATATGTTCTGTAATGTCTATTTCCAGTCTGAGGTGTGTGCTCCTATGCAGGTGGAAATAGGCGTCCACTTTAAAATAGACTTTGCTTTTACAGACTCTTGAATTTTAGTTAAAATGCTCTATGAAATCTAACATTTGTATCTGCTGTGTTAAATCTGAAGGCCATTTATATATTACAGAGTTGAATCATGACAGGATTGTGTGCTGATTCTTTCCATTTTGTTCTCATCATAGTCACTAAATTACCAGTCTTGCTGATTCCCTCTCTCCACCCAAATGACTTCAACTCCGATTTTGGAGAGACCAATAAGGCTGAGCTCTCACCTTCCTTTCCTGCCCCACCCCCACCCCAACTCCTACCCCATGCTGGCTTCAAATCTGTCTCCAGTTCTGCCCATTGTCTCTTCCTGCTTCAGTGAAAATGGTGCCCCTGCTTTGATTCAAGGCAAATCCCCTCAAATTGTGCTCTAGATTTCTGTACCTCTCCACTGGTCATTCTCTTTCCCATTTATGTCATTAACTCTGAACGTCTCCACCATTTCTACAACTTCAATTTGTAAGTACTTAAGTTTCTCCACCTGAGATGAACGAATGAAGTTTCTCTTTCAACTCTGGGTTGCCTTCTCTTTCCAACTGTCTCTCTTTACCTTCTAAGATTCTCATCATACTCTCCCATTCCTTCCTCACTCTTCCATTTCTGCTACAATCTTGTTTCTGCTGCCCTTGCACTTTTAAATTGCCTATTCAAAGGGACACTTGCCTTGGCTTGCAGAATGACCTCACTGACAATTCCCTTACTATAGAAACTCCTTTCTTCTTTGTTTATCATCACAACATGTGATCCCCTTTCCTCTCTGCCTCCTCCATATCCATAACCTTGTCTGGGATCTGTTCCTCATCTCCTCCTTAGATTTGGTCCATGGTTACAATCTTTAGAAAAACTTGGCATTTTGGAGTTGGAAAACCTGAATTAAAATCATAACTTTGCCACTTAGAAGCTCTATAAATTGTACATGTGGTTTTACCTTTTTAAATCTCAATTATCTTATTGGTTAAATGGAGATAACATTCACTAGGTAACATAAATGAGTTAATATAGTCTTGCATAATAAATGGCCCATGAAAGTTATTCATTGTCAGTTTATTTACAAAATGGCATAGTGAAATAGATAGGGTTTAGGCATTGGATACAGATGGGTCTGGGTTTCTGTTTCTTGGGAAGTGTGATATTTGCCAAATTATAACAATGTCACTGGGTTTCCATTCCTATCAACTGCAAAATGAATGTCAGGTTGATGGGAAGAATTAAACAAAAACAAAATAGAACATCTTGTGAAGGAGTAGATAACACTGGGACCTGAGGAAGCAGTAGAAAATGTTAATGCATTTCTTTTCCTTTCTCTTTTGTTTTTTCTATATGTTCACACTCAGCAGTCTTATTGTATGGCTTTGACCATAATGAAAAATCTGTGAAAGGATATCATTTCTTGTTGGTATGGAGGTTCAAGGAAAGAGAGCCATGCCACACAACCCCACCCCTATGATTCCTTGATAGATTTAATTCAACCTGAATTATATATTTAGGCACCAACTGCATCATAAAATAGGATCAGAAGGTGGGTATGTGCTTAGGAGAGGTTTGGTGAACCTCAAGCTAAGGAGGGAAGTGGGAAGGCAATAGTCAATATCGCTTCCAGTTAGCACCTCAAATGAAATTTGGGAAATGTAGAATTGGGATCATTAGTATAAGAAATCTGCACGATTCTGTAACTTTGTTAAATTCACTACAGTTTCACTTTTTATGCTTTAGTGTTTCTTTTTAATCACTACCAACAAAATTCTCAAAATTAAAAAGGCCCCTTTTATATATTTTCAGGGGCAGAAAAAAAAAAAAAGGACAACCTGGAGATAACCTGTGTTATTTCATTTAATTCTTCCATCGACCTTATATTTGTTCCATTACAGTGGTATAAGAGGACATCTATTTGAAGTTTATATTTTTTAAGTGGTTTATTGTTATTAAAGTCCATTGTCAGCTTAGGAAACTCATGAGCAGTCTTAGGATAAAATCGAAACAGAAAGAGTTCTAGCTGCTCCACATGGAAAAGAAACTGTTAAAAAACAGAAGGAGGGGCGCCTGGGTGGCTCAGTGGGTTAAGTCTCTGCCTTCTGCTCAAGTCATGATCTCAGGGTCCTGGGATCAAGCCCCATATCGGGGCTCTCTACTCAGCAGGGAGCCTGCTTCCCCCTCTTTCTCTGCCTGCCTACTTGTGATCTCTCTCTGCCAAATAAATAAAATCTTAAAAAAAAAAAAAAAGGAAAAACAGGAAACCACTTGTACTGGGTTTTGTACTGGGTTGAATTGTGTCTTTCAAAAAGATATGTCTGTGGCCTAAACCTGGTATCTGTAAATGTGACCTTATTTGGAAATAGAGCTTGTAATGAGATCACCCTGGATTTCAGGTAGGCCTTACATGCAATAACTGGTGTTCTTAGAAAGGAGAGAGAGATTTGATACAGAGACCCAGGGGAGA
Organism: Lontra canadensis; assembly: GCF_010015895.1. Classification (NCBI taxonomy): domain Eukaryota; kingdom Metazoa; phylum Chordata; class Mammalia; order Carnivora; family Mustelidae; genus Lontra; species Lontra canadensis. The sequence continues at coordinate 34,306,504 of NW_022631003.1, read as the reverse complement.
AGTCCCTGTGAATACGGATGCAGAGAATGGACCTAAGTATTGTCATAAGCCAGGAACACCAAGGACTACCAGTAGCCACATGGAACAAGGTGAAAGGCATGAACAGATTCTCCCTCAGAACTTCCAGAAGGAACTAACCCTGCTGACACCTTCACTTTGGATTTCTAGCCTCCAAATAGTGGGACAATCAATTTCAAGTTTAAGGGACCCAGTTTATAGTAATTTGTTGCAGTAGCCTTAGAAATCAAATACCACAATTGGTCTAAGCATGTTCGAAGAGTCAAGGGGTGATCCCAGGTACCATAAAATATCTGCTTCCTGCCTCAAATCCCTCCTGATTTTTATATACACATATCTGTCTATCAAGCTTCTATACTTGAATGTCTCATGAGTATCTGAGATGCAGCCTGTCTAGCACGGTTTTCATCATCTTCCCAACTGCCTTAGACTGTTCTTCCTACATTCCATATCCCTTTCCAATGGCCCATGTCATCTAAGAGATCCCCTTTACCGCATATATGTAACAGGCAACCAAGCTGGGACAGTCCTGTTTCCTCCTCAGCTTTCAAATGTGTTCTTCTTCAGCCTCATGGTCCCCACTTTCACTAAAGGCCCCTCCTATCTCACCTGGGCCAATGTCTTAACCTCTTAACTAGTTTCCCTATCTTTAGGTTTATACTCCTTGTTAATCTGTCTCCTTTACTGACCACCAGGTAAAGCATTCCAAAATATCTCCCCAAAAGTAATTTGGATAGTGCCACTCTACATTATTAAATCCCCATCTCCCCATACCTTAGTGCTTAAAGGAGAATTTCATAAGATGATGAAATATAATATTCTGTGAAAAAATAATTCCATGTTCAAATAAGTGTGGGAAATACTAAATTAAAGAGAAAAAGGTTTCTTCATTGCATAAATTCCTAAGATCTTGATAATGTTAATGTGCACCGTGAATCTTCAAGAGATAACAAAAGTATGCAGCTTTTCCCAGATATCTTGGAACAAGAAACCCTGTAATGTTCCCCCAAAAATGTCATTCTGGGATAAATTCCAAACACTTTACAAAGGCTTAAAAGTCTCTTCGTGATATCGATTCTGCTTATCTTTCCCACGTCACTTCCTGCTAGTCTCTCCAGGGGTCTGTGTTTAAGCTGCGCAGAACTATTTCCTATTCCAAGCACTGGCCTGCGTCCTCCCACCCCCACCTCTGTCTCCCAAGCTTTTCTTTTTTACTGAAATACTCTTTCTTTCTAGCGTGTTTGGGACTTTATTCAACTGTCACCCCTTCTATAATGACTTCCCTGATATACCCCAGGCATGTTCCTTGGCAACCATTCGAACATCTCAACTCTATGCTCCTTCAAAACCTTATATATGCTTTTACTGTCACATTGTCTTCCATTTGTCTAAGTTTGTCTTTCACACCAGTCTTTGAATTACTTGAGGGTATTTTAAAATTTTCAATCTTTTATTCCTTTGGCCCATGGCAGGGTCTGTTGAAGGAATAAATGCATGTTTCTAAGTTGAAAAGGTCTACCTTTACAATTCCAAGTTGATTATCTATGTCATCACATCGATGGAAGCTTGTACCATAATGACACAGATTTCCTGAACTCATGGATTTAACAGATGCTGTGAAGGCAATACAGATGCTTATTTACTACATATTTATTTTACGTAGGGCTTTTCAGCTAGAAGTAAAAGTAAGGGCAGGTGTTTCAAGTTATTTTCAACAAATACTGATTTTTTTCTATTGTTGAGGTCACTTATGATCATCAAATTTTTGGCACCCTGATACAATACGCATTTCTTCATCTGTGAAAACTCACAAGAATTAATTAGATTATAAATGTGAAAGCAATTTGTAAATTGTAAAGCACTATGCAAATGTTAATTGCCAGATGTTGAATAATACCCTCAACTTCCTGACAATCCACTGGCTTCCTATTAAACTATTACAGTATTTTTGTTCAATCACCTATCCTTGATAGAAGTTTTTCTGATTAAAATTGTAAACTAATGAAACATCAAGGCGATATCCTCCTTCATGCCATTGTATTTTAAATTAGCAAGTTGTAGAAATAAAGTACCAAATCAATGAACTGGAAAATATTTTCTCTCATTCTATTGAATCAACGTGAGTCTACTACATTTGCTGAGTAAAGTTTTACTTTTCATGCATTAATGCCTCTGAAGAATAAAGGGCAAATGATAATACATTCTAGTATCTTCCAAAGACTTAATAGAACAAGCCTGGAGGCTAGCTAAAGCCTCTGTCCAAGACTTCCATCTGCTCACCATTCTGCAAAATGTATGGCGTAGAGAAGACCTTTAATACCCATTTATTCAATGAATGAGTGAAAGGCTACATAAATGACTGAGAAGACCATCTACCGTGGAAAGCCCACCAATCAACAAGCAACAACTGAAAAGGGAGTATGCCAACCAGAGACCATGAATCCTCTGGCCTCAACCTCCACTGGCTTTGAGTTTGGGCAAGTTACTAGGTCTTCATGCATAGTCATTTCCTTGAAATTGAAACAGAGGAAATAAACACAGAGTCACAGAACTGTCTACCCTGTGACAGGAACTTACTTAGAATCCCTGGGTAAGCACTAAGCCTCCTTAGGCCCTGGTTCCTTATCTGTAAAATAAGTTTTGACTGGATGATATGAATATCTGCTCTATCTAGTTTAGGGTCTATGATTCTAAAATTAGCTTCAGTGAGAGAGAGATTAAAAATGCCTCGACAAATGTCAGAAGTATTATACATTTGTACAGTAGAGGTGAAAAAGGCCGTTAAAAGAAAACATTCAGTCAGAAGATTCTAAACTTATCCATCATTCTTCTGAACTATTCATACCTTTTAAGGATTCCCTTTCTTTTGGAGCAACCTATCTTTTGCATACCATATCAAAGGCATTCTTACAGAATACAGTGTAATACTGGTCACCCGCCTCAAAAACTCACTTTCTGTATTTGTAGCTAATAGATACATAGCAAAGAGCCCATGTCATTAATGATAACTTAAGTCATCTTTTCGTTCACAGTTTTCCTTGGTTTATTAATGGCATAACACATTAATTCTTCTTTCAGGGGTGACCTTTACAACACCATTAATGTGCACAGCTTTTATCCAGCTACATTATTACTCATTACAGTTTCAGCTTTCAACATCTGCATTTGCTGAAAAGAGAAAAGTAAATTGTAGCAGCCTCAAATCCTTGGAAACTATGAGGGATGTGTGGATGTGTATGTGGTGAAGGGATTTTTCAGGGGGAAAAAAAAAAAACTAAGGGAAGTTTTAGTAGTGGAGAAAGTCAGATGATAAATGTCATTAAATACATTCATACATTCTTGCCTTTTGAAAATATTTTGTCATACTTAATCCCTGGAATGCTGAAGTAAAAAAATCCTCTTACGATAAAATGCAAATCTATCAGTTATTTTGTTAAATATTCTGGTTCTGGTGACATTACAAAAGTAGTTCATAGACCAGAGCTGTGATATTTATGAGCCTTCATTTCTATTATGGAAGTGAATCATTCTTGCCAAATAAAATATTTTTTCTTTTACATACTTAGGACATGAAAGCAAGTCTTATCTTGGAGTCCATTTAGGATGTGGAGGGGAGTAACTGAGTTAGGCCGTAACAGAGTGGTGCATAATGATAAAAAATGGACGTGTACCCCAACCTTTTTCAAACTTCTCAAAACTTAAGTTTTCCAGTGTCTGTTCTCACTGCTGTCCCACTGCCCCAGACTGGCTTCTTCTTGGCAAATAATACGAAATTCTGCTCTGTGGAGATTGAAGCCTTTGAAATACATTCCTTCAGCTTTTTTTTTTTTTAATCCATCCCACAATTTCTCTGTAACTTTACCCCTTTTTTCCCTTTGTTTTATTCAGTCTCAGAAAAGAGAGGGGCTTTGTCCCTTCCAAGGTTAATCCTTTCTCATGATCTCTTGTCTTGTTCCATCTTCATCCATGCTCTCTTCCGTATCTTTATCTGTCTCTGACTCTTCTTCCCCTTGACCATATATATATATATATATATATATATATATATACACACACACATATATATACACACACACACACATATGTATATATATGAATGATTGCCCTATTTTAAAACCTGTCTCTATGTAGTCCTTTTAAAATAATCACTTCTCAACACCAAGCTTACAAAAAGACTGGTCTATAGATCAGCTGCATTTTCTCTCCTCACAGTCTTGAAATCATTGGGATTGAAATTCTGTTAAGGCATTCTCTTAAAACTTCTCTATCAGAGTTTACATCTCCATGAGCGCCAGCTAAATCATAAGGTTTTTCTTTTTCATTTTTTAACTTTTCTGCCAAATGGGACATCATTAAATAACCTTATGATTTCTTGAAACTTTTATTTTTCCTAGGCTAGTATGACAGTGTCCTATCTTCATTCTTATTCTAACACAGTCACTTGCTCTTTATCAGTTTCCCCCCTAAAAAAGTATGCTGGTTTTAAAATGTGCCCAATGATACTTTGATATCCCCCTTCCCTTGAGTTGGGCTGCCCTTGTGATTCTCTTACAACGAAGAGAAAGGTAGACTTTCAAGACTAGGTCACAAAGGGCACTGTGGCTGTCTCTTTGCTCTCTCCTCTTGGAGCACCCACTCTTGGGAAAGTTAGTTTCCATGCAAGGAGCAGGCCTATGGAAAGACTCACAAGGGAAGGAATTGACCCTCTAGCCAACAACCATGTGAGTGAGACATCTTGAACAAGGAGCATCTATCCCTAGTAAAAGTCCATAGAGGACTATGGCCGTGCCTAACACATTGATTGTAACCATGAGGCCTTAAGCCAGAACTACTCAGCAAAGCTGCTTCCAAATTCTGACCCTTAGAACCTGGTGGGATAATGAATGTTGGTTATCTTAAGCTCTCAAGTATTAGGTTAATTTGCTATGCAGTAAAAGATAACTGATACAGTAGGTGATACTTGTGATTCTTTATCCCGCTTCTCTTCTTACTATGCACACTCTTTTTTGCTGAACTTCATTTTTTTTTTTTAGAGGTGCATATATCTTTTCATTTTCTTAATTCTTTTAATAGTAGTATAGCTAACATACAGTATCATATTAGTTTCAATATGGTGATTTAATAATTCTATACTTAATTTCGATACAGTGCTTTAATAATTCTATACAGGACTCTGTGCTCATTGTGATAAGTGTACTCTTAATCCCCTTATATCATATGTAATTCTATATCTAAAATGCTAGCACCATTTTACATATCAGACTTATGTTTATAGTTTCCTCCTGAGGATCTCTACCTAAATGGCTCCTTGTGTTTCAATGCTTACTACATTTTTATATCTATGTCTTCCAAATCTGCTTCCACTCTGGTCTTCTTTTTCACAGTTAAGGGAGGAATTATCCTTCTTATTTTACGAATTCAAAATCCTATACTCCTCTGTGTCCAACTTGAACTACACCAGGTAGACTCTATTGAGGATAGGTTATATTAAGTTTTCTTTACTAATAATATCTCTTCAATCTATTCCTTCCTTTGCTTTATCATTGCTTATTTCTATTTCATGTAACTAACTCTTGTCCTACACTAAAACAATGGTTTCCCTGATTCCTATCTCTTCCTGTTGCCAATACTCTTCTTTCTTAAAGTTCTGATCAGATTGCTGTCTGGAGAAAAAGTCAAAATTTCTTAGGATAGCATTCAGTCAGATTCCATCTGCTCCTTTCAGTTTTAGCCCTGATCACTTTTCACTACACATTCATTCTATATTCTAGCCAAATCAGTGCATTTCTCAAAAATATGCTATTTTACTCTGGGTTTTTTCTTAAAGGCTAAATGCCTAGGACTGTCTCTCTTCCTCAAGATTCCACTTGAATTAGGTTATCCCCAACTTAACTTTACTTGATCCTTCCCAAAGAGAATCCAACACTCTTCTTTTTGATTACAAGGTTGTATCTATGCTCTGAAATGGCACTTACTACGACTGACTAGCACTATAAGAGGGATGACTTTTCCCCTAACTAAATCCTGAGCTCCTTGAAGGGCTTGTCTGTGCTAGCTTCCTTATAACTCTATGCAAATGATAAACATCAATAAAGGTAGATTGAAGTCAGTGTTCACAGTCTAATTTATGTGTTACTGAAGTAAAAATTATTGGAATTTTTAAAAAATTAGCTTATAGAAGCATTTTCTAGTGTTTACTTTACCAAAATGACAATTATGGAGAAACAAAGCTATGTAATTTTTATAATACTTTGGTGTATTCAAGTAAATCTCAAGCAGTATAGAACTGAACAAACTTCATATCCTAGCAGGTGACTATTGATCGAAGTAGAATGTATTTTATCATATGTACAGTTTGTACACATCACAAAAAAAATGGAATTATATTTCAGTAATGGAAAAAGCAAGTCACCTAACAACAACATTCTGGAAACATTGCTCTCTGTGATTAAGTCATTTAGGCCTCTTTTTTATAAACTTAAGAACATCTGTCATATCAACAAACATAACCAGTTCAATTAGCTTTTCAGGAGGACACTGTAACTTGGACTTCAGTTATAAATTTCATTTGCATGTTTAAAACACACCTATGTGGTTCATCAAATTGAAACTCTCCTATGGAACTAAAACCATGCACAGGGTATGCGTGATTTGCCGTTAAAAGATGATTTCATTCAATTGCCATAAACAGAAAATCAGCAAGAACAAAAGAAACAGAACTTACCTATTGTGCTAACTCTGGCTGAAGGACTAGCTAATGCTGCTGGGACAGAGGCTTTGAGGGGGCCTGCCCCACTGTTTATTCTCAGAGCTGGCATATGGGGAGAGGTGGGTGATGTGGGTGATTTGCCATCAGAGGTCTTGGGTTTAGCTGATAGGTTCAGTGGCTGTGCCACTTCATCCTGCAATGTGATCATTAGAACATGAGCTGTGATAAGGCAAGGCTGATCAAAAATGCCTAGAAAAACACAGGTATATAGCCTGTCATTTCCCATCAAATTACTCTACCAATCAGCGATCTTAACATTCAACCTATACATTACAGTGCTGGTTAGCTGTCAACAATGTCACTTTTAACTACATATTATGAAAAACCTTTAGTATAAGAGAAAGTACACGTGCACTCAACTATCCAGAAAGTATATAACTGATGTCATGTCTAAGAAATAGTCTTAAGCTATTCCTTGTGCTATTCAGTTCTATTGAGAGACCATTACATAATTCATATGAAATTATGATGTAGGTAGCCTTTGTTCAACCTCCGAAGAACAGGGGTTGAGTCTCAAGCACCTTTGTATCCCGGTGCTTAGCCAGAGTACCTGGAACATCCATGATGGAGGAATTAAATGGTGTGCACCTCTGATCAGAACTTATCTCCAGATTAAATACAAAAAAAAAGAAGGAAACTTTCTAACTTTCTCAGAAAATAATCTTTCTCCTAGGTTTCACAGACACAGTTTTGGACTTGATCTAAAAGTAAAAATAAACATAATAGACATTATACCAATATGTACTATTTATTTATATGTGACACTGTTCTAAATACTTAGCATTTTGTTTTCAAATCTAGATTTGTTTTCCAGATTTTCCGCAATGTATACCACAATCAATACATTGTGGTGTGACGATCTTTCTGTGGTTAATCAGCACATATGGTGAGTTCCAATTGTTCAATACCTGAATAGGTCAAGTTTATGTAGTTTACATTCTATTTTATACTTTCTATATTAGCCCTTGTGTAATTTCCTACATAAAATTTATGTATATAATTATCCTTAAAGTTTCTACCACATCATTTATTAGAATCAGATAATATTAACATTACATCACTTTTTTCATCACAAACTGAGAAATATGTTTTTAGTGCTCTAAAATTAAAATATTGTGTCATATGTTAAACCTTATTGTTAAAAATATCTACAATTTTATAAAGTATTATTGTAGAATAAAAATATAGTTTCCACTTAGCTACTGTTCTATCTTCACGAGTTAAGAGCATAAATATCTACCAGTAGTAGGTGGATAACCTGATGAAAGCGGGACAATTTAGATTCGAATGGTGTAATTTGATGGCATGGAAATCTATATCAATGTGTACAAAATTTTATATATATATCTACCAAAACCATTGAAATCAATCACTTTATAAAAATGGTAAAATGGCATAATAGCTATTCAAAGTTTATATTTTTAAAGTGGTTTATTGTTATTAAATTCCATGGTTGGCTGCACTTAGGAAACTTATGAACAAAGTAGAAGAAATTACTCTTTAACACTTTATTTTTTTTTTAATTCTGTTTTCTGTTTCAGAAAAAAAAGAATAGCTATTTGAAAATCTATGAGAATTCAAATGGTAATCTGGGATTGCATTAGATGTCTAGTAAGTTGATAACCATCATACCAAATTTATATGGATTCATAGTCTTGGAAGAAAGGAAGGTAAGCTAATTCCATGACTGGTTCACTATGTAAGAAAAGTTTAATTTAGCATTTTAAAAACTGCAGGGGCAAAATTATTCCCTAGAATAATTTGGTTGAGCTGGTGAGCCATAATCCTTATATGTCAGAAACCCATAAGTATTGTGTCCTTTTCCCCTTTATACCACAGTATGGATGGGTAATTTGCAAATTCGATCTTTGGATCAGAACCATCAGCACCACCTGGGAACTTATTAGAAAAGCAAATTCACTATTTTAGAAACTTTGGAGGTGGGTTCTAGCAATCCGTTTTAAAAAGCATTCCCAGGAGATTCTGATGCAGACTAACATTTGAGAGCCACCACCATATACAATATAAAGGGAGAAAATTTTTTTAACAAATGATTAAGCTTCAAAACCTTAAAAAAAAAAAAAGCTTCCTCAATGTAAGGAAGTAGCATTAAAAATACATAATGTTGGGGTGCCTGGGTGGCACAGTTGGTTAAGCATCCGACTCTTGATTTCGGTTCTGGTCATGATTTCATGGATCGTGAGACCGAGACCTATGTCCCATTCAGCTCAGCATCTCCTTCTCTCCTTCTGTCTCTCTTTCTGGACCTCCCCGGCTCCTGCTCACCTGTTAGCTCTCTCTCTCTCCCTCTCTCTCAAATACATAAATCTTTTAAAAAAAAAAAAAAGCATAATGTTATCTCAATCTTTAAAATTTATCAAAGTGTAATGTATGCTAATAATAACAAACGAAAGCATGCATCTGCATAATAAACTAAATGCTACTGACATTCGGTAGGCTACTAAAGATGAGGTTCCAGATTTTCTTCTTGTTAATCCAGCCTAAATAGCCAGTCAGATACGAGTTTTACTATTTATTATGTAGCCGTAAATATTCTAGATCCTTCTTCCTCCATCAGTTGTACCTGCTTACTACACTTCCTGTATGAAACTACCAGCTTTTGTCACAACAGTCTGAAAACTTCGTTGGTGTGTATTTGACAACTCTTGTCAAAGTTTTGAGGGGAGACTTGGAGAAATTAAGGTGGTTGTTTCACTTGACTGTGCAGAAAAGAAAGAAAGGAATATATTCCCAGAGTTGCAAAAGAAAAGATTTATGAGTGCAGAGGAAATAGAGCGTGAGTGTGTATGTGTAGGGGGAATAATGGTGTTGACGAAGATGATGCAGATGTAGGTGCTGATGGGACATGAAGCATATGAAATGTCATGTGCTTAGCTTTAAGCACTAAGAACTATTACATGCACGTACTGAAAAATGACTACCCAAAGCATTTATTACAGCAAGAGACCCACTGGAACTCTTAATATTCTCCTCCATTCAAGGCAGCACAGATGTCTGAAAGCCAAAAAGTGCAAAGCCCCAAGGACATAATAGAGGTTGACAGTTCCCAAGTTGATAGAAATGTCATTCAAAATTGCCCTTTCGTTCCGTTTCATTGTGTGACCAGGCTAATGGTATATTAATAAGAACCCACATGCTTGATCCTTATAGTGGTAACTATATAAATAATTTTGACCCATTATATGATATTATTTCACAATTTGGTTCTTCTAATAATTTACTACTGAGCTACTATACCAAATACCTATTATTCATCAAGAATATAAAAATTACAGTAGTTTTCCCATTTTCTATTAATTATTTTTCATTAGACTAGATGAAAAACTTAAAACCCTAACTATAAAATGAAAGCAGGCTCTTTATTTATGACCTGCATTCTCATAATTACAAATATGTGTAATAAATGCCAAGGTAAGGTTTTTTCCCTAAAGATGTTTAAGAACTTATTTAGGAGAAATTTGAAAGCTTAGCAAGATTAAACCCTACTCTTACAAATAAAGCAGGCATTTTAAAATTGTAAGTAAATAATTTTACATAAAAAAATAAGTAATTTTTAAGGTCAAGAAAACACTGGAAAAATAGCATTTCTCTGAAGTACACCATAAAGCAATAAGGAAAGCAATTTCTTTTTAATTACTTGTCCAATCGTTAAAGGATGATGTCATTTGAAAATTTTGAAAAAAGCTTATTTCATAATTAATGTATACACAAAGCGATAGTTAAGAAGAATCTTATGTATCCGTTGAATAGTTCCAAACTTGATCTGCTAACCTAGTATAAACACAAGGTCAACATTTACACTTAAACTTAATTATTTAAGTTTTAACTAATAGGCTATTACTTATATTTATAGAATTCATTATAATATTTCAAGTCATTTATTTAATCTTCAATTCTATGGAATAATTAATAATCTCAGGAGGGCAACTAAAATTCACAAAGTTCTAAAGAAACTCAGGTTGTTGGACCCAACATACGATATTCTTTTTAGTTATATGACAAATTTAATCTTAAATTGTAAAAGACATTGATGCAATAGAATTTCTGAAGTTCAGACTTAACCATATAATTTTTCACATAAAAAAGCCACATAAAGGGCAATACACGTTCAATAAAATGAAGTAATACACACATTCACTATTTATATACTAGCTTAAAAATTAAGGCACAAATGTTGATTTATTTTGGAGATTTTTTTGTGTGTGTGTGCTTCTCTGTTCTCTATACTATATAGCATCAGAAAGGTCCTTTGGAAGTGCTAAAGAGCTATTAAATTGGGTTATTTTTTTTGAGAAAAATACCAAGAGTCTGTGTACAGTATGTCAGAAAATACAATAATTTGTATAATAATGTGTAAGAGAATAATATTTCATATATACATATGATACATATCATATATATATATGCACACAAGTTTTAGGAACCTACTTATGATCATAACTTCTCCTAATAGAGTCTTGTCTAATCTTAGTTGTCTGGGATAGAATGCAAAACAAGTATCATCTAAACAAACATACAGTTTCAGGCATGTTCCATTTACTTCTAGCTACTACAACTTGTCTAAAAGCAAACATTTCACTTAACATCAACTTGTGGTCATGGTAATAGAAATATTGTGGAGGTGTAATGAATTTGTGTCCTAGCCAATGAAAAGAAATACCCCACACAGATAAATACTAAATTTGGATGAAGAAAATTATTGGACATAAATATATAGACTTAGATGCACTGGAAAAATACAGCTGTCATCACAAATACAGAGTTATTCCACATAAACTTAACAAAAACTATAAAATAACCATATAAATTTAAAATATATTTTACTTAGATGATTTTCAAATAATAGGTTTATTCCAGAAAAACATGTTAGTCTAACATAATTGTATAATATTCTGAATTTTAAATGTGCAAAGACCAAATCGCTCATAGAAATCAAACAATTTATCAAAGAAAAATCATTCTCCAGAACCCTGGAGGTTTAGTTCTCTCTCCCCACTCCTTAGCCTTTCTTTATATGTGTGTGTGTGTGTGTGTGTGTGTGTGTGTATGTATATGTATATATATATGTATATGTATATATATATACATATATATATATATATTTTTTTTTTTGCTAAGGAATTTCAATAGAGAACTAGAAAATAGGAAATCTACTCCTTTCTCTCTGTCTCCTTATCCTTCACAACAGAGAATACATCCACACGCAGGACCTTGGACTACAAGGTAAACCACCAAGGATGAGCAGATGATTATATCCTCCGTATACTCGTGAATAAAAATTACACCTTTATTTATATCTTTAATCATTCTCATTATCAGAATTTTTCTTTAAATAGTTACCTTAAGTCATTATTGCAAATCAAATCTTTATTTGGTAGTTAACAAATTTAAAGCATTCTAAAGGCAACAGGCAAGAACATATATATTTATTCAATTGTCCATTCATTCATTCATTCATTCATTCTTTACTGAATGAAATTTCAACTATTTATTACTTGCTATTATATGTTGGGCATTTAGAAAAATGCAAGTCACCTGACATCGAGGCCTGTGGCTTTGAGGCTTTGGTTTTGCGTGGTACAGTAATAAAGGAGCAAAGAATGTATTTATTTTGTATTTAAGCCTGCAGTGAAGATGTATGTGTTTTCTTTAGACTGAATGATTTAAGGACAGTTTGTCTATGTATTTAAATATATTCTTTCATTTATAAATATGATTTGATTCCTAAATAGCCATACAATGATTGAATTAAAGATAAGGAATTTTAGGCTACTTCCTCTGCACAATTTGAAAACTGATTGTCCCATATTTTATCACAAACACTCATGTGAAGTCAGTAGCAATAACAACATATGGGGAAGAGAAAAGGATTCATAAAACATGCTGCAAAATTAATCAGCTGGTGGCTCTTATCCTCTCTGATGAAATAACCGTATTCACCAGGGAAGGGGGCTGCAGGGTGAGTTGGACAATGTGCGTTGTGTCTGCACCTCTTTTCTCTACCTTGACTTTGCATGCGTTGTCAGTTCCTACTGTTTACTGCAGGAACCCTCTTTCACCTTTTCCCTCAAATAAGGCATTTCTTTCTACAGTTCAGTAGAGACTGACTAGAGAGAAAAACAACACCAAACTAAAACAAAACAAAACAGTCTTTTTGGAGATCAAAAGTCCCTGACCTTTCCTTCCTGAATTTAGAGCGGAAAAGGTTTGCGCGTATGCACAAGAGTCAAAGTAATAAAAGAAAAGAAAAAAAAAAAAACTAACCAAACACCTTAAGTGATTTTCCTAGCCCCCGAAGAATCAGAGATCCTACTCATGGGGCTACTCCCACTCCGTACGTTATTAGTAGGTTCTTGGTGCCTCAAAAATCAAGTCTGTCATAAAGAACACATGGTCCTGAGGCCCCTTTCATGAACAAATGTTTGCTTTTGCTCTTACAAATTGCAAGATGCCTTGTTAACCACACCGATAGAGCTCTGGGAATTCTTTGATAGGTATGCTTTTGCGGTGCTCCTGCTACCATTAGACAGGATTGCCATTTAAATGCAAGTCTTAAGTTATGCAACTGAGGGTAATGTATTCAGCTTCTCATTTAGCTTGCTTCTTTTCAAAGAGGGCGCTAGCAGTGTAGTTGGGGGACGTTTGCTTCATTGTGATAATTTCATATTGTTTTTACATTTAAATTGTTGGCCTTTAATTACAGGTATTCACACTGTCTTCATCATTTAATTTAACATGCTCCCTGCTCCTTCCCCCTTAACATTTTAGTGGAGTATTTCCCTTGTTTTTTGCTTTTGGTGATTTAATGCCTCTAAAATGTCAATTATATCCACAAACGCACACATACAGAGTTGAACACAAATAGAGCAAAGAACAGAGAGCGTGGCTTGTGGAATATCAATAATATTTCACATCCTTTTTTTTTTCATTAAAAATTTCTTTGAAACACCTAAGCCAAATGATGCCATCCTTTCTACACAGAACGTTCTTCTGTGGTAGCCCGCCTCCAAGATGGCCCACCAATAATTCTTGCCTCCAGGCATTTATGCCCCTGAGTATCTCTGCCCCTTCCCATCCCCCCACCTCCCTGCCACACCTCCCACAAGAAATAGGACTGACCTACATTACCAAGAAGCTACTGCAAAAAGGACAGTTTGGCTCCTGGTGCTAGGTCATAAAAGACATTGGAGCCTCTACCTCCCTCTTTTTTGGATCAGTCGCTCTGGGGTATGGTTTCCTCAATCTTAGCACCCCTGACATTTTGGCTGAATAATTCTTTGTTGTGAATGACTGTCCTGGGCCCTGAGGGATGTCTAGCAGTATTCCCCACCTCTACCTCTAGATGCTTGTAGAACTCCTGCTCTGGCTGCAGCAAGCAAAACTGTCTCCAGACGCTGCCAAATGTTTCCTGGAGGACAAAACCATCCTTGGAGGGAGCCACCTGCCACGCACATCATGAGGACACTCAAAGGCCCATGAGAGTTCCACCTGGTAGGGACCCGCAGGCCTCTCGCCAACCACCAAGGTGTGATTCGTTAGGCATGTGCGTGAGCCGATTTGGAAGTGGATATAGCAAGCATCTGTCACGCTTTCATGAGATGGCAACCCCATGTGACAGACTCTTAGCCAGGTTCCTCCAGGAAAGCTGCTCTCGGACTCCTGACCTGCTGAAATCCTGTGAGATAAGGGTTCACTGTTTACCATCAAAATTGTGCATTATTTTGTTAGACGGAGATAACGTGTCTATCCTCCCTGGGAAGAAGTATAGCCGACACTTGTTAAATTCTTCCATGATTCCAAAGCATTTTTCACCACCACTTCATTTTGACACCTGGAAAAATACTTGTTTCTCATTCTTCAACCGTAATATATGAATCCATTTCATGAATCTCCCTCAGTTTTACTTATTTACTTTGCAGAGCTACATGTCATTCCTTTTTACTTTTTCCTTCCAACCCTTTTAATATTCTCTCCCACATTTCTAAATTAGCTTTTGAAGCTTCCTTTAATTTTAGATTATCTATCTAACCTCTTCTTTATATTTTCAAAATGTGCTAAAAATAGACTGTATGAATACAATTTCTACATATTTACTTAGAAGAATGTCCTGTGAGAAGACCTTTAGCTCACAACACCAAAGGAAAACCACTCACAGAAAATCTACAGAGTAGATTTAATTTTTTCAAATGCAGAGTACATTTGAAAAGAGGAAAAACAGAAGGAATACGAGTGTCAGGAATAATATTTGGTGAGAACAGTTACAACATATAAAATGTATGGTGTTTCAGATTCAACTTTGTTTAACCTCTGGTCCCTAGACATCTTCAAATTCCTAATAATAATGGTTATTTTGTCCTCTGGTGTTCCTTACATCAGGATGATTGCTATTATCTTTTCAAATGATTAATAGTTCTTCTACCAAGAGGCTAAAAGAAAGCATAAAGCAGTAAGATTTGATGTTAATAATCACACCAGTTCTTCTTATTAACCTCTAAATGTAAATTTCCAAAAGCTTTTTAGAAATAGAGAAATTGAAGAGTTGGTCACTCCATGTACAGAAAGAACATAATGTTTTCTTGGCACCACCTGATCAGTCCTTAAACACATAACTAAAAACCATTTGTCATGTTACTTTCCTGTTAGTTTCCCTTAAAGATATGTGAAAAAGAATTAATCAAGACTACAAGATTATCAAATGATGGAATGGATTCACAAAAAATAAAGCAGAAGCCTTCGGAGCAATACAGACTTAAACTCCAAGAAAACAGAAGCCACACTGGTCAGATTCCACTACCACCAGCATTTGGGGGGCAGCACCTCTACCTGGGCCTGAACCTACAAAATGAGCATCACAACCTCTCTGCCTGAATCTACCAGAGGAAGTAGGGTCAAAAGGACAGCACAACAATATAAACAACACCAACACAAATGGGCATAAACTCTCTGCTCCCTCTCATTCCACTCAGAGGCCTATTATTTACAGGGGAAAAAAGACTGGAAGAATGAGTGGATCTTGGAAGAAAATGAACAAAATTAAATGCTTTGGAAGATCCTTAGAGGGCTAAAAACACTTCTTTTCAAAAATATCTGTGGTTCTTTAGGGGTTTAGGTTTTTTAATAGATCCTAAGAAAAGTCTGATCTGGTTATAAACAGATAAAGCATCTTTAGATGGACGTCCTGGGAGAAGAGGGAAAAGAAAGAGCAGGCATAATCATGCATACGTCACTTAATAGTAACTCTCACTTAATTAAATAAAAACCTCATTTTCAATGCCTACATATATGCAGGTACAGGCTCTACAGGGCATAAATCCTCCATCGGCTGGTGGACCCACGATTACCACATAATTATTAATGATAGTTGTGACAGTTAACCCGTGCTCTGTGTCTATTTGGGAGACTTGAGTAAGGGCCAAATTGTCTAAAGCATAGAACCTTGGGGAAGGATGGACCCGTGTGTGTGTTTGTGTGTGTGTGTGTGTGTACACGTGCACGCATGGGTGTAATGGATTTGAGGGTGAATGAGACATAAAGCAAGAAAGTTAGGGAAGACTAAGGCAGCAATCTATTAGTAACAAAGTGCTGTATTTCATTTTATTTCATTGGTTGTTTTCTTGAAATGTTGATTGCAAAATTAATCAGAGTTTAAATACTTTAAGGCTTTATTCTTTAAAGGGATGTTTATGGATGATCTAAACACTCAGCCTTGACAGCAACAACCTTCTTGATGGCAGGCATTACTATATTAATTGTTTTTATCACCCATATATGGCCTTGAGTAGAAAAAATACTAAATATTAACTACTAAATCTTAATTACATGGAGAGTTAAGATTAATTAATGACAAACTCTTGATAATTTCTTTCTTATATTTTTTTTCATAAAGCATTTTAAAATTTTCACATGAAGTGTTTTAACTGTCACTTTGGCCAGTGAATGACAGGAACACATGCAACACTGTAACGTGTCCCTCCACATTTAAATCTCTTTGTATGAATTCTTCTCACTATTGGAATTTCGTAGCTCTTCCCAGTCTCCAGAGTTTTGCTCCCTTTTCTTCTTGCTTTCCCCTAGAGTTGAAGGGGTGACATTCCTGGGAGGTCCTGCTTTTCTAGTTAGAGATGTCAGCTAACAGAGCCCTTGTCAGGCTCTCCCGAACAACAGGCTGCCTATTAACCTAACTTGAAACTTTACTAGGTAGCAACATCTAAGCGAAAACTCTTTCCATGCCACTCACTGCAGACGGAGAAAGAGGGGCAGTCACTGAAGACGAAGGGAGAAGTCCAAAGATAAGCCAGCAAAGACAAACTTTGAATGCAAAACTCTCTTCTCTCACTCCCACTTGCTTTAACAGACTGATTCTCACCCTTCAGATTAAGGGCAGTATTGGCGATTTTCCTTACTGTAGAGAATTAGAAGACGTCCCATTTGCCCTGGTCTCGCTTTTTTTTTTTTTTTTTTCCTCATATGGTAGGGTTATTCTTTAATTTGTTCCAGAAGTATCTTTTAGGCATTATTCCCAACAGGGCTAGTCATGGGAAAGGAAGCATTTATATTCCAGTTGGTGAAGCAATATACAGACACTAAGTGATAAAAAAGTTTAAGGCTATGGAAGTTGGTATGAAATTTTAATACTTAAATATCATTGTGATTAATCTAAAAGATTGTCATGAAGGAAGTTCTTCTGAAAAAAAAAATCGTATTTCATTTAGTCTGGATGATTTAGACCAAGAGTCACTGTGATTGATTTACTAGTCTAGAACTGGGATTTGGATTTTAAACCTTAGATGCTTACTTTAAATGCGATTTTTAAAACGTTCTATAAGGTTTTAACTCCCGTATCCTTGGATCCTCACATCACCTTTTCTGAAAACACAATAAAGGTATCAAGGGCATGAGCTCTTAGAATATTAGGTCCTATAAAATTTGCTATTTGGGATTAAAGGATTTTTTACTAGAAATAAAGGTTGTTTTCCCTTTCTGAAAATATTAATCAAAAGCAATTATTTTCCAATTATGATCAACTAAAAGTGTTTTTCCTTTCTCCTCTCATAACTAACCTATTAGAGAATGAATAAAAGAAAAATCATAGTATATGTCTCATTGAATACAGGAATTATGCAACTTTCACCTGGGAACTTCTATTTACTCTAAAAGAAATGCTGATTTTGTCATAAAGAGATCTAATTTCCCAAGAAGAAATAAGTGTTTACAGTCCTATATACTCTTTGCCACATTAATATTTGGGAGAAGTCAGTTAAATATTACAAAACATATAAAAGTACATCTAATAAGTTCAATAAGCTAAATATTAAGACACTTTAAAAATAATTTGAATACTTCTATATGTGTTCACCTTAATGCTGATTTTCTAACACTGTTCACTTTACTTCCTGACATCTAAATAACTTTAATAGTTATAAAGTATCCTTATACATTTTGTCTTATTTTAGTAACACAGCAACAGAGTAAGATATCATCAATCTCACTTCACAGATAAGGAAACTGACATTTAGAGATATTTAAGAATTTGTCAATGGTCATAACTTTGGTAAGCTTGGGACCTGAACCCAAGTCACTGGGTTCACTCAGGCCTAAGCAACTTTCCAGAGCTGCCCCTCTGCCATCTAAATGTCATCAGGGTAAAGGATTGTTGGCAGTAATTTCTCTGAAGAATCAAACTAACAACTAAAATCCTGTATTTTCTTCTTTATTCTAAAGAAATCGTTATACTCCATTACAATAGGGACCATGCAGAGTTCAATTTGAGTAATATCAGTCTGAACCCTTGCAAAATGTTTCTAATACCAAATCATAAAATATTTTACCAAAGCAGCTACAAGTAAATTCCAAATGTATTCATATCACTAAAGTATATCATAAAAGAGTAACTATTTGAAGTAAATGTATAAGCACCCTCAACACTATTATTTGATACCTATTTTGTTTTGACAAAAAAACACATGTGCATTTATGTACATCCAAATGGTGTCCAATCATTTAGAAAGGAACTAATACTGCAAGAAATGAAGAAGAGGATAGAAAAGACCTCTAGCCCACCTACTGGCTTGACCAAAGGCTATGAATCCATCCCAGGTTTATTTCAAATGAGTTGTGTCAAAGGTTACCCACAGGCCATTTTATAGTGATTTATAGCCAATGTCTGCAAATCTCCTTTTATTTTAATGATAATCTCAATAGAGTCATTAAGACATTCTTTGTCTTCATGGCAGTGACCAAAAGGGAGCTGCTGTCTTTAAAGAATTTTAAGGGGTGATAACTATTTATACAGAATGTCAGTTAAAGCCAGTTTTTATGTTGCACTTTAAAGGCAAAATATTTTTTTTCTCAATGTATTTGAAGATGCTTACTTGGTTATATATTCTGCCTATCGCTATTGTAATATTAAATTCAAGGTATAGGCCAAAGAAAATTCAATAAAGATAAAAAGGCTTAGAATTGAGCATCAGGTAAGAGTCTGATTTTAATTATAATGATCTCAAATTTGTATTAAAGCTCTCACAGCATAATGATTCTTAAGTGTCTGTATTGAGTTAAGCATGTCATGAAGCATGAAGAATTGTAAGATTGATTTATCAGATATTCATTTAAGAAATAGGCAATTAAAATAATTAATGTGTAGTGAAACTCAGCTGTAATGCCTCATGTTTAATTTTTCCCAACCCATAACATTAAAAGAATAATACATTTCACAGTCTGGATGGCATAAAAGATTTTATAGAGCAACTATAATGATATCATTACATAAGAGTTTTGATCATATCTTCTAGACAGAACTAAGGAGAAAGAATGAGTGCATTTATTTTAGATTTGACCTTATTTTAAATGTTGCTTTTGGTCATGAGATCGCCAAATAAAATGAATGAATATTCTTGATTCTTGTAGTAAGGGATGAAATACACATATGTACACATTGATAGGTTTATACAGAGAGAAAATAAACTCATATATGATCATGTATATAGGTGCAATATTTCTCTGCCATATTTAAGCTAGTTTGGCATAAAAGAGAAACAGAATGATAAACTTCAAAAAGACAGAAAAACAAAATAATCTTCCTGCCTAAAACTTCATTTGAACTGTCAATTAAACAATATAACAAAACTAGCCAATATTAGTATAAGCCTGTGACTTTCATTCTAGCATCCACTTAATTCTTTGGGGTCTTCAGGGAGGCCATTCACTGGAAGATGTATTCCTACCAAACAAATCTGTGATGCTAATATATAAACCAGAATGCCAATTAATTAATTTATACCTGGCCAGAATATTGCTGAATTTTTGTTGAGAAAGCAAATTTAACAATGAGAATCGAGGCAGAAAGGAGGAGATAGTGGGTGCTTCATTTAGACCACAGTAAGGACATAGTAAGGATTATGCATACTTCAACTACAGATCATAACTCTCCAATGATCAGAACGTCCCCATTTCCTATACCCAGTGTTTCCCAACTAGACTGATGGGATTAAACAATGACAAATTTTATTTTACAAATTTAGGTTCCATAATCTTTCTGTGTAGGCAGTCTTTCTACATAATACAATGGCATCGATTGTTTCATTTTTCATAGGTATGATCCTAGTCTGCTCATGCTGTGTTCAGATGATCCTTCAATGATTCAAGCCACTGACCTTTGATACGTCCACCTAAGGGGCCCCAAACTCAGTCACATGTCTGAACATAACATCTTGGTTTACTTCCACTGATGTTCTGTTTGTTTGTTTGTTTATTCTTTTAACAGAATTAGAGCAATGGTTGCATGTCAGTTAGTACACTTGGTGCTAAGAACGAGTAAGAGATTGTCCCTCCGTTGAAGAGAGTCAAGACAACCACAATCAAGTTTTAATCAGGGCACTGGGATATAAAACAAGGAATCTGTAACCATGTGGGAGAGTCCGATATGAGGGACTAGCCAATTCTACGTAGAGGTGATAGCTGAGATAGATCTTACGAGAAGGTGCAAGGCAAGAGGGAAAAGTGCAATGAAGAGGGCAAAAGGACCCCGGAGAGCTGGAGTGGCACAAACATAGGCAAAAAGTGAAACTGCGTGCTATATAAGGATGTGACTCCACATGGAGCACAAAACCGCTGGGATTGGGAGAAATGCTGAAGTAACAAATCAGGCTCACGAGGTGAGTGGGGCTGGATTACAGAATGCCAAGGAGGTTAGATTTCATCCTTTCAACACTTTTCCTTACATCTATGTTCTTCTTAACTATGCTCCCAATGCTCTAGATGTGCATTACAGATCACCTTATTTCTCTAAAATTCAGATGAAACCCAACACTCTGTTAATTCCTACATGCCTTTGTATAGGCTGTTTCCTTCAAAAACCTAAGTGGCACCTCTTCTGGAAGATGTGCCCTCACGCTCCCATTTATCCCCAGGTTGTGCTAGAAACTTGCCCCTGTACTTCCATGTTACTCTTTGAACAGTACTTAGCCCATAGCATTTTAATTGTTAAGTTTGTTCATTTTCCCCTTTACACTGTATGGGGTGTTAATTACTGCTCTTTTGGTTCTACCATACTATCTGGCATATCATAGGTGCTCAAAAACTGTACTGAATAAACCTCAGTAAATGTTCTAAAAGTGACTTCTAAAAGTGACTCTAGAAACCTCATCTATGAATAACATAGCCATTATGCAGCTTTTTTTTTTTTTAAATCATATAAACCAGTGAAGAAAGATGCAGCTTTGTTTCAAGCAAACTGTAAAGTCGATTGCTTAGAAGATGTCTTTTTCCAAAGGAAAATATTCTCATTCCTCTTTTTCCAGTAGAAGATAGCTCATGTAAATTAAATCATATTTTATTAACTACATGTATTAAGTGGATCTTGTTTTTTAAAATAGGGTTCAAGTACATTTGAAAGAATATGTCAAGACCTTTCTTAAATATTTCTTTTTATCTCCTTAAATTTCCAGTATTTTATATATGTCCAGAATTCTAGAAAATAATATGGTTACAACAAAAGGCCCAAAAGTTAACCTGACAATAGCTAAAAAACATTTTCTGAACTAAAGAAAATCCTTATACAGACACATTCTCTTAGATCATGTGGTATTAATAATTGAACTGCAAAAATAGCTATAGTGAAAATTACATCACTGTGATAACTATGGCTTAAATTCATATTATTAAGATTGTGTTGTATAATATAAACATGTAATCTAGTAAATATTTATTGAGTGGATATTATGCACCAGCTACTTAAAATTCAATGGATGAAGGAAGTGTATCTAATATGATCAATCTCATGAAATTGATTTTTTCTCCAATTATTTTATTGAAAGTCTATAAATTATAGCCCCAGATATAACAGACCAGAATTCTAGCTCAGTGCCACTCCAGGAAAGCTAATAGAAAGAATCCAAGCAAAACCAAACAAAAATTACTCAGTGGTTCTCTTAAAATTGGATCAGAATTACCATTTTTTAGATAGGTTACAGCACTATTTACATGAAAACTGGCACTAAAAATTCCACCAGCTGACCCAAAATTCTTGTCTTGCCCTATATTTATATAGGATTGACCTGAATATTGAGCTCCTGCTGACTTAAAATGAAACTTTGATCCTTAAAAGAGTTACATGGAGAAGTATAGAAAACACAAATCTGTACTTATTTAAGGACATTCCTATTGCTGTCATAATGCTTTTATACATACTTCACAACAGAATATTTTTCTTATGTTATTTTAAGTGCTACTGGAAATACCACAAGAGAAAAATTTTTGCAGTATTTCATACTTTCTATTTTTGGTTTCAATTTCTTTTTCTCCTATTTATGAAATATCTACGCTGCCAAAAGTCATCAAAATTGTACAACAAACCACAACAGCTCAAATTATATAATGAACTAGAAAAAGTAAGATTCCTTGGTTATTGAAAGGCCCAATTTAAATCAAAGTCTCATACAGAATCTCAGCACTGAAAATTGGTCTTGCAAAGAAATACAACAGAATTTTAATAAAAAAATATATTTTGTGGTTTTACAGAACTGTATTTTCTGGTATTGACAAATGGTTCGGGGGAAAATGAATTTTTATCTATTTGAGTATACATTTTTTGCCCTCATATTATTTTGGTATTGTAAGACCTGTAAAATGAAAATTGTAGTCTTTATTTTTTCTAAATTTAGAGATCTCATCTCTTTCCTTTTAAAAAACAAAAGTCATAAAGGGTAGGTTTTTAGCCGTAAGGTTCTGAAAAATTCACTCAATGGAATCAGCTAGCCTGCGGTTAGAAGTCAAGGGCTAAAAGCTGTGGGGTATTCCAGCTGTAAGTCGTGCAGCTCGTAAGGAGGAGTATGTAGTTCTCAGACGCATCTAAGAAGCAGTATCTGCTAGGAGGTCCAGGACTAGAAAGGGGCCCATTGTTCCTATGAGAACTTTAGGCTACTATACGATTCAGGTTAAGGGGAGCTGGTCGCTGTATGTGACATTTAGGCACCTGCATTTGGAGGCATGCTCCCTTCTAAGCAGCACTCTGTTAAACAAGTCCATAGCAATACTCCATACTCTGAGCCAGTAAGAATGCTCTTTCTAAATGTAATATTTCTAAGATTCAATTTTCCGTGAGAAAAACTCTTGTGCAATATAGAAAAAATTTCAAGTACATTTTCAAGTAAAAAAGAGTCATAAAATTATTCCCTAGGTCCAAAAACAAGAGCTATTCTATATGTTGAATGCTATTCTGTGTCTCCGATGTCCTCAAATGTTAAGATACATAAGGTAAGGAATACATGCTTGTGAATTCCCCTGATCAGATTAAGCAACCTCTAAATAACTCATGGTCAATGTAAAT
Source organism: Lontra canadensis (assembly GCF_010015895.1). NCBI lineage: Eukaryota > Metazoa > Chordata > Mammalia > Carnivora > Mustelidae > Lontra > Lontra canadensis. The sequence goes on along the minus strand of NW_022631003.1, from coordinate 34,282,871 downwards.
GATACCACTCATTGTACACCTGTTGGAGACTTTTTTTCCCACATTTAATACTAATCAATTCACCAAGTTTCTAGTCTTTGTTTAAAAAGCTGTAATTAGGGGTGCCTGGGTGGCTCACTGGGTTAAAGACTCTGCCTTCAGCTCAGGTCATGATCTCAGGGTCCTGGGATCAAGCCCCACATCGGGCTCCCTGCTAGGCGGGGAGCCTGCTTCCCACCCACTCCCCAAGCCCCACCTGCCTCTCTGCCTACTTGTGATCTCTGTCAAATAAATAAATAAGATCTTTTAAAAAAAGCTGTAATTAAGTATAAATAACCATGTTTTTCCGCTGATTATTGCCAGTACAGAGATGATGGAGAATTTCATTATCTTATAACTTTTTGGATGGGCTCTGGATTAAAAGAGTCTCTATTTCTTGTTAGGTACAATTAAGGCTGCTTCCATGTCATATGTGCATGAAAAAAATGGGAAAATAGGTGTAACTAAAAAAGAATCTCACTTTATACAATATAATCCAATAATATAGATATTAGTTGAACTCTGTATATAAACTCACTCTCAGTAAAATGAATAGAATTTGAAGTGCACTATAAATGTACATGCTTAAATAAACCATAAAATAATTTTTACTAAGAATTTTTACTAAGAAACTAAGTCACATTATTAACAGAAGTTTTACGTAAACTTTATAGAATTTTTTTTAAGTTGGCAGTATTGCATGTTTACCTGATGAATGGGATTTTAATGAAATTTTTGACTACAGAAGGGAAAGAAGGAAGAAGGGAAGAAAGACAGGGAGAGATGAAGGGAAGGAAACAAGGAAAGAGAGAGAGATTTTCAAAAAAATTGTCCTCTCAAAAATACTCAATTCAGGAGATTACAGGTTTAACTTAATGATGACAATGATGCTATTCATAATTTAAAAATACTCATTTATAGTTACACTCATTTATAGTTCTTTTAGGACTGTAACACACAAAAAAAGATTGTAGCACATTTTTCACTGATTTTTTTTTAAGCTAGCTAAAAGTCTGCTGCATTTGGCAGATCTGTTGAAATCATACTGGGTTATGAAGTTTTGGGTAAAAATCAAAAATTTTTAAAAATATCAAAAGCAAAAATTAGATTAATTAGAAATTAAGGTCTGTTTTCCTATGTGGCTTATTAATGTGATCAAAAGACATTAAGTAAAACAAGAGTTCCACAACTCTTATGATCACTAGTAAATACTAATTATAATTTTTAAGGTGACTACATTTGAATCAATGCTCATGTGTCAGTACCAAAGTAACACTCCAAAAATTCAACCTTGCAATTTGCTTCATGTAGGTGGTGACAGGCACTATTAAGGGTGTTTGTTTTCTGACATTCCTAATGAAAAACACCCTGATAAAGTAAGCGAATCTGAAGAAAACCCAGGAAATATTTTAGATTAAACCTACATTCCTGGCACTTGCTGCCTTTAACAAACTATACATAACTGTCTTTTTTCCATCCATATCCCTCACCATATACCTAACTATATATTCCGTGCTCCATGAGGGCAGAGATCTGTCTACACTATGTGCCAGTATCCTCAGGTCCTAGGACTCTGACTGACACATCATAGGCACTTAATAGACATTCGTCAACTTGAGTGTCTTGTCTCTCCAATGGCAAGGTTCAATATATGTCATTAAGGCTCAAATTCCACAGTATTTCTAGGGAGGTATTGTAGAGATGCTTAGCCTATTAATTAATTAGCCCAAGGGATAAAAGAAAAAAAAATTCCAAAAGAAAAAAAATTCCTTTGCCTCAAAAATATAATACCCTAAGAAAGGAAGACAATAAGTAGGTAATTACAATTTACAGATTAATAAATGGTATGGTCAATAGAAAACCCATTATTTCTCTCTAAATTGAATGCACTTGGAATATAGTTTAAACTCCTTAACAAGAAGTCCTATGTGATCTGGTCTTTTTCATTCTCAACCTCATTTCTTATCATTCTCCCTCAAGTTCACTGCATTCTAGCTACCCCAGCCTATTTTCCAAGCCCTGAATTTATCAAACTCACTCACATATTAGGATCTTTGCAACTGCTGTTTCTCCTGTTTGGAATAGCTTTCCCCCAGACCTTTGCAGGTACTTTTCTTTTCATGATTTAGGTCTCAGACAAGATTTGCTTTATATCTCCGTCTCAAGAAGATTTCCTTGCTTATCCCCAGGAATTTTATCTTATACTATGTTTTATTTTCTTCACAGCACTTAACAATATATGAAATGGTCTATTTGTTTAATTGCTCCCATTTTGTCTTTTCCTCTTAGAGTGCAAGATCTTAAGAGGACAAACTGTTTTGTTTACAGCTCTCAGGGGTAGTTCTACGGCCCTGAAGTGAACTTGACACACAATAGGCATGAATTTAATACTTGCTGAATCAGTGAATGATAGATGTTAACTACAGTTAACTGCTATACAACACTGAAAAGGACCAGTCCTTTAAGAATGAGAAAAGAACAGAGCTAAGATAGGAAACAGTTCCATGTGATACTGTTTGGGCTCCTGATTAAACCAGGCCTGAAGTCAGAATAATTTTTCTATATGAGTGAATACATTTCCTTTCCACGTGATCCAGTTTGGGTTGGGTTTTCTCTTACTTGTAACTGAAAGAGTACTAACAAATATAACTGTCGCTCAATGAAACCACAAGCTGCAACTCTGGAAAGCTGATTACAATTCTATTTAAATAAGAGTATTGCGACATTAGGAGTTACACTGAATAAAATAATCCCACCTTATGGAGTGGTGGCAAAGTGACCTCGTGAGGCAGTAGTGTGTGTTGGACAGAATACCTTCTGACTTTGCCTCTTACTTAAGCTTCTACACGTCTATAAATAAAATGTCTGATATTTTCTGCTAGATAAATGACACTTATGAATACGCTGGATTTTGAACTTGTCTTCAGCTTAGAATGGTACCTCTCTACTTTTTTTGACTCTTACATCCACATCTAATTACTGTGTTTTCTTTCAACTCTCCATTTTGTAATGTTTAAAAATATTGTAGAATGCTTTGTTCCCTTTAGAGAAAAAACTCTTGAAAAAATATAACTAAGGAATACATATTTCTACTATGTTTCCATCAATCTAAATCAGACATCGATATCTGTTGTCCATTTTAAAAACATACCTACACTTTGGTGTGTCTCTGCGAGAGAGACCATTAAAATTCTTCCTGTTTACGAATAAGAAAGATGTGTAAACAGGTATATTTGATGAAATAAAGAGAGAATCAAATCTGAGGTGTAGAGGAGTCCTACATGGTTTCTCTTCTCAATTCTCCCCTCAGAGAGTCCCAGCCCACGTGTGGCCTAGACGCATGGAAAGGGGTCAATAATCAGCTCAAATGAGGCACTGATCATTTCCTCAGGATAGAAAATAAAGCATTGGAGCTGATTTGAAGTACATTTTAGGAAGCCGAAATTATAAACACTTTCCTCAAGAGAGAGGTAACTAAAGACGTGTGCTTTTGCTTTCTCAGTCTCTGACATAGTAATGACTTAATCCTTTCCAGCCATGATGTTCATTGAGGTTGAACTAGATCCTCCTCCTACACAGGGACATCCTTTCCCCTTGCTGGGTTTCCTCCCTATCTATATTATTTAGATTCTAACTGCCTGGTTATAAAGTTAAAATGCCATAGTCACAGCTTTTTGGATGGTAAATCTTCTCTGGGTTGCATCTAGGTCAGAGGGCAACTTTCATTGAGAAAACATGATTCTGTGGGTCTTTGGGCATCTGCACATGCTCAACAGCCTCTTGCTTTCCCCGCGGTTTGCATTATTAAAAAACTTTGACACGGCTCATCAGAACTGGCTGCTGCGTTCAAGACAGCTTCCTGTCAAAACAGACTCAGTAAACTGGGGAACACAGGCCAGGCCAGTTGAATTCAAAGAACACTGCCTAAATCCCTCTGTCTACTTTGCCTTTAAAAAACAAACCAAAAAAAAAAAAAAAAAGCCATGGTTATGACTAGTCTATCTCTTTGTTTTATAATTTTTACTGTTTTTATGTTACAAATGTCACCAACCCCTCTTTCCCTGAGTCATAAGAATATACCATCAAATGACCTACTTGGACGTTTAACACCACTGTGTTCAGAAAAGCCTCTGTTTAAGTACCTAGCTGTTTGAGATTTCCTGTCAACGGAATACAGATGAAAAGGAAAGGGGGAGGCTCGTCACAGGGGTTCTGTTGATAACACTTCATTTAACATATTTCAGTTTAGCAACATGGGACCGCAAAAAAAAGGAAAACTATTTTAAAATGACAGGGCCACTATGTTATAGTCACTGTATGTACGTCCGACCCAGGAAGTGATAATAATGATAATGGGTACATTTCCAGTTCAACTCTACGGGGTGATTCTGTTCAAATGAATTTACCTCTTGAGTATGACACATTCATAGCACATCTCAAAGGCTCACAAAATGGTTATTTCACAGATATTGACATACCAGAGAGAGAAGGGTGTTCAACAGCTCTTCAACAAAGCACAAAGCAGCTGTACAGAGCAAGGTATTGGGGAGACTCAAGCATTTAATTGATATGCCAGCATGTTTAAAGCATAAGAGTAGAAAATGGACAATTTGAATGTGGTTATAATTAGCGGAGGCTAACATCACCCTCTGTAACTGAAGTTTTAGGAAAACTGAATTCTGCAAAGAGCACGAAGCCCAACAGTTTCACAATGGACGAGTGATTTTATCTGATTTTACATTTGTAGATGAATGGCAGTTCCTTTCTCATTAATACTATTTTAATTACTCTGGATTTTTTAGAGATATCACACTCAGAGGTCAGTTTTAGCCCAGTGTCCTCAAGAATGCTTATTTGTGATCTTGACTAGAAAAGGTCTAAGAATAAGTCAAATACTAATATTCTAGGAACTTGTGCATATTGGAAATGACATCTCTAGCAGCTACTACCACTCAAAATTTTTTCACGGCCAGATAAAATGTGAAAAAAACACTGAATGAAGTTGTAGTCATATTGAACAGTGCTTTCCAAACTTTTCATCATGGATGTACTCCTAGGAAAGGCCTTAGCATTTCCTGGGCCATTTAAAAACTTATGAAATCTCTTTGATTTCTTGCGTTTTATCATTAAAGAATGCTTTTATCATATAGTTTGTGTTGGTGGTGGTTCAACTTAATTGTGCTTGCACCACATGTGTACTTCTAGGTTCAGCCTTTCCCCTCAACTGGCATTGCCGAACACTATCTCAAAGTTAGCAAAAAGCTTTATATCCCAAATCTCCTGTTAGAACTAGTTTTTAATTAAGATGAATCATGATTATTCTCTGATTTCTCATGCTCCCAACATAATGCTAAATAATCTTGTACGTGAGCCACAGGTGGTGACTCAGGGAATTAAGCTATAAAATTCTACCCTGCAGATGCGTGTGTATTGATGTAATGCTTATTTGATAGCATGAAACTATGCAGTTGGTACCATTACAGCACAAAAGAGGTGCCTTAATAAGAGTCATTGGCAAGTCTGACATTATCACAAGCACCTGGTCACCAAATCAGAAGAGATCTTCATTGCTACACTTGTGAAACAAGATCTGATAACAACAGGGTTCCAAGTCTTGCTTCTAAACTTGAAGCAATATTTATAAGGATATTGCAGCTGAAAGAATCTGATTGTTGTGTCTGATCAGCTGGCTAGGGCTGTTTGTGGCTTGTTGGAAAATATTTCTTTCCCTTGTCAAAACTCCCAACTGCTACTGCAGAGCAAATGGGAACTTCGCTGCTAGAAATATGTGAAAAGAACAAAAAAGAATTGATTTGGACAATCTATGTGCTGCTATCATTGACAGAGATACAACTGTGACCACTGAGGAGTATGACTAGGGTCAGAGCAAAGGTAAAAGAGAAGCACCTAGGAATTCTCTCTTGTCATCAGCTTTCAAACAAACTCCTCTTGGTTGTTGCAGGCAGAATCCACGTTTTCATCAAATTCTGAGACACTTAATAGTATTTACAAGTTGCTCTTTTGATTTTTCCAAGAGGGGGTCACTTTTACAATGACAAATCACTTAAAATGTGTAGTTCAGACAGTAAGCACATCTACGACATTCGAGAATTCCTCAGTAACGTGGGATTATAATTCCATTCATTACCAACAGTTGTGTGAGTGGTGTTTGAGTAAAAATGTTTTCTCCTAAGATAAGTATATTTATGGCTGACTTTGATTCTATTATTTTTAGAAGAAATAATTTATTCTTACAAAACAAATGTTATCAAGAGGTTTGTTACTGTCACAAAGAAGGCTATCTAGGTTTTTAAAAGACTGCAACAAATAATTCAGAAAGTCATTTATAAATAAGGAAATATGTTGGTGGGAAATTGAAAATCACTAATACATTAATCCCTCCTGTAGCAAAATGCTACACTATTAACAAATCAATTGAAACATTTGTCGAGGAATTTAAACAGATTCAGAGCAATAATACCATGTATGAGATTTAAGGACCAATACAGCTAAACAATACCTTAACCAAATAATTTTCCTTAATATGAGAGGTAATGTTTCTAATATTTCCTTTAAACAAGATCCCTTATACACAAAAGTTCCTGATTTCATACTTTTGTTCCAAGTTATTTACCAATGTTCAGCAATAAGCTAGCTGTGAGGACACAAGGAGATATGAGAGTATCTCTGAAGAGCGAAATATACTTCTTTTTGTTGGTTAATGAAAAGAATGGTCCTGGAGTAGAATCCAGAGGGGGAAAATTAACTAATTTTTAAAGAAACAAATGTGCATGTGTTCAAAATGGTTGTATGTAACACCTGAGAAATTTTTAAAACCTGCTGATGACCTTAATTTTCTAATTGTTGGCTAAATAGATTCTTGGCTTTTTCCCAATAAAATTGAGGCATTAAAAAAAGAAAGAAAGAAAGATTAAACAATGACAATGTGTTAGGTATTAATGAAAATAGTTCATAAACAGTAAGTTCAAGGACATATCACTCAACATGCAACACTACCCCATATTCTCCAATGCAGGTTTTGAAGAGACCAGATTTCTTTTTGTGTCTTTATATTTACAGAACACAATTCCTGTTTGCTGTTTTTTAGAGGTTCACTGTGAACCCTCTAAAGGTTTCTTTATCATTTAATATTATAAATAATTATGTTCCTAGGCGGCAGTTCAAAGCTCAGTACAGCACTCGTACAACACCACAGGCAGGTCAGGTGACCTTTCTCCAATTCTCCTCTCTCCGGTGCTGAGGACAGACAAAGTGATATGTCTGTCATACGCCATTACCATTAGAACAGAATCTTGTTCTTTTATTACAACTGAACTCCGCCAGATTTCTCAGCAGGAATGCTAAGTGAAATCAATGTCTTGGATTTCCAGGCTGAGCTTGGAGGTCACAGCCACTCTATCATTTCTCAGCATTATCCTTTCTCGTGAGCGCACACACTCCCCAAGCCTCCAACTGGCACACAGCAGATTGAAAACAGCATGCATCAGAGGACTCATGCTGTACAATTTTACAGTCTTTTGGAGCCCCCTCCTTTTGATTCCCCCCCCCTTCCATTTTTTGCAAATTGCAAATAAGTTTTGTTTGTGTCCTTCTCTAGAGTTGTGAGTCAAAGGCAAAGGCACACCTAGAAAGAAGGGCAGGCAATAAAACCCAGAGAACATGGCTGATTTTTGACAGCTGCCAATAAGATCATTTTTCTTACATCATCACCTAGATGTGACTGACAATTCCATTGTTCCAAACAATAAATAGATCTTAAACATAAACCATCAGTTTGGTTTACACTGGCTAGGTATGCAGTCACATAAAGCCCCTTAATAAAATAACTCTATTTTATAGTAAAATAGACAACAGAATTCACCAATAAAACACACAGAAAAATACCCCCAGGACACTAAGAATTGATTGTTTAAAAATACAATTATAACAATAAATGATAGCTATTTCATATAAGTAAAATTGCTTTATGAAGTGAAAATGTTTATAATGCCATGTATAAATGTCAGTTTCAAGCTACAAGATACTAAATTCATGTATTGAAATGGGTCCTCCTTTTTTACTGTTGGTTCTACCTTTTTGGCCATGTTCTTCATTAAAATGACAACAGCAATATTTATTGGTCTAGTTTTAATGTCTTGAGCTAAAACACAAGCACATTTAAGACATCTTTTCTAACAATAAGAGTGGTTGTAGACAGTATGATAGTGGATACTGAGCAAAGAAGGGACATATTTTTATCAAATTGTATTATTATCTAAAAAGAGGCACTTTATTGTTGGTCAAACTTTTTATGCATTTTACCCAAATGCAAATGGGAAGAAATACATCTAAAGCTTTCTTAGATTTTACATGATAGGAAATTCACAAAGGCTGATTTTTAAAAAGTTACTGAATTTTAAAGGTAACCTGTAAAATATGCTTTAAAATCATGTATAACCATAGGTATAGAAACATAATTCACTTTTTCATTAGTGTGGAAAAATGGAGGTATATGAAACTATAGAAAATGGAAGAAGATTCTCATTGAGATAGGTATCTGTATGCTCTGCACCTAGTCTATTGGGTTCTATGAACTAGAGCCATAGAACTCAGAAAGCGGTGTGCTAGTCTTGGCAAAGTCAACCTTCAAACACTTGGGTGTTTGCCATGGTTACTGAAGGAAACTATCATTGTAGCAACGGCTCAGTAAACCTTTGAATGGATGAATGAGTGAATGAATAGACCCATAAGCAGCTGACTGACATCAAAAGCTTCATGATTATTGGGTAAGTAATTTGGGGAGAAGATACTAATGATCAAAAGTTATTCAAGAGGTAAGGGAAAAATCCCATTAGATATTTACAAGTGAAGTATATACTCTAAAATCATAAAATGAAATGTCCTAATGTAAAGCATTATTATGAAACATGATGTGAAATCACATTAATAAATCAAGGTTAAAAAAAAACAATAATATCTCACAGAATTGTGTGTGACAGTGACTTTGCTGCTACAGCTATTTACTTTACTCAAAATTAACCTGTACATGCACTATATTAAAACTTCTGGTCCATGAAGACCCCAATATACCATTGCTTTAAAATAAATTTTATTTGGGGCACCTGTTGGCTCAATGGGTTAAGCCTCTGCCTTTGGCTCAGGTCATGGTCTCAGGGTCCTGGGATCGAGCCCCACATCGGGCTCTCTGCTCAGAAGGGAGCCTGCATCACCCCCTCTCTGCCTGCCTCTCTGCCTGCCTACTTGTGATCTCTCTCTCTGTCAAATACATAAATAAAATCCTAAAAAAATTAAATTTTATTCAACTAATGTTATAATTATTACCAAGTTTTAAAAACTATGTTCTACTGATAATAAAGAAAAGCAGAACTTATCTTTGGTGTACATGAAGTACAGAACATGCAAGGCCCACTACACAACTGGAATAGATCTTAAAAGGGGAGTTTGTACATTTCATAATGTCCCAGCAGTGGGGACAATAATTTGAACTACATATTTGCACATATTCCTGGTGAATCCGGTCAAAGTTCTTTGTCCAAGTTAAGTTGTACTCTGAAATGTATTTACCTCTTAATAATACGAAAAGGCCTCAAGAGTTTTGGGGAGATGGAAGCCAGAGTACCCGTTCTCAAATGATCCCTTCACCTTCCCAATTCACCCTCTGAATTAACTGAAAGGCATCTGTCATTACTGTTAATGTCATTACTGTTAATAATTACATTAACTGAAAGGCATCTGTCAGGGAACTAGAGCAGGATTAAAAATAAATTCTTGGGAGTTTTTTTTCTCTTTCAATACTTCCTAAATTTTTTTTCTCTGTGTATTTCTTTCAACTGTTGAGGCTACTCTCAACCCTGTTACTCTTTAGATATTTCCAATATGGCATTTGGGGAAGGGAAAACAGGAACAATTTTCTAGGTAATCCAGCAAAAGACAAAACATTGTTATTTTGAGGGTAAATTACCTGTGTCAGTTTTCTCCTTAATACTTTCTAATAGAAAATATGTGTGGTCTTTTCCCTGAGTAATCTCAGGGAAAAATACTTTATGGTTACTCTTCTGTCTTCTTTCACAGAGAGTTTAATACATTATCATCTAAGATCTTGAGATCTTACAAACACAAAAACATTTCAAATTTAAATTTTTCTGCTTTTCTTTTCCAAGATGAAGAGTAACTTGTTTGACTCTTTTCCTTTCCAATCCTTTTCCATGTTTTCTCAAGAAATGTTTCCTTGGGGGTTCCTGGGTAGCTTCGTCCGTTAAGCGGTCGACTCCTGATTTCGGCTCAGGTCAGGATCTCAGGGTCTGTGGATTTTGAGCTCCACGATCAGTGGGGAGTCTGCTTGAGGATTCCCTCACCCCCTTCTGCCTGACCCCATGCTGGTGCCCTCTTTCTTTCTCTAAAATAAATAAATAAATCTTTAAAGCCCAGAGAGCCAGTCTTCATTAAAAAAAAAAATTAAAAAAAAAATAATAATAATAATGCTTCCTTAGTTTCCAAAACAAAACTATTTCTAAATAGTCTTACTTCTAACACTATTATTATCTTCATATCTTTCATGAAAATTCCATTGGGTGAATGATATATCTAAAATTACCTCCATACTGCTCCTCATCATAACAGTTACTGACATTTCAATAAAACATTTCCTGGATGCCCTGTCTGTACTCATATTTTAAGCTGTATTTCAGGTGCCCCTTTTTTGGAAAACCCCTCCCGGGATCTCTCATCAAGGGTAACATCTTTGTCCCAATACTTTCCAAAGCACTTGTCTGTAACTCTGTAAGACTTTGTACCATAGAATATGGTGATCTATTTTGTAAGACTGTAGGCTAGCTGAGTATAGCATATCTATCTAATAAATCTTGGTATCACTCATGTTTCTTATTCTAGCTAGCTACCCAGGCATGCTTGTTGAATGAATGAATGGCTAAATATATGTGTGTTATTGATCCTTATCAATCCTACCAGACTCTCGTCTCCTTGAAGATCCAGAGGTTAACCCAGTTACAGGCACATAATAGATATTCAGTAAATGTAACCAAAGGAAAAGTTAAACTCTAAATGGCAAGACATGTAGCTTCTTCAAAAGGGTACCTTGCTTTTGGGTGGTGGGCTGTTTGTGCTCTTGTCTGTGTGAATGCTGGTAGGAGATACAGCAGCACCGAGGTTGCCTTGGGGTATGCCTGGGAGCTTTCCTCCTGGAGATACCTGCATGGCAGCGAGCTGGGCAGCGTACAGCTGCTACAGGAGGCGGAGGGAGAGAGGAGAGAGGGAAGAAAGACCGTCAGTGATAAAGTAAGTGCACCTCTTGGAAGGACCTCTATTCCGACGTGGTAGTTTTCCTGCGGGTGTTCTTGTTTACGGCTCTGGAACATGTAAAGAAAGAAGTTGTCACCTCAATGTTCACAACTTCCTTCTCTGGGGAGAAATGACAGAATCCACATATAAGGGATTTCAGTTTCAGGACGTCCATGGACTCAAAACAAATAACAGTCATTCATATTTACTCTTTCCCAATGTCTGGGGAAGACAAGCATGTCCCATATTCAGTCAAGACCTCTTTTTGCTCCATTTTAAAATGGGCACAGTGTGCTACAAAAGGACACAGCTTCATATGCAAAGTAATTTTCTTACTATCCATATGGGTTTAAGTGTGGTAATTCCTCCGTTTTTTGACTTGTTGCAATGGGCACCTGTAACTTTTTTTTTTTTTCTTCCCTAATCATTGGTTGTATAGAAATACAAAAAAGCCATTGAGGAGAATGAAAGGAGTGTATTTGAAGAACATTATCTGGTCTACCTACCCTGAAAAATATTAACTGGATGCTTGCCAGAAGTCCACTTTATGTCATGATATATAAACACAGACAAACCTGAAATTATCTTGAGGATTAGGGTTTTAAGAATTCTGTCTGAAACATGCAATCTTCCACTAAGTCACCACATAGTAATTCTTCTTAAATAACCAGTAGAAAATTCTTCAACAAATCAATTTAATAATAAAAGAAAATTTCACTTTGATAATAATTGTCATATGATAGGGTATCTTAAACAAGGAGGTTGTTTAAGATTCAAATAGTCACCTCAAATATTTAGGTTAATTCTCTTTTCGTCTCCATTTAGCAGTTTGTGAAAATTTTAAGATCTGGTTGGAAAAGAAATTAACGTGTGTGTGTGTGTATTCAAGCTATAACTTCTGTAATAAAAAGACTGATACCAAAGGGAAAAAAGCTCTCAAAGGAAAGTACTGTGACATAGCTTATCTTGATCTTTCTCTGAAAGAAATTTCAAAAGGATAAAACTGCTCAGGATAAGCCAGAGATCCTGATAAGTGAGGTCTCCTTAGAAATGAAATATTGAAAACTGAAGGCAGGCATATAATTACATGAAAATACACATACATTATTCACAGTTTCCAAATACTATGGTCTAAATGAAACAGATCATTAAAATTATTGATAAAATGATGGGTTTTTTAAAAATGACAATAACATAAGATGTATTTCAGACAAAGAAGCACGAGAGGAGTATATTTGTACTATCAATAATGAGTGTTCCTTCTCTCCAAGTTCTGTGTGTGTGTGCGTGTGTGCACGCACACAAATTGTAATAATTATATTCTTTATTTCAGTCTGTGAGAAAGAAAAATTTATGATTTAATTCATCAGTCTTAGATTGCAAACATTAGAGTAAAAGGTTATGATGTTAAATACAATAGGAGTTTATCACTTTTTTAAGTATCAGATTTGAGGTGCCCGGCTAGCTCAGTCGGTAGAGCATGAGACTCTTAAGTATCAGATTTGATCCATTTCCCACTCTTGTGTTAAAAACCTTTTCATTATTTTCTATAATTCAGAAAAAATAGTATTTTTTATCCTCATCCTAAGCTGTTTATGAAGTTACTAAAAAATAATGAACATCCCAAGACACCACTTTGCATAGTAAAATTTTGTCCAGTCAAATATATGTACTAAATTTCATATACTGAATTAAGAAAAACATTTTAAAAATAGCCTGGATAGTTATATTCTATATTATAAATTTCATGTTATATTATATATTATATCCTTGTCCTTAAAAACTATTTCAGTAGGTATTATTCTTAGAAGCTAACAATCTATATTACTGGTTTAGTATACACTGAATTTAAGATAGCCTCATAATTACTAAAGATTGATGAGATATTTTAATGTCTGTAGGTAAAAAGAAAAATGTGAACAAAGTAACTATGCAAAATTTTAATTTGATTACTAAAGAATTATTTCATAATTTGAAAATATTTGACTATTTGTGTTATTTAGATAATTAAATAGATGGAACAATCACTCAAAAGGTGATTCAACGCTCAAATATCAATCTCTATAGACAGACCCCCAACTTCTAAGAAGTATAAGAACTATAACTGAAAATACAAGCATAAACATACTCTGAAATACTTTATTGAAATTAAAGGTTGCAGATGACATACACTTGGAATAAAAAATGTCATACACATTCTTTCCTCATTCAAGTAAATGCATTATTTTATCTTTTTAATTATGAAATTAAGGTTTATCTTAATTAAACTGTCCTAACAGATGCTTTTGAGGAAAAAAAACCCCTATATTTGTAAAATAGACCCGTTTAAATATTTTTACAAGAACAGTATGGTATCACCCACTTTGCTGGTACTTTTATGGACTATAGAAATCTAAAGTAATTTATGATGAAAATGTCAGATGCATATTAGTCAATCAGAGTATGGTTAACATTTAGGTAGCTCTTCATTCCTCTCAATCTCCCACATCCCTTTCCTCATATTTGGCTTTCTCCTGCTTCACCAAGTTTTAGAAGTAGGAAATACCTATTTCTAATACATTTTATTTTGTGTGAAATATATGTGTTCCTTAAATTTACATTATATTACAGAAGCATTAAAAAGGCCTCAAGTCTCAGAGAATCTAACACACTTCAAGTCTGCACAGGTAAAATAAACCAGAAATTTTAAGACTTCTGGGTCCTAACTTAATTCACAAGGTAAGAGGAAATTTCAGTAGTTTCAAAGAAGCTGACTATACTTCTCATAGCTGGCTACTATGTAAGGCTGGGCAACATACCAAAAAGAAAAAAAAAATGTTGCTGTAACTTATTTTAATACAACCTTTAAAAAAATTAAGTTCATTTATCTATGCATGTGTGGGCTGACTAATTTTATAACAAGGGAATCAAGACATGATGAATATTTTATTTCACTTATTACATGCTCTTGAACCAAAATCAAGAATAACAATAGTTATTTGTATTGAATGAGATCTACAATCACGAAACGACTGGTTGATCTTGTTGAGATGGAAGGGTCATAGACTGTAGTGGCAATTGGAAGGCCACCTGAATTTAAAAGCATCCTGTGAATTACAGAACCCACTTCCACATGATAGATACACCTATAATTGTGTGTGTATCTGCATCTTAACTATACAAATTTTTTAAACAAAAATCTGGCTACCATTTTTCTTTAAAAGATTGCAGATAAACCCAGAATTAAATATAAGGTGCATTATGATAAATATACTTTTATGAAAAAGTTAGGTTGTTCTAAACATCAGAAACAAATTGGGAGATCCTAAGCATAAAAAGCTAGAGCTTAAAGAGAGCACTCACTTCACAAGGTTAACCAGGCTAACAGAGTAACTGTTTTGCCTTGCAGAGTAAATTTACTCTTATCTTGAAACTCTTGTGTTATGGATTTATTTTAATCTCTAAAGCTCCCCAATTCCACAGATCATTAGGTTTTCTACTCTTTATATTACTTAAAATATTGCATTCCTATTCCCTTTCCCTTCCTTTATTCCTATCCCTACTTCAGACAATGATTTCTTTTTCTTTCTTTCTTTTTTTTTAAGAAAACAATCATAAAAATAAGCTGGAATCTATCCACTGATTACTTATGGTCTTCCCGGTGCTCATGTGTCTGTAAGTGTGTGTGCGTGTGTGTGTGTGTGTGTGTGTGTGTAAAACTCACGTTTGTTTCAAATTGTTCCATAAACCCACATTTTTTGTCTCTTTAACTCTTTCAAGGACCCGTGGTTTTCTACTTCTAGTGTACTTCTACTGAAACAGTAAAAGTAAGGCAAACCTCAATTCTAATACCAGTTCTGAACTAGTGACCTTGGGCAACTAAACTGAGCCTCACAATTCCTTAATCTGCAAAATTCAGGGTAAATAAAACTGACCTTATATGCTTGCTGTGAGAAATAAATCACATAATGTGTATAAAATACTCAGAAAAACACATGGCAAAGAAAGCTTTATCAATATGCAATAGTTATAATTATTAATGAATTAATTATGTCAAGTAAGGAACTGACTAATGCATGACTTCTTACTATATACTCTGGACTGTGCTAGGTACAGTGGAGGATACAAGCAATGTATAAATATAGTTTCTTCTCTAAGTCAAGACTGATAAACATAAAACAATGAGAGTATAAGTGTACTATAACTGTAAGCCACTTTTAAGGGTGTGAAGGGAAAGGAAATGAGTCAGTGTGAACTGATTTTTCATAGGAGAGATATAGCTAAGCTGGAAGTAAAAAAGGAGGTGGCATTCTAGGAAGGGAGAAAAATTTAAAGGTATAGGAGCAGTAATGAGGTAGCTTTTGCAGAGGGAATACAGAAGATGTGTGGAACAGTGAATGGGAGAAAGGATAGTGACCTAAGAAACTAGGTTTGTAAGCTAGTTCACCTTATAGAAGATCTTCAAATAAAGAGTTTAAATTTAACATGTAGGCAAGAGAAAGGCACTGAATTTTTGAAAGCAATGTAAGTGATGGTTCTAACTAGAATGAAGATATAACAAGGTATCCGTTATGAGCTTATCGACATTTAGCAGCAATAATTTTAATGGTAACTTGAGTTGAGGTAACAGTTGTGGAAATGAAGATGGAAAAAAATGATACCAAGTCCACAGCACAGTGGGCACATAAATGACTACAAATTAACTGGGGAAAAGAGAAAAGAAGAACAGGATGAATAGTATAATTTATAGAGTGTTTATTTCACAGATATAATATGTAAGTATTCATGTATCACATATTCTCATTTGTGTATATAGTCATTATAC
The DNA here is from genome assembly GCF_010015895.1 of Lontra canadensis. NCBI lineage: Eukaryota > Metazoa > Chordata > Mammalia > Carnivora > Mustelidae > Lontra > Lontra canadensis. The sequence continues at coordinate 34,266,730 of NW_022631003.1, read as the reverse complement.
TATCTTGCATAACAGCTAAAACACATGGATTTTCTTCTTCTTTTTTTTTGAAAAAAAAAAAGAAAAAAAAAAAGAACTAAGTCACACAGAGAGACTTCCCTGTAATTGGTATTGTGATAGTGAAAATGTTAGAACCATTCCATCATGGGTTTCCCCTAAAGTATAGCTCATTAAACTTTTTTTTTTAAGTATTAAGAGTATAATACAGTGTATCTACAACAACAGGAGCTTGAATTATATTTATTTTAGTTAAACATAATCAGTAACCCCCTCCCACCCACGCTGTAATGTATCACATGTATCAAAGCACTATTAGGCAGTGGGTTGATAGTTCCTTAGTAGGCATTCTTCCTGTTGAGCTATAATGGTACAGTGTAGGGTCAAATCAAAAATCTGATGGGATGATAAGGAACAGATATTTTAACTTACGCTAATTAATTGCTGCTAGTTAGGGGGAAAACAGTACAGTTGTATTTGAACAACTTGGCTTTTAACCCACAATTAAATACAATTGTATTTTCTTCCCAAGACAGCCATTTTTACTCAGCTATCCTAAGGTAGAGGCTGGTCCTTCTCAGTGCAAGGGGTGGAGAAGTTCCACAAAAGAGACTTTTAAATTCTAAGGTAGATTATTTAATTTCTTCCTTGAGATGGTAAATTCTTGCCACTTTTCCTTAATAGGTTATTTTCCCAATTTGTTGAAAATACAACATCTCCCGTTGCTACTACCCTAGGGCCCAAATGCCATCTGGAGTATTTGAATTGAAACCATTATGCACTGACAAAAATATCTATTACTGGTTGGTCCCTCAAACCATTTACTGACTAGTAAACTCCTTGAAGGCAAGAATTTTGTCTCTATTATTTAATGCTTTCTCAAAAAATCCTAAAGGCAAGGAAAAGTAGAAATAAATAAAGGTTGAAATGACTACATAATACCATTAACTTTTAACAAACATAGATCTCTAGTATGTATTTAATATATTTTTAATGATGGCAGTGACCGTATGTGACACAAATTTTTAAAACCTGAATGGAAATGTCATGTTTTTGCTACTTGAAGAATTAGAGAAAAGACATACTGGTGATGTTGATAAAAAATTCCCATTCATCCATTTATTTCATTAACTCAAAGGAACAAAAAAACAATGAATTTCAAAATCTTATCAGCATAAGAACAAAATATAGCATCATATACTTACTGTAGCCGTAATCGTAATAGTAAATGAAGAAGTCAATATGGAATTATAAACCAGAAAAAAATGGTTAAGGATTATTAGAAAAAAAAGTTAATATCTTTTAAAAAGACAATAGAACCAGGAGTTCCAAGCACAGAGATATTCTTACTATTTTGGAAAAGTCAAATAGGAAATGCCTTCTGATAAAGGGATATACCCTATTTACTCACTGGATCCTAAATACTTATTATTCAAAGAATAAAGAGGTATTTAGTAGGGGCTATGGTTGTGAGATAGAAAGCTCTTTTTGAGGATCTTTTTTTTCTTGGTTGGTTCAAAGCTAAATTTTCTGTTTGAACTGGGATCTATTATCAGGTCTCCCTTTTATGTGCCAAGCAATCTAAATAAAGGCACGGGAGACAGGGAGGGCACCACATACTAGCACTTACTCAGAGCTAGTAGCATAGGACAGTGTATAGTTTGATCCATCTGTCTTACCTTCTCTACTGCAGGCAGGGAGGAGAAGATGGGGACACATATCTCTTTGGGAATATAGTGTGAAATAAGTCATGCCTACCATTCTCTCTTTCCTTCTACCCTCCCTTTCTCTGACTCTTCACATCTCTCCTCTCCAAATCACAATGTTCATCATACAAATAGGAAAGCTGCATACAAAAAGCATGTAAAGGAAAAAAAAATTAAAATCATGACTGGAAATGTTGGCTTTCCTAAATGTTCTATCGTAAAACATACCGATTCTTTAAGTAAATTTGTAAACATTTATGCTGCCATTATCTGAATGAGCGCTAACAGACTACACACCCATTTAATATAATTTTTGCTAAATTAATTGCTTAAAATTATTTTTAGAAGTAGAATCATTTTCTCCAAATGAAGTATCATATAAACATCCATACCTGAGGAGAGGAAAAAAAAAGAGGTACATTGTATAAATGAATTTTACATATTTTTAATATTTAATCAAATGAGACCAAGAATTTAAATAGGGATAGGGATGGAAGTTGAAGTTCTTCACCAGCCATGGGGGTCAAGAAAGCCCTCACTCAGAAAATAAGCAGTAGTCACTTCTAAACTTTCACATACACAAACATGTATAAACCTAAATTTTCAAAAAGAACATTATAGAGCTACCCCACCCCCCGATTAATAATCTCTTGAAGTTCAAATGCATGTACAGAAATGGCATAAGATTTTTATCTGAAGTCCAGGGACTGATAACTAGCAGTAAAAGTTAACATACACACAATGTGTTAACTACTTGGATTAGAGATTTTCAAATGCGTGTATCGTCATTTATCATATGATTTTTAAAATAGGTCATTGTGAACTCCTAACATTTAAATCAGACCTGAAAGAAGTACGTTAGATGTGATGTGTAAGAAAAACATTTGTTTGTTTTTTTAAGGGAAGAAACAAGGAGTAAAATTTGTGAGGGAAAAAATTCAGAAAGCAATTTCAAGGCTCCATAAGTGTTATCTTTATAGCTTAATTTCAGCTTCTTAATGTAACTTAAATGTGGAGTTTAAAGAGAAACTAATGTACTGGAGAAAATCTTTCAAAACATATCAGCATGTTTCAATGTGAATAAATTTGCATTGCACATTATTTTTCATAATGTTTTCCTCCCAGAAAATTATCAAAGAAACTTGAGTTTAAAAATGGACTTCTTTCCCTAACACTTCTTTCCCTAACAGTTTCTTCTTTTTGATGTTATTCAAGTATACTGCAAGAAAAATGGGATAGGCCTTAAATTTCCTGGGTCCCAGGGAAGAAGTGCAAAGAGAAACTCACATGGCCAATTTATGAACTTTATTTATGAACTAATTTATGAAACACAAACTAAGCTAATGCAGTGTTTATTAAAACATTTCATTCTCCCATCTTGACAAACATACCTTCAAAACTCCTGAAAGCAAATGAAAACCACAATGAGATACCACTTTACGCTTAGTAGGATGGTTATTACAAAAACACTAAAAATGACAAATGTTCGCAAGAATGTGGAAGGATCAGAACCCTTGTTGATTGCTGGTAAAAATGCACAACTGTGCAGCTGCTACAGAAAACAGTATGCTACTTTCTCTCAGAATCATACACAACTATCCTATGACCCAGCAAACCCACTTCTGGGGATATACCCCAAATAACTGAAATCAGAGACTGTAACAGATATTTGTACACCCATGTTCAGAATAGGATTAGTTATAATAGCCAAAAGGTGGAAGGGAACCAAGTGTTCATCAACGGAGGGATGGACAGCAGTGGAATATTATTCAGCCTTAAAAATGAAGGAAATTCTGATACCTACTGGATGAACCTTGAAGATATTATGTTATGCTCTGTGAAATAAGTCCATCATAAAGGGCCAGATATTGTATGATTTCATTTATATGAGGTGAGGTAGTCTAGAACATTCAATTTCACAGAGACAGAAAGAATAGTGCTTTCCAGAGACAGGAGGGAGGAGGAGAAAGGGGCCTAATTCTTTAATGGGTACAGAATTTCATTTTGGGAAAATGAAAGTTCAGGAGATGGATGGTGGTGATGGGTGCACGACAGTGTAAATGTGCTTAATGCCAGGGACTATACGTTTAAAGATGGTTAAAATGGTAAATTTTATATTATGCATATTATTTTTTAAAAGATTTTTTGTTTATTTATTTGACAGAGAGAGAGAGACTATAAATGGGGGAGGGGCAGGCAGAGGGAGAGGGAGAAGCAGACTCCCCACTAAGCAGGCATCTGGATCCCAGGACCTCGGGATCATGACCTCAGCCAGAGGCAGATGCTTAACCGACTGAGCCACCCAGGTGCTCCTATGTGATGCATATTCTCCCCCTAGCCCACATACAAATAATCAGGAATGCGGGCTTGAACTTAGATTCTTGATCTCTTTGGGGCTCCATGTTTAGACCCACAGCCTACACTCCCTCTTTCCCTCTCCCCAGCTGTATTCAACAGAAGATGCTTGGCTTTTGCCCTAGATGGCCTAAATTTCTTGTCTGTGACTGACCTGCAAATGCCTTCCAAGGTAGGGCCCAGAAGGGGCCATGGCTCCCAGCCCTGCTTGACATGTTTCTTTAACGTCCAAGATAAAGTTAGATATTCCAGGCAGAGGATACAGAACATGCAAAGTACAGAGTTAACCTCTGAATCAACCAACAAAACAGGTCTATATGTATTTGAGATCTTTCTATATACTACCGAGAGCACTTTTTAGAAAACAGACTCTCCCCCTCCCTTTTTAAAATAAGAGACTTAAGTTCCTGCTGCTTCTCTGAGGCAGTTAGTCCATTGTACAGCGCCCACTACTGGAGCAGTCGTCAAAGAGCCCAAACAAACAGACATCGGTTTCTTTCACAGGGCGTCCTGCTTCTGAGGTCCCTCCATGCTGTAGCATGTATTACTGCCCTGCTCTATTGTACTGCTGAATAGTATTCCTTTGTATGGAGATATCATACTTGTGTATGTGTCCATCCAGTCGATGGACATTTGGATTGTTTCCAACTTGAGGCTACCATGAATAACCCTGCTATGGAACATTCCTGTACAAGTCTTTGTGTGTTTTCATTTCTCTTGACTCACAGATTCCTAGGACTGGATTTGCTGTCATTGAGTATGTTTGTGTTTACTTTTTTTAAGAAACTGCCAAACTTGTCCAAAGTCCAAAAACTGAATCGTTTTTATATTTCCACTAGCAGTGTTATCAAGGTCCCAGTTTCTCTATATCATCATCAATACTTAGTATTGTCTGTCTTTTTTGATTATAACTATTCTAGTAGGAGAGAACTGGTATCTCATTATAGTTTTAATCTGTATTTCCTTAGTGGTGAATGACACTGAGCAACTTTTCATGTGCTTCTTAGCCATTTCTCTGTCTTCTTTGGTAAAAGCCTACTCAGATTTTTGTTCTTTCTAAAAAATGGGTAGTCTTACTATTGGTTGTAAGAGTTCTTAATATTCAAATTTGATTGTAAACAGCAAAGCCTACCAGAGAAACTGAGTGAGGGTCCAGTTTAATAGCAGTGTATAGACATTATGAAAAGGTTCATAATGATAAAAATACAATGACAGTAAAAGAGTAGCACAAATGAACATATTTTCCACTCACATAAATTTATATACTTACACAATGATAATGTTTTTATTCTTTAATTTTTAAAAATCCTATGCAGTCGAGTTTATAAAGGGCTGTGCACTCATTGTACACCAGCATGGTCAAGTGAGTTGATCACTTTTATTAAGCACGAAGGTAACTTCTGGAAAAAATGAAGACTAGATAGGGCTAGCTCTCAAGACTGAGACTCTTGAGGGTGAAAGGCTTGGTTGGGGTAGGGTTCTCTCCTAACTTCCTTGATGGTTAACCACTAGAAGTATGGTGGGGAGAGGGGGTGTGAAGCATTTCTCCGGCTGCTTCACCTTCTTTATCACAGTCCAAGGGGAAAGGTGATTGGAGGAAGGTGCCTACTTGCAGGGGAAGTGGGAAGGGTTGTCACTTAATCTCCAATCTAGAGTTCCAATTGGGGAGTTTTTCCCAAGCGAGAGAAGGCAGTGAACTAGAATCTCTCTACTAGGGAGTCACTTGGAGAAGCAAGTTCAAGTAAGTCCATACAACGTGAGAGATCCACTATCTGCTGATATTTGGACCTAATTCCTAAGGAAACTTGAGGGCAAGAAAAAAATGTTTCAAACTGGAAGAGTAAGTAAACTTAGAATTACTATAGATTTGTCTAAACGGAAGATAACTAATAGCCAGTATATCAATGATGCAGAATTTTTAAAATGTAGCAAGTTGAAGCTGCTGGAATAGAAGAGTTTCAATATCAGGTTACTTAAGGAAATTACTTCAGTGGCTGAAGCCTCCAAAAGGCTGGAGGGTCACCTGACATCTGGGGGGGGGGTTCTAGAAGGTGGGGGGGACCAGGCACAAGGAGAAAATAAATGTTGCCCACTTGAGGAAGGGAACTTCCTGCCTTCCAAGAAAATAGCTGAGTCCCTCAGAAAGCATGTCTGAGGAAGCTAGGGGCTGGCTGGGAGGGGCCTGAGGGCAGAAACTACTGTGATTATGACCCATACACCCTTCAATGTATCAGTACTGGATGATATGTCTCGGGAACTCTGGAATACAAAAGTAAAATATTATGTCTGGCCAAAGTGCAGTTTTACCATTAAAAAGCTATCGTGAATACATGTGCAGATGCTACAGCCTTATCTCTGTAAAGCTGCTATCACCAAATGCTAATAACACACTATCTTTATTACTTTATTCCAAATTCAGTCCCACTCAGTGTGATACTTGGACGGAATGCGGAGCTATCAATGAGGGGTGGAGTGTTGATAGGGTGTGAAGATGGCATCTTGATAAAAATTAAAGAATACATTTGAACTTACTCAAATCGTAAGACCTTTTTCACAGGTATGATGCTCTCAAGCTGTTTCTGTCACACTGCAAAGACTGAAGCATATAAATAAGAAATGCTTCACATGTACTGGATTTTAAAAGGCTTTCTTCATCTTGCGATACACCAATAAATCTTGAATAGTTAGAAAAAACATTTTGACTTTTACAATTGAAGCAGTTCCTTAAAGATCCAGATATATTTGAGAGTCACGCAAGAAAACACCAACTGATAGTTTATCTCTCTCTCTCTCTCTCTCACTCCCTCCTCGTTTTTTCTACTCCACAAGCCATCTTCATGTACTGCACAGTAATCCATTACAATATGTTCCAACATCTGCCTCCCCATATGATGTATGACCTATTCGATTGACCCTTTTTATGCCGCTCCAGACTTTCTGCTCATGACTGTGGGAGGAAGAACACTCTGCATTTATTCCTGAGGTCACTAACCAGTAAATACATCTCCATTTGGCAAGGTAAAGGGGACATTGGCTGGAAAGCTCTGTGAATCTTTTATATATCAGTGACTATACTCATAGCTTTAATTAGTTTAATTTATGGGGGGACAAAAAGCCCTGCTGAAATTCCTTTCAAAGTAATGGTAAGAAGAGAATGCTTGTTTAGCAGGGGGAAAAATCCTGTTTTCTGTGTTACCAAATATTTTTATTTAATATAGGGAAGCTGAGTATTATCAGAAAGATTGCTTTTTAAAGTAAGCACTTATCTTTGACTAAGTTCACAACAGTGAAATCATCGTTCATTTTATCCCACTAGATTGGGGGTGGTATGTAATAATAAGACATTAAAAATAGTGAGCATTTTTTACTCAATAAAAAGAGAGATTGAGTGTTAAGTCATATTAAATAAGACTATATATTAGTTTGTATATTAAAAAAAAACTTCCAGATTGCCTACTTGCTGGAAGCTTGAAAATACTTGGCGCATATGGGAAGAGGCAGTGCAAGAGCCATGATTTTTTCTCAGGGACTATGAAGTGCCACTCACTTTGCTAGAAGTCTGCATGCTATTTCAGGGATCACCATAACAAGTCTGTGTGTTCAGTGGGGGTGGTTCAATAACTTGACAAAGATTAAACAAGTAGTAGTTTCAGAAGTCTGGGTATCCCTTAAAGTTTTCCTTTCTACTACGTGCCATATAGACTTACCATATGGGGGTAACAATGTTACTACTAAAAATGCTTTCCAAACTTAACATTTATGTGATGAATTCTCTCTATTGCAGTGGGATTCCCCTACCTGCTGGCCAGTGGAAGCAGGGATTTTCCCTAAGCTCTGAGCCAACAATAGTTGACAAGCTCAGGGGTTAAAGGCTTCAAGAGTCAAAGACTTCTTGAGTCACTTGTGACAGAACTCTCCCCTCCCTGAGGAAAGCATGGCCATTTAACATTTTTTTCTATAGCTGTTTTACTGATGATACTAATAGACAACACATATGATGGGTTAAAATTACAAAGGCTTCTTCCTATGGATTTCTCCCTTAGTTTTTCCTTCATTTTTCTGTTGTAAATTTTTCTGATTGAGATAATATTAGATATTATATTAATGTTAGTTATTTAGGTAGATAAACTAAATTAGTCTAAACTTTAAGAGAAATCTGGACACAGAATGATGATAGCGGCAAAAATAATCACAATAGCTAAAATGTATGGGATTCTTACTATGTGCCAGGCCCATGCTGTCTCTCTCTGAAACTTAGGAAGCAGATATTATTCTTATTTTGTGGTGAAAGCCACTGAAGCACAGAGAAAAGTAAAAGTCATTAATCCAAAGATACACAGTAAGAGGCAAAGAATAAGTAAGAATCCAAGTATTTTTACAGAGCTCGTAACTCTTAACCAAAGACTTGGGAACATCTTTCCTGGTCATTTAAAAATACAGTAGTGGGCTCTGGGGCTTAGACAACCCCAGGGAGGGCAATTCTAACCATACTGCTGACAAAGCCCGGGCTCTTATGATAAGAACTATATGACCACCATTGTGGTACAGGAAGGACATGAGAAGTACCCAAGAGGACATTTTTTTCCTAGCATTTGCATCTCCCTCTTTTTCTTGGTCACGGCCGGTAAAAAGTGTTTCAATTTGGTTTACTTCTCAATTCATGGTGTTGGAAGAGCATGTAAGAGAGAGCTATGATATGGTCAGACAGATTGGGAAAGGCTTCTCTATAAATATGGTTACTTGGAGGTCAGAAGGATGGGATGATGCAACTATGTACATGAGAAAGGAAAAGGACTTGCAGAACAACCCAGTGGTAGGAGAGTACATGACAAGTGTAGTGTATTGGAAGGAGGCCAGTGAGGCTCTCCTGTGGTGGCAGAAATGTTCAAAAAGGTAGATGAGGAGCTATAACATTTAAGAGGAATAATATAATTAGATTTGGATTTTCACAAGATTAGTCTAGGTATAATATGGAGAATTGATGGGAAGCATACGGCTCACTGACATCCCCCTTTTAATGGAATAAGATGAACATAACCACTTTTTTACATGATTTAAAATTGATTCAAAATCAATTATAGATAAATCTGGATATATAATTTTCAACATTCTCAGTCTCATCCTTATTTCAATATTTACTCTTTCCTGTATAATTTATACTAATAATTCATTGATATTAACAACTTTATATTTTGCTTCAATTCATAGTCACTAACCTTGAATCTTTGGGATCATTTAAAAAAGAGTAATAAAAGTATATTAAAAATGAGCCATTTGCACTACCTAAGCCACATATTACTCTTAAACCAATTAAAATAACAGAAACATGCTCTAATAGTAACTTGCATCTACAATGTGTCTTGAATCATGACAGGCTTCCCTTTCAATTGCATGAGACACTCTTCTCATATCATCAAAGCAGTCCAGAGAAATAATCAACATTTGTAACTTCTCCTTTCCTGCCTTAAATTGACTGACTCATTCAAGATTTATTTATTGGATACCTATAACTTACCAAGCATTATTCTAGACATTTAGAACACATTAGTGAACAGAGATCTCTACCTTAATGATAAGATTTTAAATGTTTTCCCCCCAAAAGACTTGCAAGACTTTAATCTTTCATTCTATCTAGTACTTGTCTACCATTTCTCCATATGACACTATCTATTACTTGTGGTTATTATGATTGGGAAGTTATATAATCCATTATTGTTCATATTTGTAAATGAGTATTGCTTTTGAAAGAAGTGAAGTCATTCTTGAAGGTGCATGATTGAGTGATACATGTTTACAACATAGATACACCTTGAAAACATTATGCTAAGTGAAATAAACCAGACACTACAGGAGAAATATTGCCTGACTTCACTTATATAAATAGGTAAATTCACAGAGACAGAAAGTATAATAGAAGTTTAATGAAAAGTATAGTAGAGGGGCACCTGGGTGGCCCAGTGGGTTAAGCGTCTGCCTTTGGCTCAGGTCATGATCCCAGGATCCTGGGATCGAGCCTTGCATCAGGCTCCCTGCTCAGCGGGAAGCTTGCTTCTCTCTCTCCCACTCCCCCTGCTTGTGTTCCCTCTCTCACTGTGTCTTTCTCTGTCAAATAAACAAATAAAATATTTTTTTAAAATTTCTTTTCAGCGTAACAGTATTCATTGTTTTTGCACCACACCCAGTGCTCCATGCAATACGTGCCCTCCCTAATACCCACCACCTTCTTTAAAAATTTTTTTTAAAAAAGTATAATGGAGTTACCAGAGGCTGAGGGAAGGGAGAAAGGGAAAATGGAAAGTTATTATTTCATGGTTACAGAGTTTCCATTTGGGATGATTAAGAATTCTGGAAATAAATAGTGGTGAAGGGATTCTTCTGATTCTGAAGGGATTTAATGCCATTAACTTCTACACTTAAAAATGGTTAAAATGATAAATTTTATTGTTATGCATATTTTATCACAAAAGTAGAGTGATTAAGAGGGTGGTAGAAAGAAAAAAACAAACACTGTTTTCCAGTCCCACATTAAGCTTTACTTCTTTAAAACAATTTTTCTAATTTGTTCCCATGTATTGGTTCATTTTGTACCCTAATTCAAGAGAACATTATTTAAAGGCGGGGGGAGGAGAAATGGTATTTTAAAGTAAAGGAAGGTTGGAAATATTAGGTTCTTTAAAAAAATTACTAAAAATTATCCTAGGCTTTGGAAACAAATATAAATAAAAGAAAGGAGAGCATGTTCTAAATCACCCCAATTCAGTAATGCCCCTGTCAAGTTAATGGTTGCTCTGAAACAGAAGCTACAAGATCATGTCAACCCTTCATTGACTTTGCAAAAAAGCACAGCATTTCCCAGTTCTACTGTAAAAGGTAGTTCTTTCTTCACTTTCCCCTCCTACTCCAAAGCTAGCTTCTTTTTCATATTCAGATGACTGTTTATGAGCTCAATCCTGTTTCAACTGTCACTCTTTAGATCAAGGAAAGATAGATGGGACACACCAACCCCAACCTAAATGACCTTTGGATGTGACAAGAGTTTTAGGTCAGTCTTGCTAAATGGAGGCCTTGGTGTATCGAGACATGCCTTGGGGTGAAATTTACAGTGAATTTATTATCTCCCAATGCCCTTTGGACTGCTTCCCACCATCAAACACTATGGCAGCACTTGGAACAGGAAGAAATACATTAACTGGAATCTGATCGTTTTAAAAGGTTACAGCTGCCCAAATATAATTTAATTTCATACTTGCCCTTTGAGGGTTTGGTGTATATTTTCATTTTATGACTGCAAATGATAAAGCTCTTAAGATTCCAGGCAATAAAAAGAGAAAAAAAAAGTATTTTAAGGGTTAGAAGTCTATTCAGTTCATACTCAATGAGTGAAGTGACAAATTAGCTTTTTTAAAAAAATCTAACATTTCTCTTTTTTATTTGGACCATCTCTTACTCCTCTTCTGATCCTACACTTCTATGTTTGGTTGAAATTAGTATGTGAACACTGACCTCAGATCTCAGCCAGCGAGAAAATAAAAAGGGTGATAAAGAAAAAATGAAGATAAAGTCAACCTGATTTAAAGTGAAAATACTTTAGTATAGGGGACACATTTTTCAGTGGTCTCTCTCATATGATTGGGAAAATTTACCCATTAGAGTACAACAACATGAATCAACTTACCGTTGATCTTGTACTTCTGTAGCATATCACATTTACACAAATTCTTACAAAAGGTTCCCAAAATCCTCTATAAATGCCATACCACAGCCTCATTAGATTAATTAATAAATGTTGTTACTATTATTTTATTAACAGAAAGGGGGATGGTGTTACTAATTCAATGGAATTAATCAGAAAAAATCAGAAGCAAAAATCAGATAAAATTCCCTACAGTTTATTATTTTAGCCATCAAAACAAAACACACAAGCAGCAAAATCCAACTTTTGCTCTTTCTCCTTAACTTGGTACTTTACCAGAATTCTCAGTTCTTTAAATATCAATCCAATAGAGTTTGAGGCAACATAGTATTTTGGATTCACTACTACTACTAAGAAAAGCCACACAGTGAAACTATTAATCCATATGAACCAAGAACAACTTAAAGCTGTGTGCATGAGCCCAGGCAAATGTGTATGAACACGTATGGTCACCTATGCATTCTTTTCTCATTTTTCAATTTAGTCAATATATATTTCTTGAAAGATATTGAGCTTGTTCCTGTGAAGTTTATGCTTTAAACAAGTATTTTAGTTTATTTTATGAAGGTGCTCCCAACATGAACAACAAAAAAACATAAAGAATCACCATTTAAGCATTTAAAATTTAAACATAATTACATATATATACACACACATATATATATATAATTATAAATACTTATGTATCTATATTAGCAAATTAATTTCATGTCGGTAATCACTGTTTTTTAAGCATTCTGCGTGGTATTTAGTCTGCATAACAGTTCTAGAGGTCAGGTATTACTAACCCGGTTTATAGACTATGAGAATGTAGCCTAGCAAAGTTAAGGAACCTGTCTCAAGTAGCGAATCTAGTGGTTACTGAGACTTAAATGTTCTGGATGGTAATGGGTAATGGGACTTATTCTTTTGTTCATGCATATATTTATCCCTCTTTCAATCAACGAATACTAATTAAAGGCTCATCTAAGGTGAGAACAATGAAAAAGCAAACATTATCCAGGAATCAATTCCCAGTTCTTTTAAAAAGTATCTTATTCTCGGGGCGCATGGGTGGCTCAATGGGTTAAAGCCTCTGCCTTCGGCTCTGATCATGATCCCGGGGTCCTAGGATTGAGCCCCGCATCGGGATCTCTGCTCGGCAGGGACCCTGCTTCCCTTCCTCTCTCTCTGCCTGCCTCTCTGCCTACTTGTGATCTCTGTCTGTCAAATAAATAAATAAAATCTAAAAAAAAAAAAAAAGGGATCTTATTCTCATTTCTCTAAGGAAGATACAGAAATGACTAGTAAGCACAAAAGAAAATGCTCAATATTACTAATAATTAGGGAAATGCAAACCAAAGCCACAATGTGCTATCACCTAACACCTATTTATATGGCTATTATCAAAATGAAAGGAAACAAAATAGCAAAACCACAAGAAAATGACAAATGATGGTGAGGATGTAGAGAAATTGGAACCATTGTTCATTGCTGATAGAAATATAACATGGTGTATTCTCTGTGGAAAACATGGCAGGTCCTCAAAAAACTAAACCTAAAATTACCATATGATTCAGCAATCCCACTTCTGGGTATATACCCAAAATACTTGAAAGCAGGGACTAGAACAGATATTTGTATATTCACGTTTGTAGGAGTATTATTTACCATAGCAAAAGGTGAAAACAACCTAAATACCTACCAGTGGATGAATGGGTAAACAACAGATGGCATATATAAGCAAGAGAATATTATTCAGCCTTAAAAGGGAAGAAAATTCTGACACATGGTGAAACTTGAAATATTACACTACATGAATAAGCCAGAAAAGACCAAACATTGTATGATTCCTCTTTATATGAAGTACCTCAAATGGATAATTTATGGAGACAGAAAGTAGAAGGGCAGTTACCAGAGACTTAGCTGAGGGAGTGGTGAAAAAGTCAGGAGTTCCTCTTTAATGGGTATGAACTTTCAATTTAAGATGATGAACAGTTTGGAAGATGGGGAGTGGTGATGGTCCTACAACAATGTGGACATAATTTATGCCACTGAATTGTATGCTAGCAAATGCTTAAGATGCTAAAGTTTGTGTTATAGATACCTTACCATAATAAAAAGTAAATCCATGGAAAGATTTAATAAAAATAAACAAAATTTGGGTCATGATCAAAATTTTAAAAAATAAAATTAAAAGCAGAAATTACATAGTGAAGTCTTTACTCCAACAAAATCAGATGAGAAATTAACATAAAAAGAAAGCCAAATGAACAAAGCATAAACAAAGAAATGGCTGGCATTAAGGACAGCAGACAGCTGAAAGCCATGTTAAAACAGGGGGTCTGAAAGCACATCTACCGTGGGTAGCTCGCTCCTCTCATCTTCAACTGTGCCCTCAATGGTCAACCCAGCTTCAATTCCCTAGGCAGTTGATGACGCAACTCTTTTCGGAGGTGGCCAAAAAGATCAAGGAATTTGAGAGGTGATAATCAATTTTACTGGGTGTTAATTTTAGAAACTTAAAAAAAAAAAGATACTATGTAAAAATGAAAAGGACCTTATTCAACAACTTTGACTTATAATCCTAAACCCTCTGGGCCTTCCTTCCCAAGAACGAATCAGGAAAAGTGGGAATTTGCTAACACTGTATAGATTATAGCGATTTTTTTTAAATTACAAAATTCAGACCTGATCTCTCTGTATCTCTAATGTCTCCATATGGGTATAAAAAATGAATTACAAATGGTTTGAGCATGCAGGAGAGCAGCTAGCCAGGGGTACCACCCAGTGTTTGAGATAATAGGAGTATAAAGTTCTGATAGTAGACTATTAAGTAAACAAGGTAAAAAGCAATTCTTTCCATTTCAGCTGACGCTAAGAAACAAATTGTGCTGTACTTTTCTTAGTATAAAAATAATGAGCACTGCTTCCCCATCTACATGTTTCCTTTCCAGGAGAACTCACACTTCTTTCCCAAACTATGAAGCATAGTTTGAAAACATACCAGTTCTAATGGGAGAGTGAGTGCAAACACGATTGTTTCAACTGTTGGTGTTTTGGTCTAAATGGAAGCCTCTACCATTGACATATTTGGCTCCATTAATAAAGAAGATGAATTAGGCTAGGCTCTCCTACGATCATTTAGAATGTTATGTATTCTATTTAGACCAAAAGAACAAGGGTCTAGATATACTTGTCCTCTGTTTCCATCCTTGCCATTTAAATATTCCTCATTCCAATTTCTGACTCATGAGCTCATATGTGAATTACTTCTTTAATTGTTTAGTCAACAAGCAAATGCTTCAAAAAAGAGAATCCCCCCATTTTTTTTTTCACTGTCATGGGAGACTAACAAGGTAGTTAAAGGCTCAGATTTTGATTAACAAGAGAGAGGAGAAAAGACCTGAAGGAAAGAGAAGAGGGGAAGGAAGAGGTAGAGAAGGACTGACAGAGGAGGGTAGCTAAGAACGTAGAGAGGAAAAGTTAAATGAAGAAGGAAAAAAAAAAGAAGACATAAAAGTAAAATCAAAGAGAAAAATTTCCAAGAAAGGGGAACAGAAAGGTAGATTTTTAGAAATAGTTTCCTATTTTAAAACCTTTAGCAGCCAGCACCCAAGGACAACAAATTAGGTAGCATCCAACAAAGTTGGTAGTAGTGTCCAAACTCTGACGGTGTAACTGAAGATGACAGCATTCTGATTACTGCTAGGAAGTTTTGTTTTTTGTTTTTTTTTTTTTTATGTGAAATTTTAATTTATTTACTTTTAGATAGCTCTTCTCTTCTTGTGTGTAAGTATGCCGTTAGGTTGTCTATTGGATCATCTAGCATGGGTTTGACCTGCTCTTCTTTCTTCTCATTCCATGGAGCTGGAATGGGAATAATTAAAACTTTCTTGCCTAATTGGATCTTCAGAGCTAGCCTGACTATTTTCAAATTTCTAAAACATTTCTTTTGAATGCCTCAGATCAATAATTGCCTCATCACCCTTCTCTCATGTTTTCCTTGACAGCACATGAATAAATAGGTCCATGAATCAGAGAAGTCTACTTGTAAGCTGCAAAGGCAACTTCTGGGGATTTCTGGGGCTCCTGGTTACTTTCACTAGTGCTTATTTTGCTTCATTTTTTTCCCTTCCTCTCTCTCTCTATATATATATATGTTATATATATTCATATATATTCACATATATATTATATATATATATTTCCCTACACACACACACACACACACACACACACACACACACACGACAGCTAGAGGAAGAACAGGAACATGCATTTTACAAATAAGAAAACTTGAGTCATGAGCACATTAAATGACTTGAGACCAGACTCTTACATCACTTTGAAGCCAGGCTGCAACTTGAACCCTTATTTGTTGAGCAGTTTGGGTGGTTAGGAGGATCATGATAGTTAGATATGCTACTTTGGCTGCCTTTATTATGCCCTATTCATTCTTACTCCCTAACTATCTATACTGTAAAACTCTCCCCATTGTAACAAACACTATAACTTTCCAGTAGCACATTGGTTTTCCCTTCAAAGGGAAAAGCTTGTCCATTTCCCAAATGATTGTCAATACCATAAAAGCTCTAGTAATTCATATGGAATGAAAAGAAATAGAGAGATTCAACTTATTTTTAAGAAAAATTGAAACATAGGTTTCTTGTAGTCTTGCATGTAAAGATTTTCACATTGAAAATATATTTTATTTTCATAAAGACATTCTTCTTGCATTAAATACTTGAATAAAGAGGGAAATCTCTAATCACCATACTCCTTTGTACTATAAGACATAATTGCTCTATCTCAGAAAATTACTTGCTAAATTGATTTACCAAATAACTTGTTAAGCTTGTTTCTGACAATGGGAAATACTTGAACTTAGGAAACAATGATGAGGATGACAACAGCTAATGACAGCTAAATGTTTATGCCATGCTAAACATTTTGCATGTAGTGTCTCATTTAATCCTCATAACACCTTTATCATCTATGAAAATATTATCAAATTTCACATGTGAAGCAACAAAGACTAAGAGGTGTTTAGTAACTTGACCAAAAATACACACAAACAGCGTCTCATTGTAGAACCAAAGCCCATAACCCACTATACTATATGTGCCATTTACATATTATTTATTCATAAGATTTATTTGAATATTTTAAAATATTTAAATAAAATCTGGGGAACACGTTTTACAGAAAGGAGGAAAAAAAGAAGCTTAAGTCATTTAAGTCATCTAACTAGTTACTGTGCCCACATACCGGTTTACTACCAAATTGTTACAATGCAAAGACTGAATCTGTGATGAGATACTTTATGCTTTCATACTGTATTTGTGGCTAGCTTGTACCTAAGGTGGCACTAAAATATCCAAACTTAAAACTGCTATGGAAGGAAACCAGATATAAGATGAATCAAATGAAGAAGGAATAAAAATGAACATTTAAGGGCCTTAACTTTCTTTTTTTATTATTTAGTGAAATGTCTTGGCAGAACTTCTGTTATCTTTACCAAGTGTGTTACTTATACCATTTCTAATAACTTAAGCTTCCTTTAAAACTAAAGAACTAAATTTAGAGGGAAACTAGTCATGAAAAATATTTGAAAGGCACCTATTTGAAGGTAGGTGGAGTTGTAGGGCACTGTATAAATTTCCAATAGAGGCTTGTTATCTTAAAGCAACTACTATATGGACGCCTGGGTGGCTCAGTGGATTAAGCCTCTGCCTTCGGCTCAGGTCATGATCTCGGGGTCCTGGCATCAAGCCCCGCATCGGGCTCTCTGCTTAGCGGGGAGCCTGCTTCCCCCTCTCTCTCTGTCTGCCTCTCTGCCTACTTGTGATCTCTGTCTGTCAAATAAATAAATAAAATCTTTAAAAAAAAAAAAAGCAACTACTATAGATAGATGGATAATATTTGCCATTATTCTGCCTCATTCCTAAAAGGAGGTCATTGCAATTTTCACAATCAGTATTACTTTTGTCATTCTATGCCGAAGAAGTTCTACTAGTGGGAAAAGCAAGAGAACACTGTTGTAATTTTCATGTTCGAGGCATTAATTATGCTGGTGCGATGGCTCATTGTAGCAAATCATTTGGAAGCATACTTTGAATCTGTTCCTCCATTTCTTCCTGTCTACTTCCTATCTCCAAGAAGTGGCTGGGTAAGAAAAAGGAGTATGACATTAAGGAAAAGGTCAGGATTAAGAAATATGAAATAATTAAGGGTTCGTTCCCCCCCCCCCCTTCTACTCATGCCTTCAGTTTGGCAGGACAATATGGAGAAACTTCCACAGGAAACAGCAAATTTGAAATCTATGGGACTGGCTTAGGTTTTTTTTATCTGAAGGAACCGAATAGGGCTGTATTTTCAAATCTCCTGAAGACACTTGCCAACCAAACACAGCTCAAAATTGTAATGTGGGTTTTCTCCATGGTCTCTCTCTCAGAACAGATCTTTCTTGACTACAAAATCTTATCTGCATGATTACATAATCATCTTTGAATACTATCTTTCTTCTAAGAAGCAAATAAAATATCAACAAGACTAGTGATGTAAACAATCTCACTTTGAACCTTCTATGAACAAATAGATACGAAACAGCATGCTTCTCTGTTGTTTTGTTTTCTGAATTCCTTGATCTTTCAATAGCTTTTCACAAAAGAATTAATTCACAGAGCACAATCATTGAACTCAGCAAAATGAAAGCAATTCAGAAGGTTGCCATTGTTACTAATATGCAAATCCTACCCATTGTCTTAGTCATCCTTAATTTAATAGTCTAAAAGCAAAAATAGCAATTTTTCTCCCCTCTTTTATACAAAAGCACTTAAAAATAATATATATGAATAAATATATGAGTTTATTTTCAGGAATACTGTGGTAAAATAGGAAGAAGCCAGATTTAGCTTTCAGTTGCTAGGATTCCAGGTGGTGCCCTTCTGTAATATCAGATCTAGCCAGGCCATCACTGAGAGTCTAAATTGTCTCATCAATAAAATTAAAGAGTTGGGTTCTAAGAATGGTTTTAAAATTTTGTTTGAGCAGCAAAATCTTTCGTTCAAACAGTCTTAGCCAGTATAACTTGATCTATAAAGCAAACAAAAATGAATGGTACCGTTTGGGGCGCTTGGAGCCATTTGGACTCCTGTGAATAGTTTGAAACAACTGTTTCCAATGAATAGTCTCTGAGGTCTTTTCCATTTCAAACATACTTGATAGGACAGGAGGTTTTGTGGCTTTCTGCAAGGTCTATTCCACTTCCGTATTCCATTCATTCTTTCACATTTCAAGCTCCTTTATAATCCAGTAAGGATTCCTAACTCACTCATCTTTGCATTCCTTATGATGCTCAGCTTAAGCACTTACAAAGAATAAATATTTGCTGAGTAAATAAAATTTCCGGGATACTGTGGGGTTTATAAAAATAATGTGGGGGCACCTGGGTGGCTCAGTAGGTTAAAGCCTCTGCCTTCGGTTCGGTTCGGGTCAAGATCCCAGGGTCCTGGGATGGAGCCCTGCATCCGGCTCTCTGCTCGGCAGGGAGCCTGCTTCCCTTCCCTTCTCTCCGCCTGCCTCTCTGCCTACCTGGGATCTCTGTCTGTCAAATAAATAAATAAAATCTTTTTAAAAAATTAAAAAAAAAATAATGTGCTTCCACATTCAAGTTTGAAACCACAGGAATTATTTCCTTAAAGGAAGTCATGAGAAGTTCATAAATTTTCTCCGGTATCTATGAGAAATAGTTTAGTATCTATAGACAACACAGGAGTAGAATAAGGGCATATATTCTGTTAATATATCCAGAAAAAGAGTAAGCTTTGAAGGGTAATACCAGAAAATCTTTTTTGTATTATTTATTTAGAAATGCATATTATATAAAAGGCATCTATGTAAATAACTAATTTTAAATTTTTTAAGGTATTTAGAATAGTTCTGGGTGGCTCATAGAGACAATTCATTTGTATTATACCCATGGAAAAATAGGACTCAACAGGAGGCATTATTTTTATTTTATAGATATAAATATTGAGATAAAGAGTGAGCAACAGCAAAATACAGAACATCATACTCCAAGTAACTTCTCATATTTTGGGGGGATAAGTAAACTCATTGCTTTCCACAGAGTCTTGTGATGGGTCTTAAAATTACGGCACACAGGGGAATACAATTATTTACTCATAAATAAGGTGATTAGCCTCAATTTTACTAACTTGCTTTATGTGCCATCCTGTAAAGTAAATCCAGGTAAGAGAAGTCTGCCAAGTCCCAATTTGTGTGAGGGCTTTTAGAAAGAAGTAGTTTTAATTTCAGTTACTAAAACTTATTAAACAACTAATAATACCAAACATTTATAATTACCTAGCACATAATATTTGATAAATGGTCATTAATACTTTTATTGCTCAAGCACTTTATGTATATTATCTCATTTAATCCTCCCACTAAGATAACATTTATGCTCACATTATACAGACAAAAAATTCAGGGATAGAGAATTAGGTAACTTGCCCAAAGTCACAGAGCTGGTGAACAGCAGAACCGTGCATCTTTAAGGCACAAATTGTTGCAGGTGCCACACTTTTAACCCTCACGTTACAATGCCTCTCACTAAGCAATAGTGCCTCTTAAAATATTAATCTATGGATAATACCTTAATAAAAATTTTTGTTTTACTGGGGCTAATAATACATTATATGTTAATAAAAAATAAAAAAAATTTTAAATGTTGCTTTAGTCTTTTTGTTTTCTAATCATCCCTTGCTGAGGGACTAAATTTTTCTCTATATAATTAATTAACTACAAAAACGTCTGTCCTATGTTTATCAGTTGTATATAATGTAATTTACATGTTCTAGTTGCATGCTCTGAGACTTAGCCATGCAAATAACTGGATAATATTCAAGAATAATATTCAACAGTTTTCTGGTACCAACAACACCAGAATTTTTTCCTCTTGAGGGGTATCTGTCTTCATTTGGCTCATTTAGGTTCAAGATTTTTTTTTTTTAAGATTTTATTTATTTATTTATTTATTGAGAGAGAGAGAGAGAGAGAGAGAAAGCAGGAGCAGAGGGGCAGAGGGAGAAGGAGAAGTAAACTCTCCACTGAGCAGGGAGACCTGTGCGGGACTCGATCCCAGGACCCTCAGATCATGACTTGAGCTGAAGGCAGACACTTAACCGACTAAGCCACCCAGGCAGCACCCCTAGGTTCATGATTCTTATTGGTCTTACTAAGGTAGTAACTTTTACTTATGTGAAATATTACTCCTAAAGTTGGGCTTGTCTCCATGAAAGTTTCCTTGACTAAATTAAAGGGTGCTAGTAATATCAACTAAATTGACAATTAGTTTGAAGAATAAATTTCCACTATAAATACAGTCTGTGAATCTGAAGAATGTTGGTTGCTCTCTCTTCATATATATATATATATATATATATATATATATATATATATATAAATTGAGTAGTTTCTGTTTTTCTTGATAACATGAAAAAACTTCACAATTTAAATTTCAATACATTGGTATTGTTCTTAGATTTGAATTTATTGTTGGCCTCAAGCCCTGCAATCCTTTTATGTCTGGTAATTAGCCACGAGACATTTTAGAGCAACCTAGGTCTGTTTTGATTAAGGGAACACAGAATGCATTGAGGAAAGGGCATAGACTGACTTGGGCCTGGAAACCTGGTGCTGACAAATAATTGTACTACTTTAGCATAGGCAACGATAGGACTTCAACTACGATTTAAAGTTTAGCATTGATTTGATTGGCCATTACAATGAAAATGGGCTCTGTGGAAAAGTACACATGTACGAATGCTTCTGTTAGCATGTAATGAGATACCATGGAACTGCTGGAAACAAGGAAATACAGAAATAGCAAGAAAAAGACACTGCTTGTAGGGTCTCCATTGTCCAAATGTCAAAACAGCTCCCGGGAACCCCAGGGGTGGTAATAACTATGGAAGTAGTTCCTACCAGCTCTTCCCTAGAGGAGATTCTTGAACACTGCTGGGTTCTGACTCTAGCCCATATGGGCTTGGAAAAGTCAGAGAAAATGTTGGCTGCACTTTTTCAGGCCTATTTGCATATGTTCTTTAGTATGCAGAATGTCTCTGTATATAATTTAATTGTTGGGTTTTTTGCCTCTATTAATACACATGCAAATGACTCACACTTGCAGCTGTGCTGTATTAATCATATGTGTGCTTCTGTCTGTCTGCCCTGCAGGCTCAGGGTCGAAGGGAGAGGAAAAGAGGGAATTCACTCTTTTAACCTGCAAGGAAGCTCACTCATGCAGACAGAAGACCGACAGCAAACAGCGCACCAGGGCTGCGACTGAAATGAGGAGCGGATCAGCATTTTTCACCCTGTACGAAAATGACGATGACCTGAAAGTTACACTGAATCGTACAGTGCGTAGGTAGGTAAAGATGAAGACCGCCCTTGTAAGTAATTCTTTCAATAAGAAGGTAAAAATCCTCACATCCAGACCTCTCCATATGGTTATTTCTCCCTTATTGATTTTCTGGGCGTTTCTCTTGGTCAGACACATAAAGCCATGGCCAGTCACTTACAGTGCTCTGGGAAATACGAAACATTTATCTGTGTCCTGTCATAATTATTGACCTCCTCCGGAGACTGGCAGGAGGTTGATAAAAAGATGAACTTCAGTTTTTCATCCATGTCTGCCTTGATGTTGCTCTCTATCTGATAGAAGCTTAAGCCATTTCCACCAGGACTTCCATGTACCTTTGATAGCTATGAAAAAAGATTGATTTCCGTTGATATTTTGTATGATTCATTCTCTAACTTGAACACAAGTCATCTCTCATTTTCTCAGTCCCAGAGAATGCATGTTACTGATGGCACTGGCTACTGGAATGATAGCCCCATGTGATTTCAATTCTGACAACTTGTAATTCTGAGTCCATATTCCAAAAATACTATTATGGTTAAATTTAAAAAGCAATCCTACTGAATTCATTAAAAAGTTTAACTAATTCAGTAAAAATTCTTGAATGACTGCTACATGCTTATTTTGAGTAAAATAGGACCATCCAAGAATAATTTCAGTGTTTTTCCCTTTGCTTATCACTATTAATCATTGGTTGGAGTCGACATTTTTGGCTTCCTATAGGTAGAACAGGTGGCAACCATCTTTTGGCCAACACAAATACAGTATTTATAAAGTGAGAAATAAATGGATAAATATTTCCTTCTAATTTCAAATCTTAAAAACCTAGCTTAAAAAATAGAAATAGTATATATATGCTACATTATAACTATTACTCTTAAAAAAATCATGCTGCCCACTAAGTAAAATGAAAATTCATGACAACAAATATGAGAAAGGAATGTTTGATGGACTGTTGCCATCATTTGGTTTTATTAATTAGAAATAGATGATTCACTTAGCTTATTTCATCCAGTCTCAAACGTCCAAAAGATTCAAAGTGTAACTTCATTTGGCTTAAATAATTATACTCACTTTTTGATACTGAAACAAAGCTATGTTAGCTTTCTATATAAATCAATTCCTCCTCTAAAAAGAGAGAATATCAGGAGGAAAAAATGTCTAGAGCATCAGTGGCTCTAGAAAGGGGGAAAGAAAAAAGGGTAGTCCAAAGGAAAAAAATAAAAGAAGGAAAGAGAGGAAAAAACATGAAAGGGTAAATCCAGTACATGATATTGCTGATTGGGTAGTTACTATTTTGATAATGCACCCTTCCATTATTTAGAAATCACTTACTTTAGTATTGTGTTGGCAAGCTGAGCCCTATTGAGTCAAAGTACCTCTAGCAGTTCATAAACTTATATATGTGTATACATATGTTAACAAACAATACAAGAATAATCTAATGATAGGACGTTTGGCCCTTTTTGTATATGTAAATTATAACGACTTTAAAGGAATTACATAAACTGTAATAAATGTTAAAATACATTCTTCATGCAGCAGCCCATAGGCATAATGAGATAAAGGGAAGCTAGCACAGGAGAGATAGACCTAGAGATTTCTCATATACTAAGAATCTTCCAGGAGGGGCTGAAGAATATAAAGTTCCCAGGTCTTTAAATGAGTATCACTTGTCCCAGAAATTAATGACACACTGCTTTGTTATCTTATTAAAAATGATTATGACCGTTAGTTCATGATAGTTTCCTGCATTTTGTATGTAATACTGAGCAGCAACTACTTGCTAGGCATTAATCTGAGCACTTGAGATATGATATTGAACAACAATAAGAAAAATGGCAGTCCCTGCTCTGGTGACCCTTAGAGAATATCTGGAACAGACAGACAACATAATAAGTTAGATACTATGTTTGAAGATGACAAGTCCTATAGGAAAAAATAACAACAACAACAATGATGAAAAGGCGAATAAGGGAAATAGATAATGTGGTATCTCTGGGAGGGTTACTTTGTGAATTAAACGGGTTAGTTAGGGTAGGCTTCCGAGAGAAGACATTAAAGCAAATTCTTGAATGAGGCGCAAGAATGAGCTTCCATTGCAGAGGGAAGAGTGTTTCAGGTAGAAGGACAGCTAATATAAAGCTCTAAACTGGGAGCACACGTCGGCAGGTCAAGGGGCAGCAGAGTTTAGGGCAGCCGGAGCAGACTGAATGAGGTGGTATGGAGTAAAACTATTATAAAAATATTTCTTTAAATACAAGTAAAGAAAATACTATAGTGCTAAACATGGTATTAGGCATATAGGGTTTTCCTAAGTTTATTTCATTACATTAGAATAGGTAAAAATTTCAATTTGGATATCTTATTGAATTCAAACTACTAATTTTTTTTTTGTCTTCCATGAGCTAATGATGCCTTTGATGTCTTGTTAATCTAGACTTGGGGACAGTGAAGTATTCTTTTAAAAAGTGATGTTTTAAGTTGCAACCTCAGGGAAATCGCAGTTGGCTTGGTAAAGGTGGTGGGTGATGGCATTCCAGAAAGAGGAAACACCACATGCAAAGATCCAGAAAACTTGAAAACACCAGGGAATCATCTAAGGTTCTTCAAATAGGAGAAGGACATGATCAGATTTTCTAAAATCAGAAAGCTCATTCTGACTAATGTAGAGTAGAGAAAGCATCAGAGAGGGGCAGAGGAAGACAGAAGAGCAGTTCAGGGGCTAGTGTGGTAAATCAGGCAAGCAGGGAGGTAGCCAGCCTGACCAGAAGGATACTAGTTAGGATGGAAAGAAATGGATGGCTCCTTAACGTATTTATTAGGTGGAGTGAAAAGAGAGTGAAAGAATAGGTGTGGAGGAAGAGGAGAAAAGGATAATAGCTCTTATGGTTCCAGGTCGAGCAGTAGATGGAACGGAGTCATTTGCTGCGACCAGAGAATGAGCAGGTCTAGGGGCAAGAACAAGAACTGGTAAGTTGCATTTTGTACTCAGTATATACTGTCTGTAAACACCTACATATTTCCTCTTGACAGCCAGCAAATAGTTGTCTGTATGAATTGGAGTCTCAGGAAAGACTGAACAGCAAAGAAACAGATATTTTATTGTCAAATCAATTTTTATTTTATATACTTTTTAAAGTAAGCTCTACGCCCAACATGGGGCTTGAACTCACATCTCTGAGATCAGGGGTTGCATGCTCTACCAACTGAGCCAACCAAGAACCTCAAAGAGAAATAAATAAAATGGTGCCTTGGCACATGTTAATTTGTATGCTTTGTAGACACAATACAGATTAAGCTATTTTTTTCTCCATAAAAAATAAAACTGTATCACAATGCTTAGACTACTTTAACTGCTCCTATGGTACCTAAGTACAGTGATTTTAAAATGTAAGGTATATTTTATGACATGGCAAGGATTTCATTATTTTTATCCAGGAATGTGAGATAATATTTAAGTAATAAATAGTGGCTTAATTTAAAACGTCATTTTGCTTGTCTTTTAAAATAACTGCACTCATCTTTATTCTTTCTTTAAGGAAGGTCGTGGTTTTTTTGGTTTTACTTAACATTATTTTATCCAGGTATGAATAACTACATGTCAAAGATTGTTTCAAATGAAAACACAAACAGTAGGCAAACAAAGTCAACGATGAGTAGGAATATATTTATAGTGTCACTCCTTAGATCTGGATGTTCAAAAAGAGAGGCTTGAATTAACATAGATCTGCGTAAAGACGGATGAAATAAAAATGCTGCCTCAAATAGATAGCAGTCCTTATAAATCTGGCTACTTCTTCCAGCACTGTGATGCATATAGCATATTTGTATGAGTGCCAATTAATCAGCATTATTGTTATAATTTGATTAGCTCTTTACTGAACTAGCAAATGTCCTAAGAGGGGCAATGTCTCCAAAGTTTAAAATCTCCTGTACTTGGAGAAGCAACTATAATTGTTTAAAAATCATGGATTTTGGACTCTGTGACCCAGTTTTCTTATTTGTCAAATGGAGATATCAGTATATAACATAAGGTGCTGAAATAAGAACGAAATGAAAGCCTTGCCAAAGAACCTAGCATAAGAATCTAAGACTAAATCTTAATAACTAGAAGAGAATCTTAGTGACTGAGAAGGACCTGGAAGTGATGGAGCCTACTCATTTTATTATTAAGGGATAGCAAATGGGGATCTGATGGAATATAATCAAAAGCAGAGTCTGAAGAAAATTAAAACTGCCTCAAACATTATACCTCACTGAAATGAAACGTCTGAGAAATAGGTATGCAAGATTGGGGCAAATGTTGGATAAGGGTAAAGATAGACCTTCAGACTAGATGTTGTAGTTAGCTTGTCTCTGACCAATGGTAGGTCTGTGGGGGAAGATTCAAATTTGATTGTCACCTTGAAGCAAACAACGGGAGTATTAAAGTTCTCCTTTGCAGCTCTGGGGAATGCTGAAGTCGAGGTGGGGGATCTGTGAGTATTTGACCATGTTCATGTCAGGAACATGAGTGGCAAAGTCAGTCGGTGTAGGAGTCCTAGCAAAGTGTAGAGTCAGTCCACTTCAAAGAAAAGCCAGACAGTCTGCCTATTGAAATGGGTTTGCATTTGAATAGCATTGAGTACCATTTTAAAGTCACGAGCAAAAAATGTGCATGCGTGCGTGTGTGTGTGTGTGTGTGTGTGTATGTTTATGTGGATATATTTTAATAGTAGCTAAGGGCTTACCACAAAAGAGTTTTGGATTATTAATTTTCCTGTTATACCACAGTGTTGGTTTACTGAGACCCTAACTAAAACCCATATATTTTTGGCACTCACTTATGGATACAATGCAATGTCACTTACATAAAAAAGAGCTCTATTCTATTTATAGATCAAATTATGGTGGTGTCTCTTTCTTGTTTTCTGAAAATGAAAAAAAATTTATAAGGGAATCTGGCATATGATAAGGATGGAAAAGAAAGATTTTCAAATATTTTAATACTATCTCCATAGGGAAAGAAGTTTGGATTGTTGCCTAATGAAGCTACTTTCTTTTTTTTCTTTTTCTTTTTTTTGAAGCTACTTCCTACTAGAATCCTACAATGAAACATAGGAGAGGCCCCCAACTTGCACTTGCTTCCTCTCACCGTTAAGGGTGAAAGGAGACGAGAATGTCTAACTTGCTTTGAAAACGGACATCAGAAATCTCTAAAATTCCTATTTCCACATTCAAATATGTTGCTGGATATTCTTGCCACTTCCTTTAATTTCACTACTCTTTTTAGTTTTACCTATCGGAACCACTTTCCTCTTATTGTCATTATTTCTGGATGCCACGGCAAGGGATAACCAATGTTAACCTACACTAATTGTCCCTATGGCTCTAACACTTCCCAAGGTATTTCCAGCTCAGAGGAACAAACATTCACTTGTAGCTTTTCACATAAAAGGTAGAATAGGAATGACTGTCATTAACCTCTGTAGAACACAGCATGTCTCAGTTCCTTGTGCGTTCTTCCTGTGAGACTTGACTGGGTTTCCAGAAACCCACCAGGTCTTCTGATAATCCCCCATGCTGACCAGACATATAAAACTCTATTTTTCCCTACGGACTAAGATCATCTATCATGACAATGCATTTTCATGAATACAATTTAAGTTTATTAAGCATAACTGCTTTACTTCTGGATTCACAGGTATACTATCTTTTAGGCAGAGGAAAATATAAAACTTCTCACAGGGAGATTAATTCTATTATTAGATGATCTCTTATTCCTGTTAATTGCACAACTATGAAGCCCATAATGACAGAAACTCCAGAAGATTTTGCAGGATGCTGATTCAAAGATTTAAGTAGTTAATGATGAAAGATAACTTTAATATAATATCAATATTCTTTCCAACTCCAGAGACAACATTTCTAAAATCACTTGGACATCCGGTAAAATTACAGTAAACTTTCCACTGACATTCTTGGATACATGGGAATATGTATTCTTTAGGGCTACAAAGCAAAGATCTTAATTGGAGTGTCTGGATAGAGTTGCACTCATCTATGTGCTTGCTTTTTTGGTTTACTTATCTTTGCTTGCCCAATGAAACTGGCATTAGCAGAAGAATAAAAAGACCTACAAAGTCCCTAATATCGGGTGTCCCGAACATTTTTAAATGTAATTTTTGTTAAGTTGCCTGGATTCATAATACTCTGCTTGCACATCGTGGACAGTTTTTGTTCTTATTTTGATGAGGACCATTCTAGGATGAAATTTTGTTACATAGTCATCCAAGCAAAACTAGACCTGTTTTTGCCAAATCATAGTGGGCAATAAAAAATTACAATAAGCTGCCTTTAGTACAGAAAACAGGGCTCTTGAAAATTAAAAGGATCAACATCTCAACTTTTGGTTGAGGATCAGTGCAAGGAAACTCAAAAACAAAAAATTGTGAGGCACATATCCCTCATCAGTTCTTTTCTGCTTTAACACGGTAATAGCTGTTTTCGATATTTACTTCACCTTGGTCCCTCCTGCATTGTTTCCCGACTTACCTGCAGTTGGAGCGGGCCTAAGCCTGGTGTTGCTGCGGCAGCAGCTGCCATGGTCGTTGGGATCAGCTGAACAGGGTAAGGGTCACCTAAGTAAGAGAATAATAGAGGTGTCAGCACCTTTTATCTACTCTCCACCTGCAAATTAAACTCGTGCATTCACTCTTTCCAAAAGCCTTCTTTTGTGTGCCTTGCTGGGGCCTAATGAAAAGCTCTATTGTGCAGCCTTTTACTAACACTCTTTTCACAATTCTGGCTGAGAGAGGAATGTGAATAAAAGGCACAAGCAATTAAGGCGGAAACCTCATCCTTTTTTCATGATGTATTTAGGAAAATGGGAGGAAAAAGTGTGCATTGATCAGAGGGCTGCACTTTGTCACACACACACACACACACACACACACGAGCCTTGGTAGGAGCACACCAACTCTCAGCCCATTTAAATTGTTATTATAAAAGGAACTTAACTAAACTTAATTCTATTTTAACAAACTAAAGATTTAAGCCAAATAGCTTATCTTTTGAATGCAATGTTACTGTCTCAATTCAAATATCCTCTTAAATAATGTCTTGTGGACAAATTCATAGCAAAGAAAACATTTTATGCATTTTTGTTTTATATAAAATACTGGAATCTTTATTATCCCAGAGATAAATGTTTATAAAAACATACTATAAAGAAAACAGAAAATAGATGGTTTCTCCCTGAAGGGTTTGTTTGTGGTGATATCTGAAAACACGAAATCTTAGTAATTCAAAATTAAAATTTTAATACATGTGATCTATAAAGATACAGAGACATATAGAGACACAAATATATATACATGTAGAAGATTACAGGGTATTTTTTTTTAAAGATTTTATTTATTTGAGGGAGAGAGAATGAGAGAGAGAGAATATGAGAAGGGAGAGAGTCAGAGGGAGCAGCAGACTCCCTGCGGAGCAAGGACCTCTATGTGGGACTCAATCCTGGGACTCCAGGATCATGACCTGAGCCAAAGGCAGATGCTTAATGGGTTGAGCCACCCAGGCACCCTAAGGTATGTTTTGATGCAAATTTTTTTCTACTCAGTAAAGAAGTACATGCACTTTTTGCATAGAGCTCAATGATATGCTAACAGACATGTATGCTAGTATTTGAAATATGACTGTAGTAAAAAATTTTAAAAATTGTAATTATAAGAACCATCATCTAATATATAAAACATATTGTTTTAGTAATCTAGCTTGTGAAAAACTTGTTCAATGTCAAATGTATGCAAATACAACTGTAAATAACTCAGTTGATACTTTCATTCAAAAATATTGGTTGAGTATCTGCTATGTTTCAAGTACTGCTCCCAATACTAGAAATAGAGTTCTAAAGAAGACTAATATGCAGAGGTGTATTTACTGGGTATTTAACGAAGCTTAAGATTTGGAGTTCCTGGAAAGGCCCCTAGCTGTATTGTTTAAAGGATCATATGTTTTATATTTATCAGCTTTTTTACTTTGTTGTGATTTCTTTTTATAAATGAAAATTGTTTTTCACTTGTATGTGTTTTTGAAAATTATACATATATATAATTAAAATAATGATTATAAATAGATAATTACATATATTCTTAAAGAGGGCTCCCAAATGATATTTTTCAGGCTTCAAAATACCTGAATTCACCTCTGTAAGATCTGGCCTTCCCAGAACTTACAGCTTAATGGGAGGGGGAAAAAAAAAAAAAGCTAATTCAAGGATTAGAAGAAAATACAATGACTATTAAGATAGGGAAGTATATAACACAAGGCACTACCCTGTGGGTGCCCTAAACCTAGACTAAGAGGTCAAAGGTAGCCTCCAGGAAGAAGTTATGTTTAAGCTGAAATCTGAATCAAGTGAAAGCTAGACAAACAAAGAAGAAAAGGAAGAGCTTTCCTGGAAGGAAAACAATTTTCATGAAGACCCACAGTCAAAATGGAGTGTTCCTTCATAGCCCCCATATAACTGAAGTTTAGGGCACAGGTAAGGAAACAGAGGTAACTGGAACTGGAGAGGGAATCAGAGGTCAGATTATGTATTAGTGTTATAAACAATATTAAATAATCTAAACTTCATTCTGTAGCATAAAAGAAACCAGGAACGTGGGGAAAAAAATGGGTTGAGTAAAACCACTTGGCCTAGAGGTTGGAAGCTGGAGCCAATAACAAAAAGATGCACAAGTCTTGGGATGCCTGGATGGCTCAGTTGGTTAAGCATCTGCCTTCAGCTCGAGTCATGATCCCTGGGTCCTGGGAATCGAGTCCCACATTGGGCTCCTTGCTCGGTGGGGAGCCTGCTCCTCCCTCTGCCTTGTGCTAGTGCCCTCTCGCTCAATCTCTCTTACAAATAAATAAATAATTTTAAAAAAAGATCCAAAACTCTGTACAACACATAATAATGGTCTGCACTAGGGTGGTGATACTGGGATGGAAAATGATGAGGAGAGTCAAGGGATAAAAAGAAGCAGAACTGAAAAACTCTATGATTATAAGAGAGGGTTCAAGGATGACTCTCAAGTTTTTCACAGAATAGCTTCTGAGTGGTACTATTTGTTGGGTTTGCAAATGTAAATGAGAAGCAAGATGACAAGGTTGGGCCTGGTGGGGAAGGAGGAGGTGGGATGGTGTGGGGGGCGGTAAATACTTTTGTTTTGGACATCTTCAGTTTGAAATTATTATTAGATATCTGAGCAGAGATGTTGAGGCACTTGGTAAACATGTCAGGATTTTAGGGGAGAAATTCACATCAGAGACATAAATTTGAGACTGGTCAGCATATATCTGGAATTTAAAACTATAAACCCTCATGATACCATTTAGAAGTTAACTGTAGGTAAAATATAGGTTCAAGGATTGGATTGTGGAATATGCTAATATTTATGGTCAGGGAGATTTATAGTCAGGCAACTAGCAGAAAAATGGAGGAGAAATTAAATTTGACTTTCTAGAAGCCAAGTAAGGAAAGATTTTCAGAAAGAGTGATTTTTTTTCCAAAGTCTGGAGTTAGTAATGTGGAAGTCATTGGTGACTTCAAAAAGGGCAATTTCAATAGAGTGGAGGGTGAGAAGGCCTAATTGAAGTGAGGGTGATCAACAGAGTATGATTAAAAGAAAAAATTGAGGCAGGAAGTGTAGATCCTTGCCTTTAACACTGAAGTTCTTGAAGAATAGTGTTAGTATCACCCAGAAGTTCCTTAGAAATGTAGAATTTCAGATCCAACTTCAAACCTCTTAAGGTAGGCACCCTCTAAGATGGAACTCCCAATGACTTCTACTTCTCTCCTTGTATTTATGTCCTTACGGAACCCTCTACCCTTGAACAGAAGCTCAAGTGATGAGAGATTACTTTTGAGATTAACTGAACATGAAGACTGTGGCTTTGTCTTGTTTATCTTCTCTCTATCCCTATCATCTCTGTCTTGAACCAAACCACTGTGTTAAGATCTGCCCTATGGAGAGGCTCACATAGCAAAGGAATGATGTCTTCAGTCAATAGCAAGTAAAGAGATGGGGCCTGCCAACAACCAAAGGAGAAAACTTGGAAGCAGATTCTCCCCCAAATCAAGCCTAGAGATGACTGTAGTCCAGGGCAATACCTTGATCCCAACTATGTGAAAGATCCCAACATGGCCATGTTCAAATAAATGTTGTTTTAAGCCACTACCTTTTGGGAGAATTTGTTAAAGCAGCAGCCATATATATACACATTCTGAAAGAGAATTTAAATTTTAACACAAGTCCCAGATGATTTTTACTTATTTGAGAAGTGCTGGAACAGACAATTCCACTGAGGTGCTTTGCAGTAGTTATTAAAGGACCTTCAATATCAAGAAAACCTTCCTTAAAAGGTATGTACTTGTAAAAATTATAGGATGCTTCTATGCCGGTGATAAAGATACAGCAAATAGAGGGAAAAAAAACTTGATGATACAGGAGAGAGAGCAGACAACTGACTGATGTTACAATGAATAAGGTTTTATTTGTCATTTAGCATTTTTAATATTTAATCTAGAAAACACTATCTGAATTTATAAAGTTTGGATGTATAAAAGCTGAATTTGTATTATATAAAGTAGCTAAAAATAACAAATATTAATGTATGTCTATTAGAATAGGCAACTTAAATATGCTAAAACTAATTTTTTATATTGCTCATTTAATCAGTATAATCTTAAAATTAACTATAGCAAGAGTATAGAGACTATGCTTTTCTTCACAGAGAAAATTCATTTTATATAATTTAGTTTCCCTGTTGTGAATTAATCAATTAACCGGCACTTAAAACATCTACCATGTGACCAGAACTCTGCTAGGTTCTTTGGGAGACCAAACCAAACCAAACAAACAAACAAAAAAAACCACCTTGGTCTCTAGCTACCACATGGCCATCTTTTCTAATTCGGTGCTGCTTATTTGAGTAGTAGTGACCATCCATGAGCTTTGTATGGGTGAAGAGAGAACTAATTCTAGGCCTCAGTCTTTAGAGAATAAAGGTGAAAATAAGAATGAACTTGGACTTGAAGATTTGCAGATGGAACAGGAACAGATGCTTTAGGTGGGGTGAACGGCATCGAAATCTGTGTATGACATGAAGAGGGAAAGGAGAGAAATCTGTTTACCTGATAAGTAACAGAATGAATAAAGTGGAAGGAAAAGAGGCTGAAGTTAAGCAGCTGGGAAAATTTTCCTACCCCAGACTGGAGGATATTTGGATACAACAAGGAAATTGATATGAAATGATGATTTAGCAAGTGTCATTAAAGAAGTTAGGTAATAGGGGATCTCCAACCCAAGTTGAGATTTTAACTAATGAACTTTAAAATGTACATATATTCAATTTGTTGTTAACAATTAGATGCTAGTAATCCAGGAGTGCCCAAAATACCTATGCAGGTGTTTGCCATCAATCCAAATGTGTGACGAAGTCTGTGTGTTCAAGGGTCAATTGTATACATTACTAATGAATAACTATTACATTATACACATCCTGTATGTGTGGGTATAAGTGCATGTATATGTATAGAACATTTATACATATGAATGAATAACTATTATGTTATATACATCCCATATTGTAAATGTATGTACGTATATAAAACATTTATACATATGAATGAATGACTATTCTGTTATACCTATCCCATATTGCATATGTAGGCATAAATGATGTATATACATAAAACATTTATACCAGCTAAATATTTTTTTTAAAGATTTTATTTATTTATTTGACAGAGATCACAAGCAGGCAGAGAGGCAGGCAGAGAGGGAGGAAGCAGGCTCCCTGCCGAGCAGAGAGCCCAATACGGGGCTCGATCCCAGGACCCTGAGATCATGACCTGAGCTGAAGGCAGAGGCTTTAACCCACTGAGCCACCCAGGCATCCCAGCTCAATAATTTTATATATGTGTTATAGGCTGAGTTGTGCTCCCTCCCCCCAAATTAACATGTTACAGTGCTAACCCCCATTATCTCAAAATGCTATTTTATCTGAAGATAAGCCTTTTAGAGGTAGTTAAGGCAAATGAAGTCATTTGGATGGGCCCTGATTCAATATGACTACTGTTCCTGTAAGAAGAAGAGATTAGGACACAGACAACACAGAGGACAACCACATGAGGACAGACGAGGAGAAGGTGGCCATCCGTCAAGGAAGGAAACCCCAGAATGAAATCCACCCCATGGACACCTTGATCTTGGACTTCAAGCCTCCAGAACTTGTAAAAAAATCTTTTTTCTGTTTGTAGGTCACTCAGTTTGTAGTATATTGTTATGGAAGCCCAAACAAACTAATATAATTTGTTTCCCATACATGGGCACATATCAGTGTATTTGATGTTTAGTTTTAAGTAAACTGGAGAAAACAAAAGACTGGCAGCAGGAATTAAAAAAACTGCCATAGCTATTATGTATCTTTAATCATATATACTTTCCAAGATATAATTATATAATCATAAACAGGATATCAACTAATTTTCAAAGGTCTGTGTCTAAGAAACTGTTCAACATACAAACATACATAATTTGAAGCAAGTCTACCTTATTAACAATTTTTCAGGACCAGAACACCCAGAACTAGTTTATTGAAATTTGCCCCAAGTTACTAAGTAAATACAAATACAATAACTGTGAAAATGGCCAATACAGCAATTTAACTCCCAATTAAATTCAAAATATATTATATGCATGTGCTTCTCTCTGAAGTGAACACAGAATCTATAAGACTTTTTTTATTATTTTTTAAGATTTTATTTATTTATTTATTTATTTGACAGAGAGAGAGAGAGAGCGAGAGAGAGAGAGAGAATGTGAGAGAGAGCACAAGCAGGGGGAGCTGCAGAGGGAAAGAGAGACACAGGCTCCCCAGTAAGCAGGACCCTGGGATCATGACCTGAGCTTGACCAGCTGAGCCACGCAGGTGCCCCGAGAATCTATAAGACTTTAAAAAACAAGGTCAAGGGTAGTTCTTAATGGCAAAATAGTAAATTCAGACTTGCTGAGGAAAAAAAGGCCTTTTATTGAAGTAAATACTGTCATCTATTTGTGTCATCCCTTATTTAGCTGTACTAAAAAATTTTTACAACAGGTTTATTTTGTAAATACCTCATCAAGTACTTAGTAAAAATTAGATAATGGAAAATTCTGACTTTTAAAGTTCAACCGAGTGTAAGTTATTCAAATTGACTTTCAACTAGTTAAAAGTAATATCTTTTACTCTTTCCTAGGTTTTAACCATTTGAACAGTTTTTCCCTAAGCCTTTCCAAAATTAATTTGCTTCTTATTTCAAAGCCAAGTATGGAAAATTCTAGCTCAAAACAAATTTTTCAAACAGTTGAGAAATATACTCAGGCATATTAGTCAATTGTTTTTAGAATGCCACCTATCTTAGAGAGTCTATTGATATAAATGATAGAGCTAGTACTGAATAACCCAGTAACCCCTCAGAAAGTATGTTAATTGCATTAGTGTTAAAGTAATGAATATTTAGATAATAATTATCCCCACTGACACTAAGAAGGATTTATTTCTATGACGTACGACAAATATCCCCACTGACACTAAGAAGGATTTATTTCTATGACGTACGACAAAGTAAGAAAAACAGTATTTTCCAACAAGGTTATTTAGGCTGAGAAAGATTGTCAAAGCAAGTATATTCTTACCCTGGGTCAAGGACATACACCCTTTCATCCACGGAATTAATATAAATATTCTGGGAAGTTTTATGGCATTCTCTTCACTGAAATAAGGAGACTCATTCCTTTATTAGCCCTCCATGGTTTTTTGTTTCTTTGTTTTGGGTTTTGCTTCCTTGACCAATACCAGATTGCCTTCTCTAGGTGCTGGGAAATACAAAAATTAATATCCATACACACAGACACAGACAACCCCAGCCCTAGACGAGTTCCTGATCTAGTGAGGGGGATAAACATTTAAGCCAACCCAATGATACAATGAGCAAACTAGAAGGTAGCGTAGAAGGTATTCTGGAAACCTCAGAAAAAGAACAACTTAACTTGGAAACAGTGTCAGGAAGTGTTATCTTTTGAAATGTCTCTTTTAAAATGACTACATTTACTACCACATGACCTTTCAGGACTATCTTACCACCAACTTTCCATGTCTTCTATTTGCTAGAAAGTCCCACAGTAAGCATCCACCATTCAGTACTAATTTGCTCTAATTAATCATCTACTCAGATCATGACTTAAAACACCCTGCTCTTACCATTCTAACTTCCAGGTGGAGAAAGCTCTGTAGGAATCTAAGAAAAAAAATGAGGTCAAAAAGGACACTATGGATTGGACTCTGGAAGAAATGTGCTTTCTTTCAGCTCATGGGCCAAAAGATGAATTGGTAAGTTTCTTTCTCCTTGGAAGGAGCCCCCTGCCATTGATAGGACGGTGCTAACCATAACCACTATCCTTTACTGACCCCTACTTCTGGTGGTATTTTAATATTCTCAGTGTATCTGATGCAGTAAGGGAAGGGTAAGCTCTGTAGCTAAAGAAGTAGGTAGAACACATATCTTACAGGGTCTTGTGTTTCACTTTGAAGGCAATATTAAGTCACTGAAAGATTTTAAGCAGGAAAGTGACATAGTCTGATTTGTGTTTTCTATAGATCAATTTTGTGGCAAGGGATAAGATCGATTAAAAGAGGGAGAGACTGCAGACAAACAGACTTGTTAAATACCAATGCAGTAAATCAAGTGGTAAATGATAGTGGCCTAAACTAATCATAAGGGAAGAAGAGGAGGGAATGGATCGGGAGACAGACTTGATGACCAATTTGATGGGAGAAAAGAGGTACAAGAGAAAAAATAGAAGAAAAAGTTACAGTTTGGGCTTTTATTTTAACACATGGTTTAAAGAATGAATAATTTTTTTAATAATTTTTTTTAGATTTTATTCATTTTATTCATTTATTCATTTATTCATTTTATTCATTTATTTGACAGAGAGAGATCACA
This sequence comes from Lontra canadensis, assembly GCF_010015895.1. Taxonomy (NCBI): domain Eukaryota; kingdom Metazoa; phylum Chordata; class Mammalia; order Carnivora; family Mustelidae; genus Lontra; species Lontra canadensis. The sequence continues at coordinate 34,229,549 of NW_022631003.1, read as the reverse complement.
AGTAGGCAGAGAGGCAGGAAGAGAGAGAGAGAGAAGAGGAAGCAGGCTCCCTGTGGAACAGAGAGCCCGATGGGCTCGATCCCAGGACCCTGGGATCATGACCTGAGCCGAAGGCAGAGGCTTTAACCCACCGAGCCACCTAGGAGCCCCAAGAATGAACAATTTTTTACTCAAATAGTTATTCAGCTGCTCCAACATCATTTTTTGAGTAATTCCTTATTCTCCTACTGATTTGAAATGTGAGCAACTAGTATTTGTTGACTTTTAGTACTCTACTAAAACATTTTACATATATAAATATACATATAATTTCTGTATATACAAACACATTTATGTGTGTGTATAAAATCCCATTTATTCTCCACAACTCAGTACTGCAGATTGATTATTATTCTCATTACACACACACACACACACACACACACGTGCAAATGCTCAGGATCTCATAGTTCATAAGTACCATAGACATTAGTGCTTCAGTAAAAAAAAATATTGTTTTAGAAAATATCACAGATGATTTTTAGAACATTATGCAAATACAGACTTAAATTTTCACATAGGTATATTCTTGTAGTGTTCGTTCAACTGATATGTATCTAATATTATGTGGAAGACACAAAGACATAAAAGGTATATAGTCCTTGCCTTCATGACACTTTCGATTACAAAAAGAAGACATACAGACACCAAACGTGAAATAAAACAAAGCCACATGATTAAAATCAAATGAGAATGAGAAAGACAGTAATTACCAAAGAAGGGAAGTATTTATTGGAACTCAAGTCACTGAAAAAAGAATCGGAGTAAGAAAGGGCTGGGCTTGGGTTCCGTCTTCAGTAAAACAGTAGGACTAGACAAGACAAGAGAAGTCCAAGGGCCGCAGTGCCTGGTGGGCAACAGATGTCAACATCCGCGGAATGAATTAATGGATGAGCTGAAAAATAGGATGAGAGGAACCTCTGGTGGTTTTTCAGTTCCCCTAGCATATACAGGGAATAAATAACACTCCCCTAAGTTGTCTCTTCTTATGTCCTCATGCTACTCAACTTGTCATGTCTTACTTTGTAATTTCCTCTTAATATACAACTATTTATAGCTTCAGGTACACCCTATTCTGTCTCTTGCATCCCGGACTTCATCCAGGCTACTTTCTTCTGTTTGGAATATTGTTTCTGTACTCCTCCACCCTGACAACTTATACAATTGCTTTGTGGTCCTTCATCCTCTGGAATTTGATTTAGGGGTCCCCACTCTAAGAAGCCTTTCCTGACACCTTCCACCTCTCTTAAATTTGAATTCACTCCCTTGTCTATGGCCATACCACCCTGAATGCGCCCGAGCTCATCTGAATTCACTCCCTTTCCCCTGACTTCTATTAAAATTGTAGGCACATGTCTGTCATATGACATCTCTCATTCTACCCAAATAAACTATGAGCATCCTAAAGGCAGAGATTATGTCTTACCTATCTTTAAATCCCCAGTTCTCTGCACAGGAACTGTTAAAATGCACAGTTCTGTTAAAAACATACCACAGACTGTTAAAATGTTTATTGACTGAATAAGTGAAGAAAAATTATTTAATTAAGAAATTAACAAATATCAAACACAGAGGACCACTCTTCCCATATCAAAAGCTTACAATTTAGTAGAAGAAACAGGTTGTGGGAAAATAATTATACAAATAAGGAACAAATTAGTTTCTGTATAGGGTTTAATTCAAACAATAATGATGTGTTAGATCATCTACCAATGATACAAAAGTGCGATAGGAAGTAGAGGGAAAGGGAAGCATCGAGTTTGGGGATATAAGGAAATATGGACCCAGGAGAGGTAAAGAATCTTCTATTAAATATTTTCATTTATCAAATAATTCTTTTATAATATTCCATAATCTGTCTCTTTTGTAAATTTGGATTTTAAAGCAACTTATATCTTGACTATTTAAAAGTAAATAATATTAATTTCTTAAATCTTAAAATAATTTCTGTTCACTAACAAGAAACCATTATTATGATGTCATTAAAGCACCCGAGCATGGTCAAGATGTTTACCAGAAAAGACGTTATATGTAAATGAATGACCAAAACCCAATCTTTCATCAACGTGATTGTTCAAATTACCTTAGACTTTCTGAAACCCAAGTGAGGTGCACTTTGCTTTTCATGGCAATAAGCTCAGCTATACCTCCTCCCTCCCCACCTTTTAGGTAAGTTAAATTTATAACAATTCCACTAAATCATCTTGTGGAATACAAGTTAAGAAGTTCAGAACAATTGATATGGCATACACAAGCTTAGATAAAGGGGTTTCCAATTGCAGAAAACTGTAAAACTGTAAAGCTTTTACTGATTTGCTAGAATAGTATAAGACTTTAATACTTGAAACTTCTCATAAGGAAAGCTAATAATATTTAATATTTTAGAATAAATTCTCATAAAATAGTGATATATATAAATATTTCATATGACTTTTATTTGAGAAAGTAAAATTAATAATTATCTCTTGTCTGAATAAATAGCTATTTAAAGATTTTTTATTTATTTATTTGACAGATAGAAATCACAAGTAGGCAGAGAGAGAGGGGGAGGTAGACACTCTGCTGAGCAGAGAGCCCAATGTGGGGCTTGATCCCAGGACCCTGAGATCATGACCTGAGCTCAAGCAGAGGCTTTAACCCACTGAGCCACCCAGGCACCCCTAAATATCTATTTAAAAGAAGGTATTTTGAGGAAATTGTTAGTTCTTTACTGCTTTGTCACAGGCTTTTCCAGGAAAGGATGTTTAAAAATAAGAAATATTTTTATGTCTTTTAAATGGAGCATGGCAAATGAAAACTTTATTCAACTTACTAGTTGCCCAGTTATCTAGAGATGATAAACTTTTTAAGAAGCACCCCCCCAAAATAGGAAGACATTTCTGATTTAAAAAGATAGAGTATTCTTTCTTTACCTCTATGCCCATAAATTAAATGAATTCTAGCTCTAATGAAAATTCCTGGGTTAATTACCTAAGAAATCTGAGTATCCCTGAAAAGGTGACAATGAATCAAAGAAATTTCCTTTTCCTCCTGTATTCCAGTATTTCTACCAAGGCATCACTTAAGCCATTGCACCATAATTCATTTTAAGCTGCTTGAAGAGAATCATTAATTAGGGAACAGCTTCTATATCTGAAGCTACATTAGACTACTGTGTCTTCATTTTGCTTCTGTGTCTTATGAGGATATAAATGGCACAAAGAAAAGCACCCCAAATGATTCAGGCATGTGAAAGTGGTGATTTAGACCCTTAAAGTGGTATAAGCCACTTAAGACCAAATCAAATGTTATTTCTCTTTTATTTTCCACTTTTAATAATAAGGTTTAGCAAGCACTTCATTTTTTGACACCTTTTATAGTCTTTCCACCTTTCTCTCTATCATTGATGTCCTTCCTCCTGGAATGTATCCAGCACCTATGATCTGCAGGTTGAGAACAGGAAGTTTCCTACACCCTGAAACAATAAGGCTATGAACTATACATTTGGGATTACTTCTGGTTCAGAGCTTTCTACTAGAATGCAACATTTTAGACCTCTGAAAATGAAGAAATATTATGGAATATCCCTCCCCTAAAAAATGAAAACCAAATAATGCAAAGGTCTTGGTCAGACGTGTAGTGGCGTAGAATCAACTCCTGAATTCTTTTCATTATGTCACATCCTAAATGTTCAAAACAGACTTATACATTTAATAAATAATAATTATATGTTATATTTATATAATAATTTAAATTCCTGAGAAATGCATACACTCTCCCACCTGGTTTTACAATCTCCTTATGAAATGGGTAGGACAGACATTAGTGTAGTTATCTTAAAGATTAAAAAGCTAGGGCACAAAGAAGAAAATGACTAGCCTAAGGGCACAGAATGATATGAAATGGGATTGTGACTACCAAGGTATTTTGATATCTTGTTTAATTTTTTTCCCTAACAGAATTTATTAAATCCAGACAATTAATAGTTTTGGATTACAATTCTCATTGATGCTTATTTATAGCTTGACTCATACCAGTCAATTTTCAAAGTTTTAGACCTTCCATTAACTAACTAGGAGGGCATTGGCATTTAGAGGCAATGTCTTATGAAAAATGTTCAAAAAGGAACAAGTAACTAAAAGTAAAATGCCACATACTGGGAATAGAGTTGGCTACATGAAATATTCATTTGGGGCAAATATGTGCACACAAAATGTTTACTTTAGAATTATTTAACTGTAAATATTGTAGACAAAATTAAATATTCATTAGTGGCAAATGCAAATAAAATATGGTAATCCAGCTTAATGAGATATGATGCAAGATAAGTGAGACCTAAAAGTAGGAGAAAGAAAAGATGGACATGATTTTTTTTTGTATTTATAACATTTACCCTCACATACATATATATTATGTAGTATGTATCAAATACATAGTATATATGTATCCCAGCATACATGTTACAACCTACAAATATGTTCACATCATACACATTACATATCGGTATCTACATATAATTAGATGTAAATATGTATGTCTGTTTATATCTATATCTAGATGTATCTATATTTCTGGGAAAATAAGTACCAAATTGTCAGTAGTGATAACCTCTGGGGAGTGGGATTATAGGAGTATATGAGTGTAGACAGATAACTTTTAGTTTCTGTTTTCTATATTTCTACACTGTTTGAGGTTTGTGTAGTCAGCAAGTGCTATCTTTAATATATTAGGAAAAAATGTGAAGGGTTGTTATGAGCTGACTATATAAATAGGTTTAAGAAAATACTCTTTGAACATAGAGCAAAAATAAATTATTAGGGAAATAGTACTATTTTAAAAATAGCTGTAGTTCTCTCTGCTTCTGCCCTTTCTGCTTCCTGGAATGGAGATATGGTAGCTGGGGAAGATATCCAAGACCGTGAGACAGGAGCCACGGTTTGTGGAAGGTAATGTAATAAATAAGAGAACACCCTGGGATCTACTATCACGGAGCTACCATGGGAGCAGTGTTTGGACTACTAGGTAAGTATCATTTTGGTCTTTTACAGTAGGTAAGCCTAATACAGTGTCTAATTCCACGTGGTATTCCAAGAGCATGACTTCTTCAGGCATTGTGGAAAATAGGCATCTACTGTAGAGTTAGAATTAAATGCTCTCTTCCCCTGTTTTGTTAACAACTTTTCCTGCTTCCATATTTTCCCATCAACCTCATGACTAAAGTTTGCCTTCTAATGGAGTTTTTTACAGTGAAAGAGCATGCATCCTGGAGAAGAGAAACATCGGTATCACCGACAGTTACATTTATTCAAGTAAAATAATGCATTGCTCTCCTGGGCTCATACTTCAGTCTGATGACCTTAGTTTCAGTCTGCTACAGAGATGAGATTCCATGTTGGTCATGGCCAGAAAAATATGAATTTAGAATTCAGAGGGGTAGGCTGGAAAATGGCAAATTCATATATGGTCAACACCACCTTTTGAGGCCCCTTGTCTTAAAGCTCAGTGTGTCATTTGCCAAACATTCATTCCCTTTGACGAATCTATATGATCAAGAATCAGGTCAAAAAGAAAATACTGACCCAAATGGGTTTATATTTCAATTGAATGGCATGCTCATATTCTTAAGTGTTAAAAAAATAAACAAGATGGATTAAAAGATTAAATATATATTTATAGTCTAGTAAAATCCAAGGAATTTATTGAAAAAAGGGCTTTTGCTTTTTTTGTTTGCTTGTATATGTATTTTGTTGGTAGAGTGTGGCGGGGGAGGGCTGGATCAAACACTATTTACTAACATAGCTCAGTTATCATCTCACAGAGTTATGATGCTTAAAAATTAATTATATGTGTATGTTTTATAAACAATAAGGTACAATATAAGCTATTATTTTTATACCAAGTTGTGACACTTTGTCACAATGAAGACATGTACATCTTCCCTTTCTTAGTGATGAATTTTGTAAAAACATTATAAACTACCTTTTAGAAAAAAAACACATTTTATTGACCTGGAACATCTTTCCCACGAGAATTGGGGGGTGGCTGACACCATAAAATTGTGGAATGTTATATACATTTCTGCACTCAGTTCTCTTTACTTTTTAGTCATCTCATTTTTTAAGCCACCAATCTTACTTCTTACAGGTAGGAATATAAATAATTGGCTGTTTAGGTACAACAACAATTCTTTAAAAAATATAGGTAAATATATATATGTATATATTTACATATATATTTTTACTGATAGTACTAATTATATATATTTATATATTAAATATATAACAAATAATATCATATCATATCATATCTATATTTACTAAGCTCTACAACAAAGCCAGGTTCACTCAAAGTCATTGGTTCATAAGACGTTTCAGGGGAAGAGGGTCAAAAGAAGAGCTGATCACAATAATTTTAAAACACACAAACACAGGAGCCCGAATATATGATTATAACCTCTTCTCTCTGCTTACATACAAAGAAACTACAGTATGTGATCCTAACAACACATGTTTCCTATTTTGTCAGTTTGATAAAAGCGTACCATGTCAATGGTTTTTAGCTTGTGATTTGGTGATTGTTTCAGCACTGATTGTCAATGACCTGTATGTCAGCTGACACAGCTGACACAGTTAAATCAGAAATTAGCATGCAGTCTCCTAAAATGCCAGACACATGGACCCTTTACACAAGAGAGATATAATGGAACCCACATGATATCCCCATTAAACAATGAAACATGTGACATTAACCAAAAACAGGAACACATCAGCAAATATGCCTGAGGAAGTTTATGGTATTTAACTCCTAAACATTAATTTTATTGTGGTGTATGAGGAACTAATTAACTGAGAGTTTCCTTTTTTATTGGAAGCGGAAATACTGTTCAGAAAACTGATGAAGAATAAATACAGCATATTTTAAGTTTATTAAGCTTGGCTCATCGACTTCTATTTATTTAAGCTAATCTCAAAAGGCAATTAAATATTTCAATCAGTAACTTTATATGGCTATTTTATTTAGCACATTTCTGAAAAATTAATCAACGTGTTAAAATGCGGAGAGAGTATGTGAATATATTTCCAGTTTCATACAGCCAAAACAATGACTAAATACATTTTCAGTCACATGATCTTTTCCAACATGAGCTTTGATCAATACACAAAGGGAAAATGCCAACAGAAAAGTTAAAGCTTGGTGATTGTGATGTAAATAGTTAAGGTTAAGTTTGTATCTACATGAGACAAATGGTTTCCTTCAGCACTGTAATACTTTTCTCTAAATAATTCTATTTTCCCAGACAGAGGAAGCCTCGTTCAGCTGTGGCAGAATGAATGTGATCCTAGATAGGATATGCAATGGAATTAATTGCCAAGTGCGGTTTCAGAATCCATTTTTTGTTTTTTTTCCTTTTGAAACAGGATCTTTTTTTTGCCGGCACAATGCTAGGCACTACTTCGTATATAATCCTGGTTAAGCTCTGTAACAATTCAGTAAAATGGGTGTTATTAATCCATATTATAGATAAGGAAACTGAAGCTCAGTAAGCTGCCCAAGGACAATCAAAGTAGCAGAACAAGGCAAAACTTGATTCCAAGTCCACGCTCTCTCATTCCAAGTGCCTTTCAACTAGTAATTGCCTCCTTGACACTGGGTTAGTTATATCAAAACAGACAAAACAATTAAATGTTTGAGATCATATAGACACAGGAATCAACTGGCATAGACAAATTAATCAATTAATCAAATTAATCAAGTGCTTATCTATACAATTAATCAATTAATCAAATTAATTGCTTATCTATATAATATTGTCCATAACCCGTAAGCACAACTGGTTATAATATGATAGGTCAACACCAATAACTTTCTAGTAAAAAAGGTCATAATGGGTTTTTAAATGAGTATAGACTAGACTAGGCCAAAAGTTCCTAAAATTTCTTGGATTCAGACACCACCAGTGGCTCAATAATTTTTTCATGGCACCTGAGAGCAAAAGAAATACCTAAATGCTCCATCATTTTGTTAAGTAGTAAGTTCCAAAACCTAAGGTAGTTTATGTAGTGTCTGACAGATGTCTCTGTATTTTCCCTGAAATTTTAAAACATGCTGTATGCCCCTGTGGATTAGCAAAAGCACCCTAGAACCTTAGCACACAGTTCGGGAACCTGAGCACGAGGCACATGCCCATCTATGGGGAAAGAATCTATCTGTAGCTATGTGACACATTCAATTTGACACTTTGGACTAAACTCTTGAGCCAACTCTTTTACAACTGTTTGTTTTATACTGTATATAGAAAATGGGTTATTTTATTGGATTGCCTTCCTGTAGATTTTTTTTATTTCCACATAAAATGTGTTCCTATCAAAAATTTCTAAGGCAGCTATTAGAATTATATGACTAGAAATTTTACACCCAAACAGAAAGGAGAGGGGCAGAGGACTGTAGTTATTAGTACAAAAAGAAACACCTATTCCTCTCATTTCTGCCTATAAACTACGTGTTCTGAAGGGACAGCATTTAACCTTGAGGGTGGGGTGCAAGGAGGCCATGTGTTATGGAAAGAGAACTGGAAATTGGAGTCAGTTGAAAGTGGTATTAACCAAACTTAGGACTTTCAACCACCTTATCTCAAAAAAGTTTCTCTCAAGTTTAATATGCTAAAACCAACATACACATTCAAAATTATTTTGAATTTTGTTAGACTTTTTTTTCCATGATGAGCAAACACAAAAGTGGGTGCCTTCTTCCCAACATGAAACTATTGTGTAGGTGTCAAAAGCGTGTACATTTTATTTCAAAACTATCTACCTGAAACAAGTTTTGTGGTCCACTAGTTGGAACCCTTTGTTAAGAGGTTAGGATTTCAGTCAGATTTTCTGGCAGAGGCAAAGGGACCACGTCCTAAGACTCTTCAACCACCCAAAGTGCATTTGAACCAATTCATTTGTACACCACTTATTATTCAGCATTTGAAGCTTATTTAGTTTTAAAATTTACTTCAAGAAATTTAACGACCGCTTTCTGATTAAAATGAGCAGGTACCTACAAATATAATTTAAAATTAGAATTTTGGGGGCACCTGGGTGGCTCAGTTGGTTGAGTGTCAGACTTTCGATGTCAGCTCAGGTCATGATCTCAGGGTCCTGAAATAGAGTCCTGAGTCCAGCTCAGCATGGAGTCTGCTTAAGGTTCCTTCTCTCCCTCTCCCTCTGCCCTTCACCCCCATCTCCACTTGGGTGCACGCATGCACATGTTCTCTCTCTCTCAAAAAAAATTGGGATTTTTAATTATGCAATATAAAAACTGGGGTGTGTCTACACATAGCAACTTAATTGAAAGTTTTTATAGAACTGTCAAGTTAAATATACAGATTATTTCATGAATTTCTTTCCTAGAATAGTATGGTCTGTGAAGTGAGTTGATTGATCAAATCAGTGTTTTTACATAATTGTTTTCAAGTTATTACATATATTGAAAATACTCAATTTAATAATGCACCATTATTTTTACCTCCTTAGGAATTTGGAGGTATTTTCAGATATTAAGAAATAAGTAGGAAAAGGAATAACTAGATATGGATCCATGAATAAGTGTGGTTTCATGTTTGATCTCATTAATAGCAAATGCCAGACGAGGATCTGAGATTCTGATAATACTACATCAATAATTGTGAATTTATTTACATATTCATGGATTAAGAGTGGACTACAACATTCTTTAAAGATTCTTTTCTATCTGGATGGTTTGTTCTGAATTCTTAGCTGTACTGCTATTAATTTACTAGTCTATTGTTTACTGACATTCATTCTAGCAGTTAAGAGAGAATCCAGCAACTCAATTCTGTGGTCCCCATTCCATGCCATATTTCTACCATTACATTTCTCAAAGAGAAAATATTTTTATGTCCAACTGAAAGCTTCCTCCCTCTTTGGAAAACAGAAGATATTAACTCAATCAATGACGGTCAGTTTCCCCCAATTTTTTTTTAAGATTTATTATTTATTTTAGAGAGGGAGAATGAGAAAGCAGGGGGAGGGGCAGAGGGAGAAGGAGAGAGAGAATCCTGAAGCAGACTTCCTGCTGAGTACGGTGCTTGCCACCTGCAGCAGGGCTGGATCCCAGGACCCTGAGATCACGATCTGAGCCAAAATCAAGAGTTGGCCACTTCACCGAATGAGCCACCCAGCAGCCCCCAACTTATGTTTTTATTTTTTATTTTTCCTGTTGAGAACATTTTAATTTTCTTATGTTATTCCAGGGATTTTTATTTTATTTATTTTATCAAGTCACATAGTCTAAACAGAAAAATTTATCATTGATACCTTCTTTGAGTGGATTGATGAAAAGCATTTGAGTTTTTGATACCAACAAATACATGTTTCATATTTACTTGAAACTCATACCAAAATGAGGTGGTCAGCCTCTTTCATTGAGAACTACATAATAATATTCTAAAATAACTGACAAGCAGAGAAGTCACACATGGTGGACAGTAATAAGAAAGCCCATTAAAGAGAGATGGCAATATTTGTGTCCTTCCCTGTCTCTGTTCTTTCCTGAAATGTGATTAGGGAGGAATAGTCTGGACTATTTACTGATCCCACCCAAACTGACTCAAAGTGCTGGAGTATCAACAAGAGTGGTACTTTCTTTTGCTACTGGCTTCTTAGTTTTAGAGTTTGGCAGGATGCTAGTTTCAAGCTTGCCAGCAGCTGTAAAGGCTTTATTCTATTTTATTTCCAAGGTTACAAAAAAATGGTATTATTTATAATTTGAAGCACCAAAGATATAAATATCAAATGGTTAATATATGAACAATTTTAGAAAGGGAAAAATTTCTCCATGCCACATCACATTAACACTGAACAAATCTAGTATGCCAACTCTGTCAAATGGGAGTGAGGTAGAGGTGTTCTTGACCTTTTCCAGGCCTCGAGTTACACTATTGTTCATACTCAATATGGTTTTCTCTTCAGCACAATATTTGCTAATGGGACTTATTTCTACAGTTGCTTAAAAAAAATTTCTTTCTGGAAAACAGAACTAGTCTATATGTATATATTGCAGGTGCAGTCTGAGACAACTGATGATTTTTTAAAAGTGTCTTTTTTTTTTTTTTCACTTTAGTAACCAAGGTTACCAAAAAACACATTGGCAACATGTGTTTAATGTGAATAGTAATTCCTTAGGAAAATGGAAACAAAACAAAACAAAAAATATTTTATGATTAAAAACTCAGAAGTTAATGTAACAACAGAGTTTAAAATTCTGTATTTAGAATTTAAATTATTCTTATAATTATATATTTAGTATGTAAACATAGCCCTTAATTGTAAAAACATGTTGGTGTTTCTGGATGAATCAATCTACAAAGTTAGAATGATGTGGAAATAATACAAAATGAATAAATTCAGGATCCAGAGCGAGAACACTGTCTTAAAACATATGAAACTGAAGTCAAGAGAAAGATGTGCATAAAGAATGTAAAAACTGCAAATACCATACAAGTGTGAATTTTTATAGTGCTGAGTTCAGTTCACTTTTGTCTAGACTACGTAGTTGCAATTTACTCCTCTCAAATGGCTTTGTGTATTTAAAAAACTATATCCCATTTCTTCAATATTATACAAAGAAAGGTTCAAAGACTGAGAATAAATGTTAAAATGTGAAAATTCAAAACATCATTTAGCAGGAAGCTTAGATCTGATTTCTAGAATGCTGGACAGAGTTTCTCAGACAGAAAGTACTGAAGCATAGCAAGATGTTAATGGGGCAATTTATTAACATATAAATGAGCCCAAATATACTGGATTTTACAAAATAATATTCTATACGAATAGCTAAAAGATGATATTCCATTAATTGTTTTCAATTATGTTCTACTTTTATTAATGAAAATATTTCAATAAACTTGCCTTCTCCGTATTTTTTATGGCCAGGGTAATAAGGTTCTATAAGATATGTTGCTTAGCAGTCTAGACTCTCTTTGGAATTTGCTATGATTTTTTTTTAAAGATTTTATTTATTTATTTGACAGACAGAGATCACAAGTAGGCAGAGAGGCAGGCAGAGAGAGAGAGGGGTAAGCAGGCTCCTGCTGAGCAGAGAACCCAATGTGAGCAGAATTCCAGGACCCTGAGATCATGACCTGAGCCGAAAGCCGAGGCTTTAACCCACTGAGCCACCCAGGGGCCCCTGCTATAATTTTTATTTAACAGATTATGGTTGGCATTTGGCTATTTAAATTTTAGAAAGTGAAGTATTAGACTGTTTACCAAACTAACAGTATACATTTTCAATTCTGGTAAAAAGGAAGTCATAAAATCACAGACATCTAGATATAATAAGTTATATAAACAGTTATCTTAGCCTAATATCGCACATAGTGTAAAAATGTCCTTGTAGTGTTTGTAATGAGGTGGTCATTCCTTCATTCATTCAATCAACAGGTAATGGAATGCTGTGCTAAAAGTTTAGGTATAATAATGAATAAGACAGAATCAGCACCTGCCCTCATAGAACTTACAATTAAAATGAAAGAGAAAAAACACAGGATCCAAAGGAACTAGGAGAAAGGGATCTAACTAGGTTAGGCAAGTTTTCTCTGATCTGAGTTGGAAGGCATTTAGATTATTGAGGAGAATAAACATTGACAATATAAGTCCAGAGTCAAGGAAGAGTATGGTTTGATCTAAGAACTGAAGGAAGACTACTGATAAATTAGGCTATAAATATAGGGAGGATATAGATAATAAAAGGCCAACTGATTCATATTAAGAAACTTGAGTTTATCTTAAAAAGCAATGGAAAGCAATTGAAAAGCATATTCCTATCTTATCTTTGCAAAAACAAACTGAACCTGAAAATTATATTCATATTACAAAAATACACTGGAAATGGAAGTGACGAAACTGAAATATAAAGAGCAACTATTGGCTTCAGAAGCACAGAAATAACCTAAGTTCTTTTAAATACCAACATAAATCCTTTTCTATACTTTCTGTGTGTTTCTTCTTTAAAATAAAAATGCAATATGGGTGATCTCATTTCTTGGTGTGGCAGGAATATTAAATTGCCTAATTTAAAGCCATGCCCTCCACCCACTCCCAAATGGAAAATCAATGGTACTTACTACATCCAGCCTTATAGCTGAAGCCTGGAGGAAGGAGGAATCCTTGCTGGGCAGCTGCAGCCAGAGTCCGTTGATCAGGAGGGAACACGGGAATCATTAATGGCGGCAGTTGACCTTGAACCTGCTGAACGTTATAGAGAGAATCAAAGAGACGAAGTTTTGGTGCTCCATGCCTCCCACCCTCCTTACATTATGATAAAGAAAACCATTTATTCAATTCAAGTATACTGGCATACAAGCCCATACACTGGGCCTGAGGTCATGCCTTAGACAGGAAAATTAGAGTACACTATAGTTGGAAAGTGTTACTAAATTTACTTTCTAACCTAAGGAATAATTTCCCTAGATATCCTACATGAAGTACCACTACGTCATACAAGAAAGCCTTTTCTTATTGCCCTAATGTAATAATGGTTAAAAAAATCACCCTTAGGTTGAACTAAAATCTCCTTCAGTAAATCCTGTTAGGGAGGATGTTACCTTCTAAAACAAACTTAACCAAACTGGTATCATCTTACATATAACTAGCTTTTCGTTATTTGAAGATAATTGTCATGTTCACATAATACTGCAATTTTTTTTAACAAAAGAGCTGGCAAAGAAACTTAGAGAGTCACTAAGACTTTCCCCTTGATTTATAAAAAGGTAACCTGGGCCAAAAGAGGAGAGACTCATCCACGGACAAGGAATGGAAGAGTTAGATTAGGTCTAAAACCCAGTCGCCGGAATCTCGTTCTGTGTTATACTTTTGTCTTCATCTATCTTTTTACAATCAGTTGAACCACTCCTCAAACCACAAGGTCTCTGTTTTGGTTGCCATCTTTGGAATACACACTAATTTGCTTATGTCACTCTCAGAATACGGGGTTCACATCAGTAAATAAATAACTGAGCACAACAGAATCACTATCTTCTTTGAACTGAGCAGAGATTTCTAGAAATATAACCTAATATAGTCATTTCTGCAGCAATATGACATTAGTGATTAATGGAAAGGTTGTCATCACTAAAATAAGTTGGCTTTCCCCCCCAAATATTTAATTAAGCAAGATCACCCTGGTGAACAGGATTATTGGTTAGTGTTTGTCACTAAATATATGACCAAGAATTTAGGATCATACTAAAAATCACATATCTGACACTTCATTCTCCCTTACTCTTCCTTTTCCATGCATTAATTCATTTGGAAAATATTTAATTAACACCTACTATGCACAAGAAAATGAGCTTGTCAGTAGGGAAAGAAGAGTGAACAAGAAAAGCAAGATTCAATGTAACGTCTGCCCATTACATTAGAGTGGGCACAATGATTAAAAAACAAAAACAAAAACAAAAACGAAGACAAAACCCAGGAAAGATACGAAGACAAAACCAAGGAAAAATTGCAAATTCTCTCAGTTCTGAATCCTAACAGCAACACTGAGCCATCTCTCAGACTTGTTTTCCGTTTCTTTCATGGGCACCGAACATTCTTGGGGCACGGGTGATTCTCATAGAGCTCATGATTTCTCACTTTAGAAGTCTACCTTCAGTTTGCCCATTATTTCATCTTTCACAGTAAAGCTCTGAGCTATTTCTGAGATTTTGGTTGTTGAGTGTGCACTGTGGGCGGGGAAATGTCTGAGAAAAAGGTGGGAGGGAGGGGGAAAGAGACACAGAGACAGAGACAGAGAGAAACATAAGCATTACAAGAATGAGAGATCTGCTTTCAGCAATGGCTCCAAATTGGAAAGCATTTCTTTTAGCCAAAAAGATTTTAAACCTATCACTGCCACCAGAGTGAAACTAAAAAGGAATGACAACAAAACAGGAATACAGAGAGACAGTGTCTTAAGGTTAGCTTGTAAGATTGAGATCACTACAGCCAACAATTTTTGAGCATATTGGAGGAAAGATATACCTTACGTAGAAACCAATGGAAAATAATTGATTAAAGACTCAAAATTAGAGAGTGCATATTAAACAAGTTTGTAGGAATAAGTGGTCTAAAAGCATCTGAAGGCAAAATTGGCATGGATGCACATTTACTGGAAGAGGACACCGGGCAGAATGGACAAGAAAGAAACAGCGAAATCAGCTCCTGTATGTATTTTCTACTTCGTTGTTTTTAAGTTATCATATTGTATACAGCTCATCTCCTCCCTTTGAAGGTACCATCGGTTCTATGATGTCCAAATAAATTTAACAGCAGCATTTTAGAGAGAAGAAGAAAGGGACTTCAAATGAAAGGCATGTAAGGGTTATAAGAAGTACTCAAATTTCAAATACCTTAAAATTTGGGGAAAAAATAACTTTCAGAATTGTAGAAACAATAGGTTCTTGTTTGACTGTAGGAGTTCTCAAACTTGAATGCATATTAGAATCACCTGGCAAGCTCTGAAAAATTCTCAATGCCCAGACTGCTTCCCACGCCAGCTGAGTCTGAATCAATAGGGGTGAAACCCAGCCATGAGCATTTTTTAAAGTTCCCCTGATGATTTCAGTGCACATCCAGATTTGAGGAGTATTGTCTTTAAGAATGCTTTCAGTCACTGTTGACAAATCTTTTTGTCTCCTTCCTGTTTTGCATTGAGTTATAGAGCATCTTCAGGTATGTAAGCTGTTGAAGGGGAGACGGCCTGACTCAGAGGTTCTGGGGCCTGGCGGGTAGAATCAGATATTAAGCTAGATGGCTCATAGAATTCCTTCTAATTGAGTCTTTTATCTGTTTTTATATGTCTCTTTTGTGAGAAACTTGTGATGGTTTGCTTTTACCTAGAGAAGAACAACCAAATCCCTCAGTACGGTATTCAAGATTTTTCACAATTTGTCTTCAGTCTGTCTTTCCAGATATGTTGCTCTTCAGATGCTCTACTCTTGCCTCAAAGGACCACGAAGAGTTCCTTGCATACTCGGTGTTTTTCCATGCCTGAGTGTGTTCAAAAGTATTTTTCTCCTCTGTTTTGAGTGATTTCTCTTTTCCTTTTCTTCTTGGCAAAATTCTACTTATTTTTCAAAGGCTTTTGAGACCCACATAATGTGTTTGCCTGTGAAGCTCTTCTTTCTTGTGGTGCCAATTTTCAGGCAGAAAGAACTGTTACTTCTTTTAACCTCATAAAGCTAATACAATGCTTACTGTATTGAATAATAGTTACTTGTACAACTCGAGTCTCCCTGATGACCTACGAGCTTATTTAGGAAAGAGGTTGTAACTTATTACTGGACCTCTAGAGCTTAGCACAGTAGCCAAAACTATTATATATGTATATTGATAACTCATGAATAAAGAAGAATGAGTTACATAGTTCCATCTTCTAAAATACATCTTTGTGCACCAACTCCCAATGTCCACAAAAGGCTTCTGGGTAACAGTTGCTTACTGACCAGAAAAGAATCCAATTTCACCAAAGAAGAATGACAGCATAAAGTACTGCTTCAATGTTCTTATTTTTAAGGCCCAGCTAAATAGTCACATTACGATATGTCCATGAGTCTTAGAATTATGTATGCATGAAGAAACAGAAGAGCAATCCTGATATATTAAAAACTTATTACATATTTCTGTAATGGACAAATATGTCTGCCTATCATATTCTAATATCATGTTGTTTAATTATACCTTTCCAGTATGTTTTAATAATAGGTAAAGTTACTACTCTATCATTACTATTTTCTTTTTCAAATATTTCCTGGATTTTTTTAATATTTATTTTTCCACATTAATTTTAGGATATGGAATTTCTATTTGAATTCATTAACCTGATGGCTTGATAGCCAATAGCAGGGCTTATCTTTTAATTTATTCAAATCTTGTGTTGCTTCATATAATTCTTGTAAATTTTTGGTAATTTTATTTTTAAGTTTGTTTAAAAATACTTTTATTTCTGGGGTGTCTAGGTGGCTCAGTCAGTTAAGTGTCCGACTCCTGGTTTCGGCTCAGTTCATGATCTCAGGATTGTGGGATTGAGTGCCACGTCTAGCTCTGCGCTCAGTGCAGAGTCTGCTTGGGATTCTCTCTGTCTCTCTCTCCTTGTGCCCCCTCCCAGCTCCTATACTCTCCCTCTCTCTCTAAATAAAAATATAAAATCTTGAAATATATTTATAAAGGGAAGGTTTTCTTATTTTCTTCTTATATTGTTTAGCTAGTTTTTGCGTGCACATAGACTATTTGTGTGTGACAGTTTTTATCCAGGTAAATCACTTAAACCCTAATAATTTAACTAATTTTTCAAGTAAAAATTTGAAAATTCTAAGTGATATATGGTAATGAATTCCAGTGCTTTTAAAAATCTGTGCATTCTGAACCTTTTGTCTTTTTACAATTACGGAAATGCATTTTGCTTTAGTTTTATAATTTCCTTCAGTGTCTAAATTTTCCAAGATCCACATATATAGAATAATAGAGTTTTGAGGTTGAGAAACAATAAAATAAATATAATCCAAAATGTGTGGCTAATCCACATATGCAACTTAAAAATGCGTCTCAAAATATAGTTACTCATTATTTGTAGAATCTATATGTGCAAATTTGTCTACTTACTAAAACTTGTCACCTCTCCACACCCAAATTTACTTGTAGCAGTGCTCCTGCAGTCACTCACAGACATGTGCAAAGGAGTAAGACATTTTGTTGGTGATTTCACCATTTAAAATGCATATAAAATCAATAATAAATATTAATAAGGTATCTTTAAAAAGAAACACACATAAAACAAGGTTATGTGTTGATCACATAATGGTGTGTCCAAAGGCTCTGAGGAACCTAACTGTACTTTCCCCAGGAACAATTGTTTGATATTTGCTAACTCAGCATTCATGCCAACTTTACAGAACATAACTAGTGCCAATAATGAGTGCCAATTGTCTTACTGCTATATCTTAACTAATTTTCAGTTTATTGTTACTGAAATTTGGTCACCTTTTGGGAGAAAAGGACACATCACATTAAAACTGTGTAATGTTTTCTGAATAATTCTAAAACTAGTTTCTTAGAGGGTTAGTAATTCACACATATTTACAGTTTTGAATATTTCCAAATGCGATTCACTATTAACTTCATTTATTTTCTTTGACTTAATGCACGGAATTCCTTTTAAGCTTCTAATTAAGGTTTAAAATGTGTGACATTTATAATTGTTTCAATAAAATTGTTTTGTCACAAAATTTTAGTCCTTTTAATAGGTAGCATGTTATTCACTGGTTAGAATAACTACCAAAATAAATTTAAGAGGCTACTTCCTTTAAGATGGCATATTATGTTTTAACATTTTTTATAATTTTACCATATAGTGCAATCTTGCCCTCGAAAATCTTAAGAATGCAACACAAACCAACCACTTCACCATATTTGTAAAAAACCAAGTTAACACTTATCAATTATTCATTGTTAAATATTCTCAATTTTATGTAGATACTCTATTGCAAACCCTTTGGTCACTCCCTGAATATACTAATATATCAACCAGATACTTAAAATTATTCATTTAGCTTTCAGTCACATGGCTCTGTTTATGAGTTTATTCATTCAATCAACATTTTCACTAAGCAGAATGTACACTTTTTTGATAACCAGGGATACAAAGAGGACTTCACATACGATGATGCCTGCTTTCTAGGAGTTCTGGGTCAGTTTGGTGGGGCGAATTAGATAGCTAACTATAATACACTGTCATTAATTCAACAACAGACATTTGTGTAGGATTTTCTGGAAGCACAGACAGAGAGATTCCTAACAGCCAGGAGAAAGCAAGGTGAGCCTCATGGACATAGGTACCTGGGTACAGGGTCTGAATGGATAAGTAGGAGTTGGCCAAGCAAAGAGATGGGAGTGTGGGAAAATAACTCTAAGCAAAGGATAAGACGAGAGCAAAGAAATAAGGACAAGAAAAAACACTGTGTGAAGGGGATGCCATCTGGGATAGTAAAAAAGGTAAGAGGGAAGTAGTGGTGAGAAGGTCTATCTGAATCAGTTTGTGTATAAGGGTAAGAAGCATGAAATTCCCCATGTAGGCTCTGGGGCACCACTGAGGGATGTTAAGTAGGTTAGGTAGAATACTATGATGGTTATATGGAGAAGGAATTTGAAAGACCAAGTGTAGAGACAAGATAGGAAGTGGGCAGGTGGTAAGATAAAAGACTCAACTGGGCAATACATTATGAGAGCTTGATCAGTAATAAGAGGGTTAGGAATAAGGAGAAAAAGCCAAGAAATATTTTTTTAAAAAATGAAAGCTGTTGATAATGGGGGAGGTTATGTATGTGTGGGTATGTAACAAGTCCATGTACCTAAAGTATTTATATATACTTATTATATATATGTATATGTGTGTGTGTGTGTGTATACATATATGTATATATGAATAAAAGGACAGAGTCAAATATAACTCTCAGGTATCTAGTTTATGTAACTATTTATACCAGAAAAAAAGCACAGATGGGTAGTGATAGTTTTCAAGGAAAGATAAATGAATATGGTTTTGCCTATAATATGTTTGAAGTACCTAAATACTACTCTCTTGGAGATACCTTGTTCATAGATAAGGCTCCAATCTGAAGTCAGGTAAAAGATCTTTAGAGGTTACAGTCTGATGAATCACCAGCTGATAGAGTGAACTAAACAATCTGGAGAGGGTCTAAAGTATAAAGAGAAGAGACAGCTTAAAATCATCTTGGTCACAACAATAGCTCAAGGATGGGCAGAGGAAGAGGTATCTACAAGTGGAGAGGTAAGAGAAAAATAAAGAAAATCATGAGTACAGTGTCACAAAAACCAATGGAATTTCAAGGCTGAGTTAGTGACTAAAAGTGGGCATGTAGCAGACAGAGTATTTCAGAGAAAAATAATAATATATTCTAGAATTGTTATTTAGGGGATAGTGATGAATCTAACAACATCAATTCCATTGCAGCAGAGGGTAGAACCATACTGCAAAAGTTTGCAGTCTGCATGAAGAGACACCAATGTAGACTACTGTTCAGAGAAGGTTCAAGGAGAAGTTAGGCGAGACTCTGACAGCAGCGACCTAGGGATGCACAGACTTTATTTAGGTAGTAGTGTTTTCAGAACATTTATTGACTGAAAGGAGGAAATAGAAATTGAGACTTTTGCATGTAAGAAAGAGAGAAACTAACTGGTGGATCAGAGTTCCAGAGGAGGCTGAAAGGCAAATCGACATGTAGGGTTAGTTTTGAGTGAGAATAACAACGCATTCTCTGGGCCCTGCGGAATGGTGTTATTTGAGTGGATGTTAGCAGCTATGTTTTAGGCACAGGGAAATGAGAAGGTAAAGAAAATCAGGCCTGAGGAAAGAACTTTTCTCAGTGATGAAGGCAAGGTTCTATGCCCCAAATGAGAGAGATGGGGATTGAATAAGGGAGTTCAGTAGGGGAAAGAGAGTATGAGATTGTCACTGAAAGAAATGAAAAAGAAAGTAAACCATGGACAGTTAAAGGAATGATAGAGGTTGCTAAAGCCTTAGGAGAGACGTCATGCATGAGGATGCTGTGAGTCTTCCCTTTCCTGCGGTCCTTCTCAGAGCCTGTCACTGCGGATGAGCAGCAGAGAAGGTGAATTCCAGCAACCAGGTTGGGGAAGAGGAAGAGACTGGGGGAACTTCAGCAAGTCAACATCACGAGGAAACCAAAGGTGGTTTTTGAGTAGCGATAGGCTTCGGGTTCAATCCCAGGAAGAGAAGTCTGGAAGGCATTACTAGATGGGAAAAATAGAGGAACCAAATACCTAGAGGGACTCCAGGATGTCAAAGAGCAGTTTGTGTGAGAGCTCGGACAACAGGAAGTTAACTTAGAGTGGTAGATTTGCTTAAACTACATATACAAATGTTAAAAATAAGAGGCAGCTACATGATTGAAGTCCTCACAAATACAAATCAAATGCAAAATCTAAAACTTTCAAATGTTCCTCAAGAGTTCAGTGAGATGAGTACTGTCGTGTTCGAGCACACGATATCTTTAGGGATCCGTTCACCTATAAGTGAAATTCAGCCACCTTCAGTTGGGAACACAGCAGCTGTTTAGGAGCACACAGGGACACTACACAGTAGTTTTGGAGAAAATGAAGAAGATAATATCCAAATGAGATTACAAGAGGGGTTTAGGTAGGCAGGAGATAATTACCCAAACCGGAGTAACCAGGATGACAAAGCTGACTTTCTATCATTAGCGAGAAGAGGCATGGGATCGTCAATGACCACTAACAGTTTGTAATTTTTCATTTCATAGACCAGATAGGAGATTTGTCAGTTTATCCTACCCATTGCAGTGATCTTTAGGAACGACAAAAAACTACCCGAAAATGAAGAATAAAGGCCTCCATTTATCTTCCAATTAATCTACTAGGAAGACTAAAGAAAATCTCATCGAGAGATGCAGGGACATAAAAACTGTGCTAAAATTGCAATGCCTGCTTCTCACTTCCCAACAGCCACACTGGGGTTGTATCACCTCTAATTTCATGTGATTCAAGACAAAGACAAAGTAGCCATATTCTTTTAGAACAAAAATGAACAGCCATGTGGATTTTTTTTACATAGTACTCTTCTTCGGCAAAAAGCCACAGAACTTTTTTTAAAAATCGTTTCCAAGGATGAAAGTGACTTTGCCAAGCAAAGTGGCTTCAAAACAGGCCTCAAAAATACTAATAGAAAGACAGATGGTTCTACTAAGAGCTTGGCTGCCAAAGTTAAAAAAAAAAAAAAAAAGTAGAAAAAAAAAAGTAGGGGTGGGGGAGAAAGGAGTGATGCTATTGAAGCTGACTGCAAAGTTATCTGATGACTACAAATACTTTTGTCCCATCGCAAGTGCTAACTCTGCCTCCAGGGCTGATAGAGCCAAACTACTAACTTTGCCACATCCGATCCCCCTGTATTCCCACCCCTCCCAAATAAAACCTGTCAATGCCAAGCCCACAAAACAGCACAAGCACGCACTTGATTCTGACTGACTGTTCTGCAGAAGCAAAATATTGCACTGAAGGACTCCTATTTAGGAAGAGATCCACAAGGAAAATTGCTTTTCTTTTCAAAACTGCCTGTCACGGTTTCTTTTTCTAATTCCCCCTTTCCTCCTCCTCTCTGTTGCCGAAGGGCCCCTGGGCCCTATGAGTTTAGATGATACAAACTCAATTTGTATAAAGAAGGCAAGAAGCAGCACCACAGAGAGGTGGAGATAGTTTGCAAGGATAGAGAAATAATCCAGTCAAGACACAGTGCAATTTTCTTTCCAAACTACTACTGCAATAATACCTCCACTTTATTTCCTTCAGGGCAACTGTCATTTCTTTTTAGCCAGATTGCTACTAGATATAATAGAAACTGAAATATTATATGGTCACTGACTCTTCCTTTCAATGGCTCATTTCACTATTGCATTTTTACTTTTGCACGATGTGTTTATTCTTGGCATTGTTACTGGCACACAACCACTTTCCAGTGATGTAGAATTAAGACCTCTGTCACTTTAAGGCCATAAAATTTCATTCTTAGTACTACACAGGTTTCACTTATATGGTTTCCTTGTCTAATAGTACCAGTTATTTATTTTCGAAATTTAAGCATTACATTCTTATGAAGCACCATGTTAATATACATTAAATTCCTATCAAGCAAAACGATGGCATTTCTTATATGTATACAACATGCTTAAACAAAGTATAGTTGCTGACTTAAGGGAAAAAAATCTCTATTTTAAAAGTTGATAATCATAGAAACTCGAGGGTGGCAAAAATATGGTGTTAAATAAGAAAGCAATTGTGAAAGAGAATGGGAGAAACAGTCATTTCATTTGCCAGGGATAATTTTGAGCCGAATTAAAAGGCAATGATTAAAATATCTCATATGATGCATTATTTAGGATCACATTATCATTTGTTTCTTAAAGGCAATATTTTGCGTAGCTCGATAGCTGTTACTTGATAAAACCAAAGTCTTCTTTTATAATCAACTCTATTTGTTTCCTGAAATGTGTGTGACTATTTGTATTACTTATCATGGCTCCTGACAACCAAACAGCCTAGTTCACGTGAGGGTGCATAGTTCTCTGTTCGCATGAACAGAATCAGGCTTCGCAAACACTAATACAATCTTATTTTATATCATGCATTACTATGTCAATTGTCATCTACATGCAAATGAAAGACAATATAAAATATAATGGCCAACATGAAATATATTTTTCAATTATATTTCTCAGGACATCATCATTAGAAAACTTAATAAAATTCACTATTTATTGATTTATGATTTATGATGTTTTGCTTGATGGCCTATAATAGATTATTAGTGTTTTTTTCTCATGCAACATAAATCTCAACATAAGTTCTTTAAATATTACACCTCAAAAAATTATCATGTTGTGGGGAGGGTTAGTGACTGCTAATGTGTACAGGGTTTCTTTCTGGAGTGAATTAGACAGTGGGAATGGTTACAAAACACCAGGACTATACTAAAAAGCACTGAAATGTATGCTTTAAAAAAGGGTGAATTTAATGAAATGTGAGCTGTATCTCGATTAAAAAAAAAAGAATGAATAAACTTTAAAAGATCACATTAGAAAACATATACCTTCACTACTACCTAAAGCAAGGTTAAGTGAGCTTTGAAACAGACATGTCCAATATTAGAATAATGTTTTGTATTTTTATAAAGCTCTTGCACATAAATTAGTTCATTTGTACTTTATCCTGCCTCTTCGAGATCAGCAGGTAAGATGTTGTTATTTCAATTTTAATAAGGAAATTGGAAAGGAAAACAAATAATTTGGAGATTTACCCATGATGACACAAGCCAAAACTAAAGCCATGTCTAGAATTTAAATTTTTGAGCCTTCTCAATTATAAAAAAATTGTAAAACAAAAATGTAATAATTTTCTGAAATAAAAATACCGATTTATATGAAAACAGTACAAAAACATCAATATTAATTTCCATATATTTGCTCAGCATAAAAAAGGATCACATTTAAATTCTCTTTAAAAGATAAAATTCTATTATGTTTTTGTTTTGTTTTGTTTTTTATTTTTAAAGATTTTATTTATTTATTTGACAGATCACAAGTAGTCAGAGAGGCAGGTAGAGAGAGAGAGAGGAGGAAGCAGACTCCCTGCTGAGCAGAGAGCCCAATGTGGGGCTCGATCGCAGGACCCTGGGATCATGACTGAGCGGAAGGCAGATGCTTTAACCCACTGAGCCACCCAGGTGCCCCAAAATTCTATTATGTTTTATGAGATTTTTATAGTAAAGGTAGCATTTTGACTTTGATTTTCATCTTCGTATTACAATTTATTTTGCTTTATATTTTCTGTCCACACTGTTTTTTTTAAATTTTCAATGTGTATATATACTACCTTAATACTCTGAAAATTAATCAAAAAAAACAGAGATGTAATAGAACATAGTGCTTGGCATATCATAGAATATTTAATACAGGAATTGCTACCCTAAAAATCCCTACACATCTAAAATTGTGAGTCTTTGTTGCCTATTTTGGTAGAAAATAGGAAAAAGTTCTTTGATATGTGACTAAAGAATGATTGAAAATAAAATTTAAATTCTTTCTACTCTGATTTTTATAAAAAGTATATATAATACTAACATGTATTTCAAAGTTTCCTAAAATCATTACCAATTACTTTCACCTTTATTAGTTTATTTCTTGCTGAAATATTCTACCGCATTGGGATTTATTCTATGGAATGTGCACTGGATTATGAAATCTTTTAACATTTTCTATTTCTTGCCTGTGTTACTTTACACTTCCCTCTTTAGATTTAGGATTATTTCTGGACAGACCTTTTATTCTTCGACCTGTTTTCACATTAGAGACAAGGAGGTGAGGCTGAAAACTGCACCTGACTTCTACTCAAGAACTGCTTTTTCCTCAAAACCCAACTGCAGCATCTCTGCATTTTTAAAGACTACCCAAACTCCCCAAGCAAAATATATTCATTCATGTGTTGAGTGCCCACTTTGTGCTAGGTACTGCTCTCATGTCTAGGAATATTGCAAATAATAAGACAGACAAACACTACGAAAGAGGAAAAAGAAAGCTGGGATGGAGGCTGCAAGTTTAAATATGGGATCAATGAATGATAACAGTGTCATAATGATCTGGAGGAACTGACACAATAAACCTCAGTAATCTGGGGGAAAGTGTTCCAGGCAAATGGAAGAGGAGATGCTGAACACCTAAGGTAATAGGACATCTGGGTGGCTCTTGATTTGGGCTCGGGTCAAGATCTCAGGGTTATGAGATTGAGCCCGAGTGGGGCATGGCGCTCAGCAGGGGGTCTGCTTAATATTCTCTCTGTCCCTCTCCCCGTGCCACTCCCCTCACCAAATATCTCCCTCTCAAAAAAAAAAAAACAAAAAACAAAAAACAAACAAGCAAAAAGCCCTAAGGTAAGAGTGAGCATGCTCTGTTCAACAAATCATTTCTTTCTGCCTCTACTCCATATAGGGATTCCACTAAGTTGAAATTACTTGTGTCTATCTCCACGAGTAAACTGCCCTAAGGGCAGCACATAGAGAACTCATGTTGGTATTCACAATATCCAGCTTACTGTCTAGCATATAGTACATGTGCAATTTATGTCAATTGCACCAATTATTTTAAAAGACAATTACTATTAGGAAAGGCTATTTATGTTTCAGTCTCAGTTTTTTTATAAGAGTAACTAGTTTATTAAAACATTTCTTTTATATCCTGGATTTTAGGCATTTCATTCATTTGACAGAGAGATCACAAGTAGAGAGGCTGGCAGAGAGAGAGGGGGAAGCAGGTTCCCTGCTAAGCAGGGAGCCCAATGTGGGGTTCGATCCCAGGACCCTGAGATTATAACCTGAGCTGAAGGCAGAGGCTTAACCCACTGAGCACCCAGGTGCCCCATAATTTCAATTTTTTAGCTAGCAGGTAATACACAGATATGAATGGCTAGAGTGCTAGAGTTTGTTTTTTGTAGCACGCAAAGAGTACACAGAGTCAGTAATGAAAAACATTATATATGTGGGAAGAAACCCTCACAGCAAGTATTCCTGCAAACAAAACCAAAAATAACATTTCAAACATCCCCCTCAAATGCAATCATATTAGGGCAGGTTAATGTCTAGTTCCATTCCTTAGGATGTGAAAAATCCCTATTCTTTGAGTGATAATGGACACTGCCTCATAGTCTCTGTTGGAACTTGGTACTCAGATGCTTGTCTAGCTCTACCATAGTTGAAGACATTCTAGCAGTAAGCCACTCACTAGAACATTTGTCACTGAAAATAAAATGTGTGAAATTACCAGAAAGGGCATGTTAGATGTTTTTTAAGCTGAAAATGTGAAATATTTTTGTAATTGGACAATCCATTGAACAGTGTCAATTATATAATCAAAAGTTTAAAATCTAGTTGAAAAGGAATATTATAAATTATTCCACTGTAAATACATTCAATAGAGGATTGTAGATTACTTGCAAAAATATATGTAAATACAGCTAATTTTACTACTTTGCTAAATTTACTTGATACTGTCCAGCAAAAAGCCCTATAACTTGCCTATGCATAATGACAATATTTAAATAAAGATGAATTATGTAATGCCATTGATATTTTGCTAAATCTATAGACTGCCTTTTCTATTAGAAAGACATTTTCTTTATGTCATCAAAATTGTGACAATTCTAGTTTTATATAGATGTTTTATTAGATGAAAAGAGAACATGGACTGACTACCCAAATTCTTTCGATCTGCCTGTCCTTTATCAAAAAGTGTTTGATAGATGGTTGTTAATGTTAACACCTATTCTGTTTCCCTAAGTTTCTCTCATGATCCTTTTTTTCCATGTTGACTTTTGCACAATTCTATGTTCACTCATCCAAACTCCGAAAAATCTTATGAGATAGATCCTTCCATCACCTCCATTTTACAGGTGAGGAAGCTGAGGCATGCCTAAAGTCAGATAGATAGTGAGTAAAAGAACTAGAATTCAAGCTTTTAACCATCGTTCGTTCGTTCTTTCTTTCTTTCTTTCCTTTTAAGATTTTATTTATTTATTTGACAGAGAGAGATCATAAGTAGGCAGAGAAGCAGGCAGAGAGAGAGGCAGGCAGGGAGAGGAGGAAGCAGGCCTCCTACCAAGCAGAGAGCCCGATGCGGGACTCGATCCCAGGACCCTGAGATCATGACCCGAGCTGAAGGCGGAGGCCTAATCCACTGAGCCACTCAGGCGGCCTAACCATCGTACTTTATAGCCATTCAAATAAAGGATATACTCATAAGTAAATCTTACCATAACAAAATAAACTATAACTTACATGAAAAATTTTAAATTCACAGATTGTTTTGAATGACACAGCTTGAAAATGATTATTTCAACAGAGATTTTTTTAGAAGTTATAATGGAAATAATATTAAATATTAAATATTCTAGAAATCTCTGCTGCTACAAAGAAGTAGATCTTGGTTACTAATAACCAACATATTTTTTGATGTACACCCTCCAAAGGGTGAACATGGAAGAAGGGAAGGACCAGTAAGTTAAAGTAGGTGGGGAGAATGAGGGGGCTACACTGATGGCAAATATAGATAATAGCACCTAGAACCCAAGATAAAGCTTTGGGTCTCTAAAAACCTAACCTTCATATTCCTGCACTAATGCAGGACCAAAAGGGGGGATATACCATTACGGAAAGATGAGTTTAAAAGAAAATATTGTAATTAAAGCAAGCATACTGGAATGTTTCTACAACATCAGTAGAAAACTACTGATGTTTCTGAAATTCCTCATATCAGCGAGACAAAACCAGAGAGGGAGACAAACCATACAAGACTCTTAATCTCAGGAAACAAACTGAGGAGTGCTAAAGGGGACGGGGTGGGAGAGATGGGGTCGCTGGGTGATGGACACTGGGAGGCTATGTACTATGGTGAGTGCTGTGAACTGTGTAAGACTGAAGAATCACAGACCTGTACCCCTGAAGCAAATAATTCATTATATGTTAATTAAAAAAACACTGATGATAATGATTAGGATGATGATGATCCTTTGACAAATACTGAGGGCCTATGATGTATAAGATATCTCCCCAGATACTTGAAAAACTATAGTAAAAAAAAAAAATCCAACAGACTAAAATCCCTCATTTCATTGACTTTATATTCTACTACTATAAAACAGTAATCATAATAACGAACTTCCATAATTCAACTATAGACTTAACTTGAGTCTGTAATTCAAATCAAAACTTCCTATATGGAGGGCACCTGGGTGGCTCAGTGGGTTAAAGCCTCTGCCTTCGGCTCAGGTCATGATCCCAGGGTCCTGGGATTGAGCCCCGTATCGGGCTCTCTGCTCAGCAGGGAGCCTGCTTCCTCCTCTTTCTCTGCCTGCTTCTCTGCCTGCTTGTGATTTCCGTCTGTCAAATAAATAAATAAAAATAATTAAAAAAAAACAAAAACTTCCTATATGGTTAGTGAAAGCCAAAGCTACAAAATTAAAAATAAGTGGTCTCTGGTTTGCACTGCCTCCTGGAATTTGGCAGAATAATTCAGTACCATAGACCATACATCACTGATTTAGATACCGTAACTTCCCACAGATTAAGTTCAGCCAAACATAAACTCACTAAAAAACTTAATAAATACATGGAGAATACTAGCATGTGTAAGAGCTGAATCAAGAAGCAATAGATTTAGCTACCCAAAAGCAGCCAAGTATTAGAATATCAGATAATGAATAAAATATTCTTAAAAAGTTTAGTTAAGTAAATGGTGGTATAAAAATAGTATCAAATAAAAAAACTATCAAAAATGTTCAGGAAAATTTAAAAAATAATTTTTGGGGGAAGTGAATTTGGGAATAATAATATTATCCCCAATAATAATAAATAAATTTGGGAAGTGAAAAAAAATAACTGCATTTTTTTCTTAAGATTTTATTTATTTGTCAGAGAGAGAGAGAGAGAGCACACAATCAGGGGATGTGGTTGGCAGAGGGAGAAGCATGCTCCCCGTTGAGCAAGAAGCCCAACAGGGATTCAATCTCAGGACCCTGAGATCATGGCGTGAGCTGAAGGCAGATGCTTAAACAACCAACCCACCCAGACATTCCAGAATAACTGAAATTTAAAACTTATTGAATGGACAGACAGTAATTAGATATAGGTGATGAGAGAAGTCATTAACTGGAAAATAAATATAAAAAAAATCAGCCAGATTTCAGTTCACAGAAAGGAGATGGTAAATGCAAAACAGTAATTAAGTGTTACGGTGCTAGAATGACATGGTCCAACAAATTTTAGTCAAAATTTTAGAAGGGAATAGAAAAAATAGTAAGAGTAGGCACTATTCTAAAAATTAATGGTTGAGTGTTGTTCTGAATTTGAAAGATATAGACCCATTAGATGCAAGAGACAAAATATATACAAACAGAATAACTGAGAAGAAAATATCACTTAATACTCTTTAATAAAACTTCAGAAAAACAAAGGCACAGAGAAAATCTTAAAAGCAGCCAGACAGAAGTCATCAACCTAAGAATGACAATTAGTTTGACAGCAAACTTCTAAACAGCAGCACTAGAAACAAATGGAGAGATAAAAGAAAATAGCTGTCAATTTCAAAGTGTTTCCCAGTAAACAATTTGAAAAATAAATGCAAAATAAAGCCTTTTTGTTCCAGGAAAAGTCAACTATAAATCCCTTCATTAAAAGAATTTCTAAAGGATGTCTTCAGAAAAAGGAAAAGTACCCTAGAAAGAATAGTGAAGAAATTGGCAAACATATCAATAAATAAAAATAAAAATTCATTGAAAATAATGACCAATGTTTGGTTTAAAAAAGAACCAGACAGAGTTAATACCAAAAATAATAACATGTAGGAATATTCATAGTTATGGAGTTCTGGTATTATTTTATAGCCCAATAGTAGGAATTCAATATTTATGAATTTCAGACACTCTTTTACCTTAAGTAGGTATGTTAAATTTCCAAGGCAACCCAGAAAAAAACCCAGAAATACAGCAGATAATATGTAAACCAATAAAAAGAACAAAATAATGCAAGAGAAAACTAGAGATTAATACATAAATATAAAAAGGAAAAAAATACATACAACATGCAGTGCAAATAGAAAGCATGAATTAAATGAGAAACTTATGTTTAATCATAATAAATGTAAGTGAACTAAGCTCATAATTTAAAAAACAGAAACCAACAGATTTTTTAAAGATTTTATTTATTTATTTATTTATTTAGAGAGCAAGTGTGGGGGGAGGGAGAAATCTCAAGCAGACTCCATGCTAAGCATGGAGCACAACATGGGGCTCGATCCCATGACCCTGAGAGATCATGACCTGAGCTGAAATCAAGAGTCAGACACTCAGCCAACTGAGCCACCCAGGCACCCCACCAAGAGATTAAGTTTTTAAGAAAATCTAGCTATATCTACTTTATAAGAGACACACTTAAATTATAATGCCAAAGTGTTGAAAAGGTATGAAGGAAGCATATCAAACAAATGTTAACTAAACAAATGAATAAACATAGAAGCTAAAGTACCTATTTCAGTATCATACAAAATAAACTTTAATTTTAAAAGGATTATTGTGGATACAGAGCTCTCAGAAATAACCATAAAAGTTTCATTTCATCAGGAAGATATAATAACTCTGAAGTTTTATATATACATATATATATACATATATATATATTCATTCAACATATTCCTGGAAGTCCAAGCCACCACAATCAGACAAGAAAAAGAAATAAAAGACATCTAAATTCATAAGAACGAAGTAAAACTTTGACTATTTACAGGTGACATGGTACTATATACAGAAAACCTTAAAGACCACCATAAAACTACTAGAACTAATACATGGATTTCGTAAAGTCACAGGATACAAAATTAATATGCAGAAGTCTGTTGCATTTGTATACACTAATAATGAAGTAGCAGAAAAGATTAAGAAAACAACTCCCATTTATAATTGTACCAAAAATAATGAAATACCTAGGAAAAAATTTAACCAAGGAGGTGAAAAATCTGTACTATGAAAACTATAAAATATTGATGAAAGAAATCGAAGAGGATGAATAATGAAAAGATATTCCATGCTCATGGACTGGAAGACAAATACTGTTAAAATGTCCATAGTATACAAAATGATCTCCAGATTTATGCAATCCCTATCAAAATACCAATAATATTTTTCACAGACCTAGAACAAAGAATCCTAAAATTTGTGAGAAACCACAAAGGACCTTAAATAGCCAAAGTAGAGAAAAAGAATAACAAATCTAGAGCTATCACAATCCCAGATTTCAAGATATATTACAAAGCTGTAGTAATCTAAATGGCACAGTTTGGGCACAAAATAGACACACAGATCAATGGGACAGAATAGAGACACTAGAAATAAACCCACACTTTTATGGTCAATTCAAATTTGTCAACTATGACAAAGGGGGGAAGAATATACAACAGAGGAAAGACAGTCTCTTCAGACGGTGTTCAGAAAACTGAAAATGCATCAGAATGAAACTGGACCACTTATACCATAGACAAAAATTAACTCAAAATGGATTAGAGACTTAAATGTGAGACCTGAAACCATAAAACTCCTAACAGAAAACATAGGCAGTAATTTCTTTGACATCGGCTACAGAAACATTTTTCTAGATATGTCTCCTCTGGCAAGGAAAGCAAAAGCAAAATTAAATTACACCAAAATAAAAGGCTTTTGCACAGTGAAAGGAACCATAGACAAAACTAAAAGAAGCCTACTGAATAGGAGAAGATATTTGCAAATGATATATTTGATAAAGGTTTAATTTCCAAAATATATAAAGAACTTTTACAACTCAACACACACAAAAATAATCCAATTAAAAATGGGCAGAGGACCCAAATAGACATTTTTCCAAAAAGACATACAGATGGCCAGCAGACACATGAAAAGATGCTCAACATCACTAATCATCAGGGAAATGCAAATTAACACCATGAGATATCACTTTACACCTGTCAGAATGGCTAAAATCAAAAAGACAAGAAATAACAAGTGTTGGCAAGGATGTGGAGAAAAAAGAAACTCACGCAGTATTGGTAGGAATGCAAATTAATGCAGCCACTGTGGAAAACAGTATGGAGATTTCTCAAAAAATTAAAAGTAAAATTTCTATATCATCAAGTAATTCCACTACGGGGTATTTACCTCCCAAAAATGAAAACCCAAAATCAAAAAGATATATGCACTCCCATGTTAATTGCAGCATTATGGAAGCAACCCATGTATTCACAGATAAATGAATGGATAAAGAAGGTATATACACACACACACACACACACACACACACACACACACACACGAATATTACTCAGCCTAAAAAAAGAATGAATTCCTGCCATTTGCAACAACCTGGATGGTCCTAGAGGGTATAATACTAAGTGAAATAAGTCAGTCACAGAAAGACAAATACCCCATGAGTTCGATCACATGTGGAATTTAAAAAACAAAACAAAGAGAGAAAAAAGGATAAATAAAAAAAACAGACACTTAAAATACAGAAAGCACACTGGTGGTTGCCAGAGGGGTGGTGAGTGGGAAAATGGGTGAAATAGGAAGAGGGGGAAAAATAAAGTTATACATAGCTAAAAACAAAAACAAAAACAAAACAAAACCCTCACCATTTATAAAGTAACAATTAAGAACTGCAAAGAGAAATTTATAATAAACCTTCATTATTGTGGGCCATTTTAGTACAAATTTCTTAATTACTAATAGCTCAAGTGAAATTAGTGAAGACATAGTTAATTTGGACAATACAATTAGGAAGCTTAATCTAATGGACATATATAGAATTTACACCCAATAATTACAGAACACAAACACTTTTAAGGCAAATAGGACATCTATAAAAACTGCCCACACACCAAGCTATAAAGCAAGACCCAAAAGATTTCAGGGATTTAGCAATATGTAAAATTATGATGAAAGCATTTCGTTTTAAAATAAGGAGAAAATGTTAGTTTTTTTAAAATGGACTCCAAAAATAACAGTGTCTCTTTTTGAAAGAGAAATTTGTCTAGCTTCAGATTTATGAGATACATTTTAGAAAAGACTAAAACATTTACCTGGGAATTGAGTCTCTTTCTATGAAAATACAATTTGATTATTGAAATATGATCCTTATTTTCTAAATATGCTTTACCATTGACAAGTGGGATCATTAAAATTGCTGTTTGTTCTAATTAATGTGTGGGTGGTTGGCAGGAATTAGAGGTTATTTAATATCATGTAATGGTTAGCAATTCAAAACCTATACAGTTTGAAGACTACACTACTGGGGAAAACAATCAAGAAGAATAAATTTAAAGTCATTATGTTGTTGTTGTTTTTTTCTAAGTCAGCATCACATACAAAGCTTTCAAATTCTGAACATGTATTTTAAGCTCTTTGTACAAAAATTTTTTTCTTCACTGAAACAAGGACTAAAAAAAAGTGTGGATGTTTGAAAAAGTATACATGGTATATACAAACATTCTTTTCAAAAAGTTTGAGAAAAGCTTTGAAATGAAATTAATAAGATATTAGCAGTAAAAAAAGTGAAAGTTGATATAATCTTGAAAATAAAATATCATTTAATAAGTTGTGTACAGATTTCGATAAAATTGAAGTTTTTGAAATTTTCACCAAAATGTCCATTTTTTAACTGATTTGAGCTTAACACACTTTTCAAATGACTGAAGACATGCACAATACAGGCAAAATCTAGAATAGCATTTTTGATGTGTATCAAAACCACATTTATATCAATATAAAATAGTTCATAAGAACTAATATTAATTACTGAGGTAGCTTTTACATAAATTTATAAAGGAAGTAAATTTTCCAAAGGGGTATGCAAGTAGATAGGGAAACTAAGCCCTAATGTTGGTGTAAATCTCTGCGTTAAACATATTTCTGATTTTAGAAGAGGGGGATGCATAGTAAAGATTTTTCAACATTTTCATTATTCAGCCTTATGTGCAACTGCCCTCATTACCAGTGGGATTATTATTCAATTTATTTCATTGTGTATTTAAAAAAAATAAAATGAAACATACCAGAAGCCTGAAAACTTTTATAAAAATGTCTATTCACGTCCTTGAATTAAGTTCATGACTGACTGAGTGAGTCTATCACTCATTCTTCCTTGGTAATTCATTTTTTAAAACTACTGTTTTTCATTTATTAGTCTTGCCATGATTAATACTGTCTACATAGCTACTATTCCTGAAGCTCACATGTGGTTCTCAACACCACACATATATTTAGCAAAACCTGATCCTCATCACAGAGAGACTCCACTCTGTCAATGGTTCACCTAGAAGAATGCAATAACAGGAGGAAAAAAACCCAACGTTTTAGTCCATGCATTTATCAGGAAAAGAAAGCATAATAGTTCAAAATGAAAATAAGTAATACTATTTCAGTTTTATTAGTAACCCATTTTTACTTGACATTTTGTATGTGTTTGCTGCAGTTTTCTTATTAAGTCTTTCCCTGTACTAGCCCTAACACCCCATTGGTTCATAAGTTCTTTTCACCACATAATTTTGAGTAGGGGAAAAGAAAAGAAAAGAAAAGAACTTTTCAGACAGGCTTACAGAGTTAAAAATACTGAAGTTAACAAGGGAGTTAGGAAAGATGGGACTAGTGGTGGAAGAAAGGGGAAAGAGGGTGAGAGAAATAAATGCATGATTAAGAATATACACAGTATAGAGAAGGGAAAAACAAAGAAAATGCACTTTCGACAACTTCCTAGTTTCAGGGTTATATACTAAATGTAGAAGCAAGATTTCCAGGTTCATCATATCGTTCAACTAGAAATGTACTCTACTCTTACTTCCATTTCTAAGCCACTATAGGTATTAAACAGCAATTTACATGTGATTTGCATTTTTTTTGTACTTGTGGTTTTGGTAAGTCTTCCAAACCTAATGACTGTTCCTTTGGCCAGCAACATAAATGCTATAATCACACAATTATTGTGCTGGGAACAGTTTAATTCAGCATTTTGTTCTCAACCACAGAACAATTACTCAACAATTTCGGTTAACCAGACTAGCTAGCTCCCTGGAAAGAAAGAGGAATATTCACAAGATCTATTGTCTTACATAAAGGCAGCTACTAGATCAGCTGAAACTTTCTAGTATTGCTCTGCTCAGTGCTTCTTTTCAGGATCTTTCACGGATCTGTCCTAATGAAAATGACAAACTTGCAATTTGTTCAGTTCTTCTAATTACACATTTGCCTATTTAAAAAAAAAAAAAAACCCTGAGATTTTTGTGTGTCTGGAACAACAGACCTATAGATAAATGTACTTTAAAAAAACATTTAATATAATGATGGCTAGTACAAAGAACTGCAAATTTTAAAGTATAAGTTTAGAACCCTTCCTTCCAGCTATGCTGTAGTGCTTAACATGATGGTTCTTCTGAGCTATGCATGATCCCATCACTGAAATTACATTATTTCCTAACAGTGCAACTGGCTTAATGTAACCTTCATTCCATATTTTAATTTTTAAAACAGAAATGTCATGTAATCATGACGATTAAAGCTTTGTATTATTTTAACATTATTTTTACTTTTTTAGAATCAAATAGTCAAGACCTAAACTCATCATTATAGAAATATTTGGAGAATCAAATAATTTATGCATCTGGACACATTCGTATGTATACTGAAACGGTCATGTCCCTTGACTATTTCTCATAAGCACAGACGACTATTGGATTAGTCCTGTATCATACTTCTTAGGTGTTGGAAGCTACTGACAGACAAAGCAGTCCATGGTGAAATGGGCCAGTGAGTAGTAAGAGTGAGAGTGGAGGAAAATAGGCTATCCTAAAAGAAAGAGGTCTCCTTTCCTCTCCCCATGTTTTTTTCTCTAGTCTCTTTCTTTGTTGTCTTTGCTATTTCTTTTCATTCTCTCACTTTTACTTTAAAAGTGGGCAGGAAACAGGATAGAGAAATTGTAACTTCAAGGTTAGAAACACACTAACTTATGGTAAAAATACCCTGAAAACCAGAAAAAAAGCTGAACATAAAGATAACTCTTTTATGAAAAAGTGAAGACAAAAGAAGACTTGACAACTCTGGCAACTTAAAAAATTTTAATTGTGTCCGTTTATATATTTGGATGAGCAAATAAGAATAATGTAATGAAATACTGTATTGACGAGGGATTCTTTATGCCTAGCTATTCACTCATTGAATTATGTTAGCCTACAAGGAGACCCTCAAACACATTGGTTTCAAATATTATTATTAAATACCAAAATCTAATGATATAGATGAGACAGCGAATGCTAATGTAGCTAATGAACAGAGTCAATGTGCTCAATTATTACAGAGTCATACAAACTGTAACTCACAGTAATACAGGCCTATTCTAACTTAGAGTCTCTAGATCTTCTAAAATGTCAGGCACAACGTCTTGTATACAATCGTCACGGAATTACTTTTTCTTAGGCATAAAATCCATTTACATAAGCCCCTGGTATAATTTCTAATTCTTTAATCCAGGTATTGAAGTGAGCTATAATTAGAGAGCAAACATTTGTAGAACACAGCATAGTCTATAAAAAAAGAATGCCAAAATAGTATCAGGTTCTTCTGAATGAAAATAACTCAACTTAGTGCAAAATTTATGCTTAAAAATGAGCCAGATATTAAATTCAGAATGAAAAAAAAAATTGGCTATATCCTTGCCACTTCCTGGTTAATTTGGCCAAGGGCCAACTTTCCAATACTATGACCATCCTGTAGCCCCCAGTAAGTGTTTTATTTATTTATTTTTGTATTGCATAAAAATATCAGCTTAAGAAGGGAAAATGTGAAATGGATGACATATTTTAGAACAGCTTCTCCCAGAATACAAAAATATTCCCCAACTCAAAACTGAAACAAATAGTAGAACTACCAAGCAATGCCAATTGGCGACTCTCTAATGCCATTCAAACTTCGCAAATACTGGGCTCTCAAACTGATTTTAATTATTCAAAAGAAAACTAGGAAATGATTCAAATATCAATTGCTTTCACAGAAATACAAATTCTCTCTTAAGAGAAGCATATGACATATCTTTTCTTTATTCCTGTAACAGCGCGGTGATTACCTGCTCAGTTGTTGCTTCGAATAGGGCGTATTATATTATGCTGCTTAAAAGTTTCTTTCTTCCTTTTTTTTTTTTTATTGATATAGGGTAGGAAAAAAATGTGAAAAGAGATAGATTTACTGTTGAAAACTGGAGGAGACAAGAACACCGAATAAGACACAGTTCAGTCTGCCCAGGTGCTTTTCCATTGGAACAAATTCCAGAGACATTTAAAAAATCATTTCTGTTGACGGCAGTCTTTGTGAAAAAGGGGGCCTCTAGTAGGAGTTTGGTGTCGAGTTACACATGAACCATTGTAAACTCAATTTGCTACTGAAGATTTACTTTACTGTTTGGTGTTGGGTATGTGCAGAGATGACTATACTGAGGTGTGATGAAACAGCATTATGACATTTAAATGCTGTTATATAGGTTATAAATAGGTACTCGTCATAGTAATGCCACTTCACCTCAAAAAAGTGTCTAGGCCTACATGTATGGAAATTAAGAAATAACAGGGTTTGTTTTTCCAAGGTGGAATTCTGTGAACCTAAGGCAAAATAAGTTATGATAAAAATTACTGGGGCTTTTTAAATGCATGCCAACATTCAGCAACCTTTATACATATGCTTAAAAGTGAGCCAGATATTAAATATATATATATATACATATACATATATTCTCCAGTATTAAACTTAGCATAGAAATGACAGTATTTCTTTTAAAAGCACTTTTTTTTTTTTTTTTTGGACGAGCGCATTCTGAAAGAAAACAACATTTTCATTGATCTAAACCAACTAGATTTTCGACAAGGAATTCACAGAATTTTAAATATATCCAAACTCTTAAATAATACGTTTTAGACTGCATGTTCAGTCTGTTTTTCAGCATGACTCATTCACTCACAGAAGCCATGGGTGCTGTGGCTGGCTTATGGTAGCACTTTAAATTAGTAGGCACACAATAGAGAGCTTATATGATTGCAATGGTCCATATCCAGTAAAACTGCCTAAACACCCAGAATAATGGGCTCAGTCTCTAATAATTCAGAGGGAACCGCTTACAGCTGCACACCACATATGACCATCTCTACAACGGCTAAAATGAAACACTCGGGACTATTTCCTCTGAATCAGTGTTATTGGGTAGTGTTGGTTCACATTTTTTCATCTCAACAAAAAAGTTTTGTTTGGTATTACAATCGGCCTGCCACTGATCACCTTTCACATTTTAGCCTCTGCCCTAGAATACTCTAGACAATAGTATTGGTTCCATCTGTGCTTTCCATTAAACCTGATAATCCTTCAAGAACAGCTGGACCTTCAGTCCCCCACACACAAACTCTTTCTGTAGATCTGTTTGGCTACAATTATGCTGATGCTGTACTTACATCTTGCTTGCAAATGCCTTTTATATAGTCCTTTGGGGCTGTGAAGCAGAATGGCCTGACATCACCAATTCAACAATACAATGATATAGTTCTCATCTCAATTATAATGTGATATTTAGTCACCTCTAATACTGAGCTGCACTTAGAAAATTATTTTTTAGACATGTGACAACATTAATGATAAGCTTCCGACTATACTGTGTCATTAACTAATCAGGAAGTAACATCTCCAGTTAATCAAACAGTTTTGATATACTCTCAGTATTGGAAACACTGCAAATCTTACATTTTACTCAAGCAATTTTTAAAAGCAGCACAGTAACTTCTTTCTCCATTGTATAATAATTTCATTAGATCCACATGACTACGTAATAATAATAAAAATTTTTAAATGGCAAAATGGGAGCGTCTAATTAGAGTGGTCTAACTAGTTTGTGTAACTAGTGGCCTCTCATGCCTGCCTTAGTTTCCACACCTCTCCCTTTATTTATTTGCCAGGAGTTGACCAAGGGTATCAGAGATCATCTGCTAAATTCTGCCTACCTAACTGCTACCAGTTGGGTCTCATATTTGCCATTTTTATGTGAATAATTCCACTATTAACTAGAAAAACTCATCCTAATATATCCACAATCATGCAAATAATATACATACTAGCTGTAAGATCCATGGGGCAAGGATTGCATATCTCTTGCTTACATTTTTATCTTTACCATTGAGGTAGAAGGACTGCCTGAAATAATAGGTGTTCAATAAACGTTTGTTGAATGAATATACAGATGAGAGTATATACTATTCATTTAAAGATCAAGAGATTTTGTACAGTTTTTCCCTGTCATATTCCAGTATTTCATGAACATCTCTTTCAGAAAACTGTTACCTGGTAGAAATCCCTAAGCATGGCATCTGCTTATTTTCTTTTGTTATCCTTCCCATGTAATCTGAAACAGCTCTTTCATATATTTGGCCTTCATTGTTAAGTCAATATCCACATCCTTCCCCCACCCCGCCCCAGGCCATTTAGATTTAATTTCTTTAACTTTCCTAATGCATAAGTATTCCCTCTTTTCTCCTCAATAGCCAGACTGGCTACAGCATTCTCCTATAAACATAACTAAATTGATACAGAGGAGTTTGTGTATCAGATACCAAGTTGTATATTCTTAATTAGATTGTATTGTCCTCAATGCTTTTACTACTAAGTTTTAAAGAAATTGACTGGCTTGATGTTTATCTGCTGCCCAGCTTGTTAACTTCAAGGGCTCAGGGCTTCTTCTGCTGTGGTCATTCACAGACGAGCATTCAAGCATTATCTGTTCAATTTTCCCTCGACACATACACTGCCATACTACCTTCATTTTTATTGACAGTACTTCTCCAATTTACCTACGTCATTTGCATTCAATTTCAATCTCTGTAGTCCTGACCACCTCTTCACATCTACTTCTGTGCTTTTATTGCCAGATAAAACTTAATTAAGGCATTCTCCATCATGTCATTCATGTTTGTTTTTTTTTTTAAAGATTTTATTTATTTATTTGACAGACAGAAATCACAAGTAGGCAGAGAGGCAGGCAGAGAGAGAGAGGGAAGCAGGCTATCCGCTGAGCAGAGAGCCCGATGCGGGGCTCGATCCCAGGACCCTGGGATCATGACCTGAGCCGAAGGCAGAGGCTTTAACCCACTGAGCCACCCAGGCGCCCCCATTCATGTTTTAAGTCTTTATCTCATCTGCCAATAATACATATCATACACATCACCCCATATACTATTAGAGCTTTGTCATGATAAAATTAGGGAAGTATGGAAAAGGGAAAGGCATTGCTAAGAAAAGACACATAGGACAGGAGAACATGAGATGAGGACGAGGAATAAAGGATTTTGATGTATTTCCTAGAGACAGGTAAATAATCTCCTGTACTGAGAGATACATTCAATTAAAAAAAGATACACTTAGAGGCACCTTGGTGGCTCAGTTGGCTGAGCATCTGACTCATGATTTTGGCTCAGGTCATAATCTCATGGTCATGATCTCAGGGTTGTGAGACTGAGTCCTGGTTTGGGCCCCACACTCACTGGGAAGTCTGCTTCTCTCCCTCTGTACTTCCCATTCCCCTCCCTCAGATAAATAAACAAACAAACAAATAACATTTTACACACACACACACACACACACACACACATATTAGAAAAGATATACTTATGGCACAATGTTAGCATTGAGGCTACCCGGAGAAAATGCTTTTTAACATTCACACATATGCATCCAATTTCATATTGGGTATTATATATTTCACAAGGATTTCAAATTCAGTGCAGATAAAACAGTATAGACACTTTCCTTACAGAATCTGCTCTTTATTTATGCCCTCATCTCTTCCCAGTTTAAGGGAGAGAGTATATCCGCACTATTTTGTTCATCCCAATGAGTTATAACTTAAAAACTTGGTTAAGAGACAGGTCATACTATAGAATACAAAATAAGTTCAACTTTGGCTAACAAATATGCAAGAATCAGGCTTAAGTGACAATCAAATTCTATCCCTTCGATTTTCAATGTAATACATAGGAAAAATGGTCTTTGATTCATTTGCCTTATGGTACATTTAATAATTTATTTTTGTTGCTTCTTATATGCCATTGTTAGTGAGATTAAAAAGCTATGATCTAATCAATTACCAAGTTGATAAATATTTATGACTAAATCCCCTACTCTTTATTACTACCTATTTCCAATGTTGTAATTTAAATTCTCCTCATCTTCCTCCCACTGTTCATAGGGTTTTTGTTTTTTTTTTTTTAAGATTTTATTTATTTATTTGACAGAAAGAGAAAGATGATGGGAAAGGGAACACAAGCAGGGGGCGTGGGAGAGGGAGATGCAGACTTGCTGAGGAGTAGGGAGCCCAATGTGGGTCTCAATCCCAGGACCCTGGGATCATGATCTGGGCTGAAGGCAGATGCTTAATGACTGAGCCACCCAGGCACCCCTGTTTGTAGTCTTTAAAGCTGGGTTCTACTCAGCTACCGGGTGTACCTAAAATAGAAAACTCTCCATCTTATCACTCTTCAATAATACTCTATCCTAGAGTGTAAAGCACTAATTTCTCAATTTGTAGAGTAGACTTGACCTAACTCCTACCCTACTTCCCGTCTGTCCCCGTTTGTGCTTTGTTACCATCTGAAGACTCCATGCCCTACATACTCCTTTGCTGCCAACATTTATCTCAGTGGCTTTCTCATTTTAGTCACTCTGACTGAAATAGTCTTCTCCCCATGTAACTAACTCACTTGTATTCATCTTTTACCAGTCAGCTCAAGGTGGTTTCCTCCAGTAAGCCTTCCTTAGTTCCTGAATCCTCATTTTTCCTCTCCTGCACTCCCCACCTCCATCCCTTCCCATACTGGGTGAAATTAACATGCTTTCCCATTGTTACACTCACAGTGCACTGAATTACAATTACTAATCTCCTTTTCTGTTTATCAGCTTTTCTGAGTATCATGAGGAACCAGCTCAAAGTACAAAAGAACCAATCAAGTGTTCATTAAAGGGCTGAAGCATGGTAGAGAGTCCATCTTCTAGGAAGATCAAACTGGAAGCAATGGAAAGAAAAATTTGGAGAGGCAGCTAGGCCAGAGGCAAAGAGGAAAGAAAGGTGTTGAGAGGACCATGTGAGAGAATTTATAGGGCATGAAACAAGGAAGTGGCAATTCCCAAACCTTATGTTACACTGTCAAACACTATTATTTTTTTGTCTTATTTAGATGGTCACAATTCCAGCCTCTAAAATTGTCATACAGAACGTAATTTTCTCTTCTTGAAAATTTGATCGGTTTTAGTCAGACTATACTAAATCGAAGAACAAGTTGCAGAGTAGGTAGGCTTTCATTTTCTATTTTGTGAAAAAAGTATACAATTGGAATAAACTGTTCTTTGAATATCTGGTACTGATCTGCAAAACTATCTGGGCCTAGTCTTTCTCTGTGGGAATGTTTTAAACTGTTAAGTCAATTTATTTAATGGTTATAAGACCATTCAGGCTTTCTATTTATAATTGAAGTTTTCATAAATTCCATTTTTTCCTAAGAATTTGTCCACCTCTTTTATTTAAAAAATTAGCAAAAATATTCATAACATTTCATTGTTATATTTTTAATCTTTGCCATGGGTCAATTTATATATTTTTTATTATTTGCATTATTTATTTTTATATTTTTTTCAATTTTATTGAGGTATAACTAACAAATAAAATTGTAAGATATTTAAAGTGTACAAAATATACATGATATACATACACGTTGTGTGTGTGTGAGAGAGAACATCTACTTACTCTCAGCAAATTTCACTTATATAATACAGCATTATCAACCATAGTCACCATGTTATACATTGGGTCCTTAGGCTTTATTTGTCTTTTTTTTTTTTTAATTAGTGAAAAATCTCAGTAAAGATTTGTCTATTTTACAAATCTGCTCTAATAAAAAACCCTTTGGCTTTACTGATTCTCTGCTTTATGTATTTGGTTTTTAGTTTATTAATTTCTTTATCACTTATCCCTTCCTTCATTTTTTTGTTTTGTTTTGTTTTTTGTTTTTAACATTTGGTCTATCTTACCTTCTTAAGTAGGCAGTAATTTAGTTTTCTTTCTTTACTGATAGGTAAGAACTTGATATTAAACAGAAGGTACTACACTTCAGCTATATACCAAAACTTGAGCAATCAGAATTATTACCAATAAGTTCAAAGAATGTTTAAGTTTCCCTTTACAAATTCCCCACACCCTCATATTTCTTCTTTGCCTACAGGCTATTTGAAAGATGGTTTATGTTTTCTAAATATTTGGGGTTTACTTATATTTATTATATTTCTGTTACTGTTAAGTTTGTTACATGAATTGTGAATTAACCCTTTTGATATCCCATTCTAAAATAATTGTTCAGTCATGATTTAAAAGCTAACATATAATCAATTTTAAAAACTATAGTATAAATGTATGCTTAAGAAGAGTATTGCCTAAATATTAGATATAGGGTTCTAAAAATTTCTAGTAGATCATGCTTTTCATTTTTTCCCAAATATTCCACATCTAATAATGTATCTACTTAACATCCCAATAATTGGAAAGGGCTTTATATACAATCTTCTACAATGATGGTCTACTTGTAGTTCTACCAGTTTTGCTTTGTATTATCTGAGAATATTTTATTAGATGCATTCAAGTTTAGAATGGTAATATCTTCCTAGTGAATTAAACCTTCTATCATTATAGAAGGTTTTATCCTTAGTAATGCTTTTTGGAAAATAAAATAAAGTTTATATTTAAATAAATAAAGTTTAATTTTTTAAACAAAATAAATGAAGTTTATTTTTTCAGATGCTGATATAGATTCTTGGCTTGCTTTAGATTGGTGTTTGCCTAGTATTTTTTTTTTTTTCATTCTTTGACCTTCAAACATTCTATTCACTATGCCATTCTGAATTCCTACTAACAATTTATGAGAGTTTTGGTTGTTCCACAATCATTCTACCTGCACATGGTCAGTCATTTTCATTTTAGCCAATTTTGTAACTTAAGCTACTTCTCTTATTGTTGCATTTGAAGAGATCTTGTTGTATTCTGAATACAAGTTCACTCTTGGATATATGTTTTGCAAAGATTTTCTGCCAGTCACTTACTTTTTCATTTTCTTAATAGTGCTAAAATGTCAACAATAGTTTTGGCATTAATGAAGCCCAATTTATTATCATTATTTTTCTTTTATAGTTAGTGTTTTTTTTAGATTTCTATTTAATAATCTTGACCTGACCCAAGGTCACTGAAATAACTCTGTTTTCTAGCAAGTTTATGGTTTTATTTCTTATATTTACATCTATAGATCCATTTTGAATTAGTTTTTGTATATGGGCAACAGAATAGTTGATACCATCTGTTTATTTATGAACATCCAATTGTCCCTGTGCTATTTGTTTTAAAAGATTATTTTTTTCCCAT
Organism: Lontra canadensis; assembly: GCF_010015895.1. NCBI lineage: Eukaryota > Metazoa > Chordata > Mammalia > Carnivora > Mustelidae > Lontra > Lontra canadensis. The sequence continues at coordinate 34,184,891 of NW_022631003.1, read as the reverse complement.
TGAATTGCTTGGACAACTTTATCAAAAATTAGTTGAAGATCATTTGTGTGTGTTTATCTTTGAATTCTGTATTCTGTCCCAGTGATCTATATGTCTGTCAATATGCCAATATCACATTGTATTGATTAGCATAGCTTGAAAGTAAGCCAGAATCAGGAAGTGTAAATGTTCCAGCTTTGTTCATCTTTTTAAAAAAATGATTTGAATGTCTACAAAAATTTTAGAATCAGCTTATGAATTATGACAAAAAATTTAAGATTTTGAATCAGATGACATTAAATCTACTGATAAATTTATGGAGAACTAATACCTTCAAAGTATTGAGTCTTCAAATGAATGAATGTGGCACGCATCTATTCAGTCAGCAGAAGTTTTATAAGTTTTATAATTTACATCAGACAGGTCTTCTTCAGATATATCCCTAAGTATTTAAGTTTTTATAAAATTTTAAATGCTTTTTATACATTCCAATTTTTGATTGTTTCTAGTATTGTATGCATTGACTCTATATCCTGTGTCTTTGCTAAACTCACTACTTTTTTTTTTTTTTTAAGATTTTTATTTATTTATTTGACAGAGAGAGAGATCACAAGCAGGCAGAGAGGCAGGCAGAGAGAGAAAGCAGGCTCCCTGTTGAGCAGAGAGCCCGATGTGGGGCTCGGACCCAGGACCCTGGGATCATGACCTGAGCCGAAGGCAGAGGCTTAACCCACTGAGCCACCCAGGCGCCCCCTCACTACTGTTTTTAATAGATTCCTTAGGATTTTCTATATAGATAATCATGTCATTGGTAAATAGATACAGCTTAATTTATTCCTATCTAATCAACATGACTTTTATTTATTTTTGTTGACTAAAGGTACTAAAGGATTATACCTCCAGTAAAATAATGAATAAAGACATTGAGTGGTCAATCAGGGGACAAGATGTTTAATTTAAATATTAAATATAATAGTAGTTATGTTCTTTGTAGACATTATTTACCCAATTGAGAAAATCTTCTATTCCCAGTAAATGATTTTTCTGCATCTATCAAGATAACTATTCTATTGATAATCAATTTATAATAGATAATTATATTACTAATCTGATGAATTGCTTTAATTTATTTTTGGATGATAAATCAAACTTTCACTCCTAGAAAAAACATCATATAATCTTAATGTGTTACACTTTTAATATATTACTAGATTCAGTTTGTTAAAATCATAAGGAATTTTACATTACATTAGTGAAAGTAATGTAAAATTCCTTATGATACATGTCTTTCTTTTACGCATCTTCATTTAATTTTAAGAACTCTTTATTCCTCTTCCACTTTCTGAAACAGTTTCGATAGAATTGGCTTTTTTTTTTTTTTTTTTTTTTTTTTGGTTCCTTAAATATTTGGTACAATTTAGCAGTGAAGCCATCTGGGCCTGGAATTTTCTTTGTGGGAAAATTTTTAACTGAAAATTCAATCTCCTTAATACTGTAGAGGTATTTATGGTGTGTGTTTCTTCTTGAGTAAGTTTTCAAGGAATCTATCTTTTGACTCTAAGTTTTCAAATTTATGGGCACAAAGTTTTCCATAATAGCTCCTTGTTACCCTTTTACAGCCTGTAGACACTGCAATGATGTCTTTTCTCATTCTTGGTATTTCTAATTTGTGTGTGCTTTTTTTCCCCTCAGCAATTTAGCTAGAGGTTTATCAATTTTGTAATCTCAAAGAATCAACTTTTAAATTCACTTTTCTCTATCATTTTTCTATTCTACCTTTCAGGAAATGCTACCTTTTTTTTTCCCCCCCCTCTGCTGCATAATTTGGGCTTCATTTTCTCTGTTCTCTTTCTAGTTTCTTAGGGCAGAAGCTTAAGTAACTGATTTTACATCTTTCTATTTTTCTAACATAAACAATTGATAGTATACATTTCCCCCTAAGCACTGCTTTAGCTATGTGTCACAAATTTGGAATTCTTGATGATTTCATTTTCATTTACTTCTAAATATTTTCTCATGTTTCTTGTGTCTTCTTTGACTCCTGGGGATTATTTAGAAGTGTGTTAACTTCCAAATAACTTGAAATTTTCTAGACATTATTTGCTCACTGATTTCTAATTTAATTCCGTTGTGATCAGATAACATTTTACTGAGTGGGAGATGAACATGAGAGACTATGGACTCTGGGAAACAAACTGAGTGTTTCAGAAGGGAGGGGTCGGGGAATGCGTGAGCCTGGTGATGGGTATTAAGGAAGGCACATACTGCATGGGGCACTGGGTGTTATATGCAAACAATGAATCATGGAACACTACATCAAAAACTAATGTACTATGGTGACTAACATAACACAACAAAAAATAATAAATTACTTCAATCCTTCTAAATTTATTGAAACTTTTCATGGTCCAGAATATGATGTGTTTGCTTAATTTTCTATATATACTTTAAGAGTCATTACTCTGCTCTTATTAGGTGGAGGGGTCTATAAACGTCAATTAGGTCAGGTTGGTGAATAGTGTTGTTTGTTACTAATTTTCTAATTTTTCTTCAAGTATTAAGAGAGAGAGAGATTTATTGAAAAGTCCAACTATAATTGTGGATTTGTATTTTTTTCCTTTTAATCTTACAACTTTTATTTTATGGAATTTGAAGCTCTGTTATTAGGTACACAAACATTGTACATTCATTTGATGAACTGACCACATTACCATTATGGAAGGAATCTCAATATCCCTGATATTCTTTGCTCTGAAATCTATATTAGTATAGCCATTACTTTTTTTTTTTTTTAATTACTGTTAACCTTGTATATCTTTTCCTAATCCTTTGCTTTGGGGCACCTGGGTGACTCAGTCCTTAGGCGTCTGCCTTCACCTCAGGTCATGATCCCAGGGTAGTGGGATGGAGCCCTATGTCGGGGCTCCCTGCTCAGCAGGAAGCCTGCTTCTCCCTCTCCAACTCCCTCTACTTGTGTTCCCTCTCACTGTGTCTCTCTCTGTCAAATAAATTAAAAAAAAAAAATCTTAAAAAAAAAATCCTTTGCTTTAACCTATTTTAATATTAAAGTGGTTTCCTGTATACAACATAAAAATGTGTCTTGCTTTTATTTTTAAAAAAGCCTTCTTATAAGACAATCTCTGACTTACAGTTTGTTTAAATCATTTACATTTGATGTGATTAATGACATGATTAGGATTACATCTATAATCTTGTTTTCTATATAATCTTGTGTGCTCTTTGCTCCTTTTTTATTCTCTTCTTCTTCTCTTTTGGATTGAGTATTTTTATGATTCTGTTTTCTCTCTGTTATTGCCTGATTAGGTATTCCTTTTTTGTTTGTTTGTTTTTGTTTTAGTGGATGTGCCATGATTTACACTAACCTGTTTATTACAGTCTACTTCAAACAATGTTAGACCACTTCATACATTGTATGAAAAGAACCTTTCAACAATTTACTTCTGCTATATGGAATGTATCTTTTTTTTATCTCTGGCTGCTTTTAAGGTTTCTTCCTCATCACTGCTTTTCAATAATTTGATAATGTTTCTTCTGCTTGGGGTTCACTGAGGTTCTTAGATACTTGAATTACAGTTTATAAAAGATTTTGAAATTTTTTTACTTTATTTCTTCAAATATTTTCTCTGCCTCCCCCTATCCTCTGGTGCAGTTCACTGATACTTTACTTCTTATCAGTCTTTTTTCTGTTTTATTTCTGAATAATGTCTTTTGCTATGTCTTTAAATGCACTATTCATATCCTCTGCAATTTCTAATCCCATTTCAATGTGTTTTTCTTCTCAGATATTGTACTTTTCATCTTCTTTTGTATCTTCTATAATTTCTTCATCATGTACTTGAACATATATGGAGTATATTTGTAATAGTTGTTTCAGCATCTTTACCTACTAATTTGTGTCACTTTGGGTTTGGTTTTTATTAATTGATTTTTCTCCCGATTATGTGTTACATTTTATTGCTTCTTCACATGCAAACTAATTTTTGATTGGATGACAGATATTTTGAATTTTGCCTTTTTTTTTTTTTTTTTCAATCTTTCATCTTGGGGGATTTATTCTAGGATAACTTTTATTTACTTGGAGACAATATGATCCTTTCAACTCTTAATTTAAACTCTTGTTTTTTTAGGTGAGGCTCAAAATAGTCATCGGCCTAAAATTAATTTGGTTCTACTACTAGGGTAATGCTTCTTTAAGGCTCAACCTAATGTCCCATGTATTAGGAATCTCTCCATTCTGGTTGGTAAAAACACAAAATGTGAGAACTGAGGATTATCATTTCTATTAGCTCTTTTCCAAAATTTTTTTTTTTTTTAACCTGGATTCAGTAGTTCACATACATATGTTCTGATCACTTTTCAGTAAAGACCTTACAGAAATACTCTCTGTAAGAGAGTTAAGAGTCAGTCTGTCTGTCTGTGTCCCTCTTTCTATGCAAAGCTATGCTCCCCAGTGCTCTATTTTGCAAATATATCTACTTGTCGGCCTCCGTATTCCTGAACCCTATTCTCTCTCTTTTCAACTCAGAAAAGTTATCAGGCTGTGCCTACTGTCCCCCTCCCCAAGCAGGGAACTGCAAGTACTTACTGGGCTCTTTTCATTTGTTCTCTTCTCTCAGGAAAAACTGGACTGCCTACTATCCAATGTCTGAATACGTTTTTTTTTCCTTGTAATTTGTCTGATTTTCTAGTTGTTTAAAGTGAGATGGTTAATCTGGCCCTTGGAAGGAGAAGTCAAAAGCTGTGCATTTACTCAATTTCTAATTTCAATTATTATAGTTTTTATTTGTGTTGAGTTCTTTTTCAAATATTCCTGTCATATTTTGAGTTTTTGATGTTTATTCTTTCTTGAGATTTCATTATTTATTTCACTAAGCATTTCATGCATATTTATTTTGTACTGTCTATATGATATTTACAATATCTGCAGCACTTAGAGTGATAGGGCTAAATACTTCAGTATTTCTACAGGCTTTTGTTCTCTATGGATTGCTTCTTTGTGTGGTCTGTGATTTTTTTTTTTTTTAAGATTTATTTATTTATTTGAGAGAGCGAGAGAGAGGAGCAGCAGGAGATGGAGAGAGAGAATCCCCAAAGAGACACTCTGCTGAGTGTAGAGCCCAACTCGGGTTTCCATCTCACAATCCTGAGATCATAACCTGAGCCAAAACCAAGAGTGAAGCACTTAACCGACTTGCCACCCAGGTGTCCCTGTGATTTTTAAAGTGACTAAATTTTCTTTAATCTTAGTTTGTGAGAATCTTGAGGAACTAAATTACAGCTACTTTCCTCCAGAAAGTGTTTGATTCTGTCAGGTTTTCAGGGGTGCCACTGAATACCTAAGGTCCTATGGTAGAGTTTATTTGAAAAATAGTGGATATCCTACTTTTACAGGGTCCCTTTTACAGGAAAGATTTTACTTTTCAATTTACGGATATCGGTCTTGGCCATGTAACTTGTTTTGGCTTATAAAATATGAGAGGAAATAATGGGTGCAACTTAGAGCAAAACTTTAAGGGCCCTTACCTACTTCTGCTATAATCTTCTCCCCTCTGTCATTAGACTATCATGTCCCAGATTAGAGCCTAATCTTGTATTGAAGAAAATGTGGAACAAAGATGCTGTTATTGACACACAATGGACATAAATACGAGTAAAATTTTTATCTCTAATACTTAAGCTTTTTGTTTTGTTTTGTTTGTTACTGAAGTGTAAGTTAGCCTAAGTTTAATAAAGGAGTCTTAGGTTAAGCTTCACCATCTCATGCATGATCCAAAGCTTACTCTCTGATCCTAATGTTGGTATTAGTATTTAATCCCAGGGGAAGCCCAGCTTCTATGGTAGCTTAGAGCTCTCTGTGTTCTAAACTCACCTTAAAGACTTTTCCTTCTTATACTTATTTCTTGAGGTCTTCCCATTAATTCACATAAGAGTAGAAATGCAATAAAACATATTTTCATCCAGAAACAATTTGTTTCAGCATGAAGAGTCTTTGATCACTTGTTCATTCAAACAGGAACAAGTAAAAGCCCCACTATTTGGGATGAATATGTTGATGGGAGCAGAAGTTGAACATACACTCCTGGTTGTAGGATTCCAAAACACTCTTTCCCTTTGGGGGCGGCCACTGCAATTTTGGATGTTAAAACACAGAAGAGAGAGTAGAGAATAATCAAATCTTTCCCCTCTGTGAAGTAGAGAATGGGTTGATCGTTTCTATAAATATGTAGAGAAGAATAAAGTAGACAAATATTATGCAAGCCAAATTAGAAAGCATGAAACTAGGTTACTCAGAAAATAGATAAGAGCCCAAGTGGGTTCTTCCTTGTGGCTACTTATCTATCATTAAATGTTTTTATTAGGTTGACAGCTAATAAAAGTGTCAAAAGTTTCAATATCCCAGTCTTACAACTTTTTATGGAGAATTTAATGGTTTAAAAATTAACATTTACTATTTTCATTGAACTACTTTCACTTATTTTTTAAGAAGATTTTATTTTAGAGAGAGAGAGTGAGCATGAGTGGGAGGGGCAGGGAGAAAGAGAGAGAGAGAATCTCAAGCAGACTCCAGGCTGAGCACAGAGCCAGTTGTGGGGCTCGATCCCCAAACCCTGACACCGTGACCTGACTCGAAACCAAGAATTGGAAGCTTACCCAAATGCGACTCTGGTGCCCCTACTTTCACTTACTTTATCTGTCATTTCATTCTACACAAATAGATGTTTAAAGTAAAGGTGTCTGAAAAGAAAATGTGGTAAAGCTCAGTATATGCCCATATGTGTGGCCCAGCAACCACATGTTTATGTATCTAATATAGACCTAGCATAATCAAAACCCAGAAATAATCTTTATTAGCAAGAACAAACACAAACTGGAATTTTAGAATCTCTTGAAAATACTGTTAAATAAAAAGCATCCTTTTCTTAAGTTGCTGCTCAATTCTGTTTTATTTTTATTAACACTATTTACTCCCATCTCCAATCTTTTTCTCTCTCCAGCATGAACACAGCAATGAATAACTCATATATTGAAAAATTAAACAAGTGAATTGTTAATCTTTGTAAACATAATATTAAACCCAAATACAGTCTTTACTTCCCAACTTGTGGGAATATTTTAAACCAGCAATTAATTACTAATTCTCTCAACAATGATTACCTGTTTCTCATTAGTAAACCATATTATCATATAATTATTTAAAATGCAAACAAGACTTTTAATAGAGATTATATGTCATGAAAACCTATTTAGGTCCTCCAATAAGGATGGGTTTGTATACACATAGAACAGACTTCATAACATCCGGTAATTGGTACTGGCTCTCTCCACCCATTAACACCATTCCTGGGGAACTCCTGGTAGGTAGAAACCAAAAGATTTCTACATTCTCTTCCAATTCTGTCTAATTCTATGTGTTATCAAATATTCCTTCCTCAACCCCAACACATACTAACTTATATTAATCTTTAAAAATACCAACACTTGGTAGACTAACATGAACACCCATGAGTATTCTAGTAGCAAATTACTGAGTAACAAAATATAAGGATATTTGGATTAAAAAAAAAATGAAGAAAGACTTACCTCATGGAAGACAAGCTAAAAGCACAACCCAAGTCTCTTGCCTCTGCCTTGGGTTGAAATGGATTCATACTGTCTAATTTTCTCTTTTACCTATATTAATGCATGTCTCAACCAGATTTTATTAAGCACCTGTATATTCAGGATTCCTGTGGTTAGTGCCTTTGTTTTAACATAAATAATATAAAACTTAAGGAGACTTACTGTGTGAAAGATGAAGATCAGAAAGTTCAATCTTTTAAAAGTTATCTTTTTAAGATAAAAACTCATTTTAGACACAGTTTATACCCAAATATATTTTCATTTCTAGGTCTCAAAAGATTCCTCCCCAAATTTACCACCTAAAAAAGGTCAAATCCATTTTGATTCATCTGCATCAAAGTTGGGTTATTTAATTAAGTGGTAGTAATTACTAATTATATTTGGATGTGAACCAAATGAAGCTATTTGTTCATTAAAACTAGAAGAACCATATTTTACTTTGACTGAAACAACACTTAAATATTAACTCCTGCTGATATCAATGGGAATCCTGAATAGAGTTCAAGGACAGTCTTTGGCCCTGGCGGTAATCCTAAATCTCTTGAAATGATAAGAAAAAAACTTGAGAAAAGGATGTTACACAAACAGTAAAATTCCAGATTCTCTATCATTTAGACATGCATAAATTAAATACCAGTAACTTAGACTTATTCTTAAGGAAAATGAACCAAAAGGAATGAGGGTGCATGTGTGTGTGTGTGTGTATGTGCGTGTATGTTTGTGTATGGAGTAATCAAATAAAGTGACCATAGAGTTTAAATGTAAAAGAATTCACTCATCTTTTCTCATCTCACAGAAAAGGCCACAATGAGTGCAAGCTTTGAGAATTTCTCACAGAAACCAAAGACCTTCTTATTATAATTTGTAATTGTCCGTGGGTAACCGCACATTCATTTGAATTCCTGAAAGGCTGAATCTTGTAAAGAGAACAAGATGGGCCCATATTAAAACTTTTAATGACTTTAGTAAAAAAAAGGTGGAACTTTGCAGCCAGCTGGCTCCATACCGAAAGCCAGGCTGCACAGCTTGAACTTAAAGCTATCTTAACATAATGAATAAGTGCCAATAATTAGCATATGTAGTGTGAACAGGTTTGCTGGCACAAGCAAGTGAAAAACTCCAAGGTAAAGTTATTATTAGGGAGTAATTAGCTCTGTGAAGGAAATGAGTGAAACAATAGCTGCCAGCACTGACAATATGGCTAACATCTGACGATGTGGAAGATAACATTGTAAAGTATTGCTCCCTGAGCTAGAATCTCTTAATAACCATATGTTAGTGTAATTAATGCAGAGTCTTTCTGACCTGTTGTCACATAAGAACAATGCTTTCTTGGAAACATTCAAACAGGCAGTCCCACACTCTGGGTAAGAAATAATTGTGAAAGTTGCTTACAGACAACTCTTACATCTTTATTTTTTTTTTTTAAGAAAGGAAAAAAATCGGTGAATGAAAAGCTGAAGGACAGAGAACGAGGGAAGACTGTTTGCCGCGTGACATCCCAGACGCTAAGAATTTGACTGCGACGGAATGGATCCTTCAAGGTGACTGAAATTCAGCATAAGTTTGGACAGACTACATTAGAGGATGGACGAAGTAATTTATAAAATGAAAGGCTTGAGCTACATACCCAAGGCTTCATGGGAAACACACATGGGCACGCACATGGACCCTCTTCTCTCTCTCTGTCTCACGTGCGTGTGCACACACACACAGGCACACACACACACACACACACACCATGATGTGGTTTGAGCAATACTTCAACAAAACAGTTTTGAGTTCCAATACTACTAAGCGCCTCTTGCCATTAAATCTAAACTCAGAAACAAGGACTGCACCATTTTCACCCTTTTATTGTCTTCAAGGGTTAACAGTATCTTGCACGTGTTACCTCCAGCAAGTATTGGTTAAATGTAGAAGACATTTCTGGATTCTAAGTGATTTCAGAAATCCAACCAAAAATACACTGAGGAGAATAGGGAAAGGGAATTAAAATAATGTGATTTCTAAGAGGCAGTCAGAAAATACTGTCATAAATAATAGTAAATAGAACTACATGACTCTTTCCACTAAACAATTATGATCTTTCTGCTCATCTTCTTCTTCTATTTTATCCTTCTCCTCCTTTTCAATAGTCCGCATCTGTACAGTTCTTATTATTTTAAAATGCTTCCATGTGTAATACTTCAAATAATCTTCTGTGCCTCCAATTCATTAATCTTTGCATTAGCACACTATTAGTTCTACTGGTTCACCAATCTTTCCATTAATGGTGATAAACTGACAGCCATATTTTGTTGAACCTGAATTTAATATTGAATGAGTTGAAAAGCTGTCATTTTGTAATGACAAGTGCACTTTCTAGTGCAAAATATGCAGAATCAATTCTTCTCCCTGATTTTGTCAATCACATATAAAAGTTGTCCTAAGAATTTACAAGGATATTCTCATCATGACATCGCCTTAAGGCATTAAAAGTGCCAAGACCAGTTGAATATTCCTTTCTTCCGGCATGTATGATTCTACATTAACAATGTGAGCACAACTTCTAAGGCACGTACCAGCAGCAAGACATATTGCCACAAGTGACAGAAATCGCAGGTCTACATTCCCCTGTGACAGTAATAAAATACTAAAGTAATTGATGAAATCATATATTTATCTCTGAGATACACACGTACATATACAAACATGCATACACACTCTGTATTTTCCTTCTTGGCAAAGTGGGAACATGAAAGCATTCATAGCATTTCTTAGTTATATATACTTGTAAAGAATTATTAATCATGTACACTTCGCTATGAAAATTCAGCTAAATATACATGCTTGGTATATTTTTATAATTATGAACGATTTTCTTCCAACATTATCTCAATATTGTATATTAAGAATATAAAAGACATGCTACTTGAACATTCTGGTTTGGGGCTAAATTTAATCTACTTCGAATATTCTACCTATCCCAACTAAACTTCTCAAGATCAGATCATGAGGCAGAACACTCATAAACTCATTAATAAGCATTTGATCATGTAAGATACGGTGTGGTCATATTCATTAATTCCTGCAGAAAGTTGGGTCACTTTAAAATCGAAGCTGTATTAAGTCTCAAAAATAGAAGAAAGGCTGAGATTTAACGGAAGCTTGTTAGTAACTTTTGCAGCCTTTTTAGAGGAGTGGGTTTCTTTAGCAATGTTTAATACTTCACAGACTAAAGTGGCCAAGTAAAAGAGCGCCGCATGTTTGAGATCTCACACATTCATCTTCTCACTAAACATCTGTTTAAGGCCTGTGTGATCTACCTGTCAGCACCAGTGATCCATAAAGTGTTTGAACCTCCTGTCACAAACCTCTGAGCTGGTTTGATCAGAGGCTTTGTGCACACTAATCACACCCTTTATCTTTCTAATGTTCGAGGGGGAAAACACACACACACACACACACACACACGCACACAGAGCAAGGCTAGCCTCTTCAACCTGACTGTAATTAATCCTTCTAAGAGGGAACCTGCTTGGTTTGAAAAGCAAAGATCTGATGGGCTGCTGCTCTTTTTGTGTAAAGGCCTTATTTTCCTACCAGGCATCTTTATACTTGGGTGGTACCCTTTACAAACCACCTTAACTGTGGCTCAGTGACAGTGAAACAACCTTCAAGATCACCTTATGAATGAACCTGTTGGTAACTTTACGTAAGAAAAGAAACCAATAAAAGGGAGTTCTACAGGAGCTCCTTTAAATGATTCTCTCTTTTTAACTGCATGTAGGAAGAAAGGAGCCAGAACGCAAAGCGGCCCCCTTTTCATGTTCCTTGTAAGCTTCTCTCTCCACTAATAATCCCACTGCTACTTTTCTCTTGCTCAGTTGCACACAAACGTATCTAGAGCTGCAGGAGCTCCTAGAGAGAGAACATTTAACATCCTTTTTTTTTTTTTAACTGTTTAAAGTAATGCTTTATGCATCTTGCCTCTTACCACTATTTGCTTTTTATTGCTTTAAGTGAGATTAATGCCATGGTTGAAATAACTTAGAATGGCACTGATATTCAAAATGTAATGGACCATTCCCAAGGGACATAATCCCTTGTGTAACAGTTTAAAAACAATTTGGAATATAGTAAACAAAGGCAAAGAGGGAAAAAACAATATGAGTCAGCCACAAAAGTAGATAAAAGAGTACAAATTACAGTCTTTGACAATCTTTCCCAATTACTGGCTCTGTTATGAAATATTATGTTTAGTACTTACACACTATTGAAACCAAAGGCCACATGTTATTAGAATGCACATAAGTCCCACAAATAAGATATTTAGTCAATTGCTGGATAAATTCCAACCAGTTATGCAGATAAATTCTTATAGCATTGGGTAGCACGGCCTAACTTAAAATGAAAGTATTTTAAGAATGTCGGAAGAATTTAAAAATGAAACCATGAAATTTACAATAAAACTACAAATAAAAACAAGTGTCTACTATAGGGGAAGAAAATACATCACACTTTATGATATCTCTGGCTAAGTGAACAAAATTAAATTGTGTAATGACAAATTTTCTAAATATTTCTAGTATTAAGGAAAAATACATTTATTTAAAAATACTGCTAACATTTTAAGTTAAAACACACAAAGTCCAAATAAAGAAGTTCAAATAAGTAGTACTTAAAGATTTCCAATTGGTTGAAAGTTCTGTTTTAAAACCTAAAAGCAATTAACGGGGAAATTTTCTATTTAATAGCATGCTACATTAGCATTTTATGTCAATATAAAGTACTAACATCTATAGATGTGATAGTTTAGCTCTAATCAAATGTAATTATAAATATATTTGAAATTGTTGCAGAATAGAATAGAGGTTCTACCTGTATCTATGTAATCCACAACTAATATGGTTACAAATCACACTTCAGATGTAATCCATGCTTAAAATACATGTATTTTAAGACTTTCTAACTTAGCTCCTGGTTTTAAAAAATTCTCTATGATGCCCAAGTGCCCAATAATAGAATCTGGATTTCTTATATATGCAGTTATGAAATAACTAACTTGTGTAGGATTATAGGACTGGATTTAAATTTTATTCTATTGAAAGTATTGCCTTAGCCACCAACTTCAACCTTCTCCTCAGTACTAATTTAAAAAAAAAAAGGCTCATTGAGAGGTTTATTTTGTGTCTACAGTGGAGCTTTAGGGCACCCAATCTTTAGCAGGCACTAGATAGTGAGAGGGGACCAGCATAGGACCAGACTTTTAAGATAACTTTTATTTTTTTAAGATTTTATTTATTTATTTGAGAGAGAGAGAGAGTGAGAGAGAGGGCACAAGTGTGGGGAGAGAGGAAGAGGGATAGGGAGAAGCAGACTCCCCGCTGAGCAGAGACTCCCCGCCCCCCCAACCACCTGAGCCAAAGGAAACCATTTAACTGACTGAGCCAGCCAGGCACGCCTTAAGGTAACTTCCAAACACCAAAGCAAACTAAAGAAATTCCTGTCTGTTGAGATCCTTAGTCCTGACCATCCTAAGTGAACTGACCTAAGTTTCAGGAGTATGAATCAGAGTAAATGTGCAAAACTATAGTTTAGCTTCAGGGAGGATACAATGCCAGGAAACTTTGTGTCCTGAAAAAGATAACAGTAGGATATACAGAAAGTAATTCTGTGCTAGAACTTAACTATTTTTTAAAGTCTCATAATCTGTAGGATCATTTCACATTTTTAGCCTGAATTTTTAGCTTTGGACTTCTTTTTTAAACCAAAAATAAAAAAAAAAAAAATTAAACATCAGTTCATTCATTTTAAGATTACATTTTTCTTTAACAAACTTTTTTTTAACATAATGATACTTGTGTTTTAAAAGACATCTATTTCATTTCATTGTTCTTAAGGCATTGACTGAAAAATTAATTTGCACATATACAAATTTTCAAAAATGAACATGAAAATGTTGCTGATTATAAAGACCCTTGATTTGATTAAAAGCATCACTGGGTTTTAGAGATCCAAGTTTTGTTATCTATACCAGCCTTTTATAGATGAGAAAGCGGAGAACATTTAATTATTTTATTGATGTCTTTATCAAGCAATTAATATGCTTCCCACAAGATAATCAAATATATGCTGTGAAAATACAAAGATAAATTCTATTGAGATTCTCCTTTCAATAAGAGAAGATAAAAATTGCTTTAAAATGTGTAATACAAGATAGAGGGTAGTAAGATCATTAAAGAGAGGTAGTATGGTAAATGATACAGAAATCCAGAAGAATTTTTTGCTCTGGGAAGATTAGGGAACTATTTGTGATAAGAGAACACAGGAATTTGGTCATAGTGTATGTGAACTTTCTTGACATAGGGAGAAAGGATAGTTAATACAGTTCTAGGGAAAGGAATACACATGAATAAAAACACAGAGGCCAGAGAATGAGAAAGTGTGAAGAAGAGAAGAATGGTTAAGATAGTTGGATCATCAAGTTCATAAAAAGAAATGAGAGGAAACCAACTTGGAAGAGTAAGGCAGCACCCAATGGCAGAGGGTCTTGAATAACAGGCTGATAAGGAATCACTTAATCTCGTAAGTAGCTAGGAGTTGTCAAAGATTTTTGAGCAAGCCAGGAACATTAGGAGAGTTTTTCTTTAAGAAGACTGATCTGACAGCAGTGCACAAAGCATTAGGTTGCCATTGCAGGGATAAGCAGAATAAGAACTTGAATTTGGGACTGGAAAGGGAAAACAAGAAAATAAGGGATATCATGAAAGCACATCTATACAGTCACAAGGTTATACAAAGGGAACTGTGAAGAGGAAGACATCAAAAATAAATTCAAATTTTTGAAGGTAAGTGACTGGGAAACTGGAGTTATGATCATTAGCTATTTCTAGGCCACAAATTCATAAAACTCGAACTCCTTCACATAATCCTTGATTGATAATTCAGTGACAGATTGCTAGTACAGGGTCTGTCACATACATCACATTCCATTTCAAAGTATACCATCCTCATAGATATCATTTCATAGAGCTGGAAGTCTGTTACACTGACTGAAACTAAGAGTCACTTCTTGGCCACATCCAGAAATATTTCCCACAGAGTATGAAGTTAGGAATGAACAAAACAGGTTCAAGACTCCCTTAGGGAGTCTAAGTACAGAAGTATCCTCTAGTGGACTGAGACCCTTGGGGTTTTACAAGAAATTTTACAAAAAAAAAAATTACAAGAATTTTACAAAAGAAACTGAAAAATGTATTCAAATGGCAGTAACCTCATGGTTCAGTTGTTCTAACAAGTGTCGTAACAGAGACAAAATCTTACAAAAATAACTTTAATTCTACTCCAGTAGGAATAAATATAAACAGTATAGGGGTTAAGGAATAAGGATATTACTCTTTCATCACTAATTTAAACAAGATTCCTAATGTAATGATACTTCTACTTGTTTAGAAGTTGTGGATAGTAACTGATGTTTCTGTGTCTATAACCTATATATAAGGAGAGGACTAAATCAGTATAGGAAATACTGAGTTCCTCTAGTATCAATATAGTCCTGTAGTAATATTTTGGATAAAAGATTGACATGGGAAATTGGATGTTTGCTTTAAAAATGTGACATATCATCATGTGTCACTTTAAGAAAATTCTGTTACTTGATAAAGACTTATACCTCCCAAACAGAAAATAAATGAAAAGAATGCACATCACGCAATACAGTTAAAAAGTCTTCATACAATTTAAACTTAGCACAATCAATTAATGTTTAACAAACATATCTAGTGTTTTGTTTTGGTATACTGTCAAATTTTAAAATATAGGAAATATTTCTATATTTATATATTCCTATATTTAAAATATAGGAAACAAAGAGTATGTGTGTGCGGGTGTGTGTCTATTTTGTCTGTATGCCAAAAAAAACCCTAATTATGTATTTGATATGTATTTCCAACAAATTAACAATGTTGGCACACATTTGCCACAGACCTTTGAGGCGAAATTGCCTTATTTTATTAATAAATTTGTGATTAAAATCACACTTATGATGTATTAGGATATATTTCTATATATAAATATATTTGATGAAAATACATGCTGACCAACTTGATAAAGCTTATGAAATATATGATGGAATGTTAGCTATATGTCAACAAACAAAACAGAAAAAGGCTAATGGGAACCTGAAGTAACTGAGATTGGAAAAACAGAACTGGAAGCCTTTAAAATATTATATTGATAAAGTAATTTTATTGATAAAGTAATTATATTATATTATATTGATAAAGTAATTATATTGATAAAGTCATTTTCCCAACACAAAGGACAAATCTTAGCTCTTACTTCAAAATGAAACAAAACAAATCAATTCATTGGAAATTCTGTTTCTTAATCTTCATTCTCTTGTCACATAGATACTATTATTTTAACTATCATTTATTGAGCACCTTCTGGGCACTAACCTGATGCTTTAATTTACTTCTAACAATCATAACACACCTAAAACAAGGATAGCTTTATATTAGAAATGAGGAGAGTGACTAAATTGCTCAGAAAACACCACTAGTGACTAGCAAAGCAGCCCTTTAAACTACGTTCTATCTGCTGGAAGAGTTGTCGCCGTGTTCAGCACCCCTCTCAGATGCTACAACCATTTCAGAACAATGCCAGCACAACCACCACCACTGTCAACTCAATAAAAACTTAGTCGATCAAGAGAGCTTGTTTAAGAATCTGACTGAATTTGGGGTGCCTGGGTGGCTCAAGTCTGTTAAACGTCTGCCTTCAGCTCAAGTCATGATCCCAGGGTCCTAGGATCCTAGCATCAAGCCCCGCTTCGGGCTCCCTGCTCAGCAGAGTCTGCTGCCCCCGCTTCCTGCCCTGCTTGTGCTCACTCTCTCTCTCTCTCTCAAATAAATAAAAAAAATCTTAAAAAAAAAAAAATCTGACTGAACTCATTAAATATTTTAGTATCATATTAGACACAGCCCCTATAGTGATACATAAATCTTTTTCCAAATGGTCAGGTATATAGTGTATGATAATAAAAACAATGAAAAATATGCAAAACTGATATTCTAAAATTTCTTAAGATGAAGGCAATTTGTACAGATTTTATCAACTGAACAAATATGGATTAGGTACAAATGACCCTTAGGCTATGTCCACATACTTAGCAGCTAAGCTGTAAGAGACATCTATTGATTATAACCTCGGGACAAACCAAGCAGCCAGAGTCCACGTGGAGGAAACACATGATTACAATAACCATCATTAATTATGAACTTTACACATGCTAGCATTACCCAGAATTTACAGATGAATAAGTTGGAACTTGAAGAGATTAAATAAACTTTCTGAGTTTATGCAACCACTAAGTGATGGAACCAAGACTTAAATGAAGTCCCCTGAAGCTAAATTCAGGGTGCTATCGCCTGTATCACTCAATAATAATACTGTGTCTTTACAAATTATAGCTGCACTGAAAAACAACTATTCTAGTCCAACCAAAGGTTGAAAAGTAAATGTATCTGGAATGATAAAGCGGCTCTGTGTATCAACAGCTTTCTTGCATGTCAAGTACTCATCCTTCTCTCTACTCAAAACTTTCTCGAAGAAACAAGACACCTAATAATCAAAATAATTACAATATAATGAATTAATAATCTTAACAGCTATTATGTGTTGAATTGCATTCTCCAAAAAGATATATCCAAGTTCTCAGCCCCAGAAACTGTGAATATGGCCTTACTTGGAATTAGGGTCTTTGCAGATATAGTAACTTAAGGATCTAAAAAAGAGACAATCCAGAATTTAGTTTGGGCCCTACACCCAAATGCTGGTGTGCTTGTAAGAGACTGGAGATGAATACTTTAGACACACAGAGATCTAGGGGAGGAGAAGATGTGAAGGTGGACACAAAATCTGGAGTGATATACATAGAAGCCAGGGAACCCGAATCATGCTGGGCATTCAACAGATGCTAGAGAAGAGGCGTGATAGGGATTCTCTTTAAGAGCTTGAAGAAGGGACCAGCCCTGCCAACACCTTGATACTGGACTCTGGCCTCCAGAACTGTATGAGAACAAATTTCTGTTGTTATAAACCACCAAGTTTGTGGGAATTTGTTATGGCAGGCCTATGACCCTAACACAATAGCACTTCTAAAATGAGGGCATGAAAATTTCACTTCCCCAACATATGGTACTGATTCTTGCAGTGCTGGATGATCCAGAAAATCTAATATCATTAATTCAGCCCTCGAAGATTTCTGAAATGTTGGCTCTATTAATATTACCTGAATCATGAGTACTACACCATTATGTAGTTATTCTTTACATTTTATGATTGACTAATAGTATTAGGGACAGATATGCTCTCTCTCTCTCTCTCTCTCTCTCCATTTTAATTGATTGGAATAAAGAGTATATATTTTGTGCTTTGACTAGCATTGGTCACTTAACAGTATATATTGGTCAAGTTTTGTGATTGATACATTTGCTCAGCCTTACACTTTTTACTACCTATACAATATTCCATAGTATGAATATACCATATAAATTTATTTTCTAAATAATTCTCTAACACATAATATAAAGGTAATAGCAACAGGCTAATTTTTATGTCCCAAGTTACCACTGAAGTTAGAATATTTTTTTAAAAAAAGATTTTATTTATTTATTTGACAGACAGAGATCACAAGGAGGCAGAGAGGCAGGCAGAGAGAGAGGAGGAAGCAGGCTCCCCGTTGAGCAGAGAGCCCGATGCGGGGCTCGATCCCAGGACCCCGGGATCATGACCTGAGCCAAAGGCAGAGGTCTTAAACCACTGAGCCACCCAGGTGCCCCTGAAGTTAGAATATTTTAATGTCATTTTTAACAATGTCTACAACTGTATGTCATTTTCAATATAAGTCTGTCATTTCATCATCTCACATCATCCCAGGAAGGGTAAGTACAGTAGAGAAGGATATTTTGAGAGAGAGAGAGAGATGCTCATTCACATAACTTTTATTACAGTATATTGTTATAATTGTTCTATTTTTTATTAGTTATTGTTGTTCATCTTTTACTGTGCTTAATTTATAAATCAAAATTTATCATAGGACGTATATGTAGGAAAAAGAGTATATGTAGGGTTTCATACTCTCTGGAGTTTCAGGTATCCACTGGGGGTCTCAGAATGTACTGCCCATGGATAAAGGGGGACTAATGTAACTTATACTTACATTAATTTTATATTATATGATAGGTCCATAAATGTTTAAAAGGTCAGACAGAAATTATATTTTTACTTCTACTCTGCAGAGATCCTATTATTACTCTAAGTACCTTAACAATTTTTGTGACCAATAACAACATTAGTAGTTATCCACTAAATACAGCTATGCCAGGTTATTGGACACAGCTGGAGGCAAGATGCCAATTGTGATGAAGCAATCAAACTGTTCCCATATGGTCCTTTCTAAAGAATGAATTCCTTACAGAAATATCAGTGGTGAAGCAAGCAGCAGCTTAGCATAGAGACCAATAAGTAATGTTGAAAGGAAAGAGTAGTCATTTCTCTAAAGAAATATTTGGCCTCAAAGAATAACAATTTAGTTTAAAAAGAACTTTAATCTCACTATCTACCATCTGAACATGTCTATCATTAGTAAACATCTTATGAAATTTGGGCTTAGTTGAAATAATTACTGGTCTCCAGAGACCTGATAATATTTCCATAACTAAAAATTGACTTAAATTCTTCATTCAGATGATTCTAAGATTTTCAAGTTTACCAATATTTTGGATGCAAAGAAATGGAGGAACCTTAAGGTATGCAATGCACAGAAGATATTGGGACTCACTGAGAAACTAAAACTCTGGTAAATCATATGACTTAGTGTGTTTATGTACAAATTAGTTAAAGATTGAGAAAGTATGCTAATACCTGAATTCTATTTGACAGGACAAAGTTAAATCAGAGATGTAAATCAACAGAGATACTAAACACTAGCATTCACTATTATTAATAAAAGAAAAGAAAAAAATAATTTTGAATAGTTAGTTATTGGTTTTGGCAGACAACTCTTTTGTCCAGTCTTCTGGACAAGAGGTAGGCATGGGTTATTTTTTCACAGGTATGATTATGAAAAAATGTGGTACAAGGAATAACATTGGGAGATGGGGTTGTGATCAATTAAATGCCAATTCCTTTAAACATCATACTAACATATACTCTAATACATATGCTACAAATCAAAGCTAATTATATCAGTTGTAAAGCAAATACATAATTCTTCTGCTTTTTTTTTGCTCTTGCTCTACTCCCCCGTAGGGGGGATAAACAACCAAGAGGCAAACAAAAACCTTTCTTGGAGGATGATTATCAAATTTCAAGATCAGAGTAATGATCTGAAGCAGAGGAGGGGAAAATTGATTACCAGCACATACATTTTCTCTAGTACTCTACAAATTTTGAGACACACTCACATTAAAGTATTTGTTTTATCTTGACAATCATGTGAAATACTAACATTTCTTACCTACAGAGGAAGAAGCTGAGAACCAATGATATTAACTGACTTGTCCAAATCATACAACTTGAAAACCATAAAATTCCCAGTTTTTAAATCCTATGATCTATGTACAGCCCATACAGCCTTGCAAGGAAAAAGCAAACAATCAAACAAACATTCCTCCTCCAGTCCTTTTCCTCTGTGCCCTCTCAAGGTACTCTTCCTTAAAATTCAGTCACCATCCACACATTTGTGGATATGTGAAATGCCTTTGCAATCTATGCTTGGCTCTCCCAGTTCTTTTGGATTTTCTGTTGCCTTTTTCCTCAGGGGTTTCCTCCCTCATTTTCTTTGGCCTGTCCCAGATTTGAAATAGCTACAATTATTGCCTCAGTTTACCTTTATAATAAGTGAAGATATATCACTGGCTTCTTCCCACAGGATTCTGAAAATCTTAGTAATGTGTGAATATTGTTTCAAAGGTGTTAACAATGTCTCCATTATAGTTGAGCAGAATAGCTAGGGTGTTTGACCCTTACCTAATGGTAGGTACTTTCGGATCCCTTATACTTTGTATAAAGATATATTAATACTCTAACTGAACTTTAATAGGCCAACAAAATTCCAATTGTGTTAGTTATATACACTGTTATGAATTACTACTTATGCATTAAACTATTTAGAAAATATAATTTATATTCCATAATTTTTAATCAGTCCTCAACCTTGATTTTTCTTCTTTTGCCTCAGTCATTACCCACCATTGATAAGCATTTGTATTCTTAATTACTGCTCTTTCATTTTTAGCAAGCTATTAAATTGTGAAAAGAAAAAAGCCTGTAGCATGTCTCTCCATCACGTTTATTAAGACCAGCTCAGGACTGCATAAGGGGAGAATTATATTTCCTATGCAAGCAGGTGGGTATGTAGGATTGTAAAAAGAGAGCCTCAGTGAATGAATCCCTATGAGTAGGAACAGATCATTATAACAGATGATGTGGGCAGACATCCCACTGACATTTAGTACAGCTTAACACAGCCAGAATGGAATAAAACTTAATAGTGGTCAAGGTGGAGAGAAGGGACAAGTAGTAATAAAATAAGTGCAGCACATCCTGAGGTGATTTTCTGTTTCTCCTTTAGGTTAAAGCAACACTATAAGGAAAAAACTCTCATAAGTCTGATAGTTACCTGAATAGACAGTGGCACTGGGGGAAGACATCTATCTAACTATGCTTACCTTTCCTTGATAAGCTTTTTCCTTTATGATTTCAACAGGTGAGTTACAATGCTTGCCCTATGGTCAAAATGGTTGTAACTAAAGAAAAAAAATTAAAATTTCTTCAACATGTCATTAGCGTCTTTAAAATATTTTAAAATGACATGTCAAGCTCAAGATATTCTCATTTTTAAATCTCTATGCAAATAAATCAATAAAGGGAATAAATAATAAATGTGTGTTTACAGAGTTGAGATTTCAAATAAAAGTCATATGAAAACTTTAGCGTATTATCACTTCTTAATGCTACTGAAGTCACTAACCAGAATAAGTAAAAAAGAAAAAAAAAGAACCAGGTTAATTATTTTGGGATATACACATTCCTTAGGCTTTCTAGAATATTCTCAGTGAAAATACATAAAAAATTCAGGAATTATTCTTTTATGTAGGCATTTCAGTTTCATTCCGAGGCTGTAAAATGCTTAAAGATAAGAACCAAACTTCCTATCTTAATCTTTACATCTAGAAAAAGAGATTGGACAAATAGGTTCAACATCTTAGGGTCCATAATTTCAAGGACTTGGCAGAATTATATCACAGAAGGTTAATCTAAATTGAACTGTGATGGTTGCAAAATATAGTGTTTTCACAAGCCACATTTAATCCTTTCACCTTTTCCTGTGAAACCTCAAACAATTTTGAATTCTCCAAATCTGTCTTCATTTTCCAGGTATTGTGTTATTGCCTATTTGTCTGTCTCAAAAATCCTCAGAAAACATTAAACTTAGTGTTAGCTCGAGAGTTTTAAAAAATATTTCTTTTCTATTTTCCTTTAGCAAGTTTCAAAATGAAGAAAATCAAATATGAAAGAGAAAGAACGAGAGGAAAATGGCTGTTAAATAAAAATGTAGGAAGGAGATGGGCCAAAAGGGAATGCTAACTCCATGTGGCTCTGCATACGGTACTAAGAAGCTTAGAGAAGAATAACTCTATTCTATTTTAGAAAAACAGAATTCTGAGGATTTAATCAGATAAAGATGGAACAATGAGGATAGGATCATATCTTAGCATCAGAAGCCATTAATAATCTTCACAAAGTGGTCAAAGTGATAGCATTCGTGCATTTGAGAACTCCAGTACTCTTCATAATTTCGGTAATCCTGATTTTCTTTAATTTAAAAATAACCAGAGAATGTCCACTGATTGGCTTTATCATTACTTTTTTCCTGTGATAGACCCATATAATGCTAACCTATGATTAAGAACGTATACAAGAAAATCATTAGATACCTGAATTGTTTCATCACATGGATGAGCACAGATTTACCAGATGAATTAAAACCTAGTTGCTCCACGACTCAAAGTGGGATTTTATTTACATGTATGAACCTTGTATCCTATAGTGGCCATGGAAGAGATAAAAATATATATAATAGTGATAATACTGTGAGAAATGAGATTCACAAGATGCTTTAAGAAGTGAGACTATCCCATGCTTAAAAAGATTATTAGCATTTTCATGCTACCAGGGTACTAAATCTTTTTAAAGCATGTATTTACAAAAGAATCTGATGGATATTTATGTCTCTACTGTGCTCTTTCTCCTAAGTCCTGTTAAGATGATCTGTTGTCTAGGTCTGAGTCTGTGTCAGGAGCCTGGGAATAACTGGGGAGAAAACAACTGGATAAGAGTACAAAAAGACAAAGATATGGGGTAGCAGAAGACCTGTTAAAGAGAAGGCAGTTTAAAATAATGATGTGTTGATGGAAGTATTTGTAGACCTCAAGATTGTGCTTGTAATGCATTTAAGAGCAGTAGCCTTTTTTAATCACAAAAGAGACTTCACTCACCGTCTCCAGGGATAAAGACTTTAAAGATCTTGCTTTCCCGTTGTCTTACATGAATGAAGCATTTGGTAAAGGATGAAACAGGAAAAGAGTGTTTTAAAACAATAGAGCACTGCAAGATAAAGATTTCAATAAATGGTAGAATAGGAGAATATCAAATACCCTAGACGGGGAGGCTGGGGAATGTGCATCATTTTAGAGTGGAAGGAAAAAAAATCAATTGCATGATGGAAAAATATTTTCCTTTGCCAGAATCTTCATCTCCTATTGTTTAAAACATCTAGAAATTAAGAGGTTCCTTAAAATATTTTAGTTTTACTTTGAAAGGTCCTCAGCTATTTATCAAGAACACTTCTCTTGGAAGAGCAGATCAGACATTATTTTCACACTAGAACATCATTTTTGTTTTTCCTTATTTAGTTTAGACTCTAATGATATGACATTATCAATTTTTATCTAAAATGGATCAAGCAGGGATACTAGCTCATTGTAAAAATAATCATTAAAAACAGGCACTATTTTAAACCAATGAAATATATGTTTAAAAAGTTTTGTATATATGCCTTCTGAAATGATATACTGATAATTTTAGTGAATCCAATGTGATTAACATTTCCTAATTGTTCTATCCTAAGTGATGTGTCATTTACAATTTCTATGGAAACATTCAAATATTGTTCCAAATTTCTATAGCAAAAGATTTAATATCTGTTTCAAATTCCAGATAAAGTAACAAATTCAATTTGATGGGCTCTGCAGAATTACTGCTCATATTGTTTTCAGGAGTGCTTATGATCTTGATTTATTTGATATGATTAATCAGGGCTAAGAGACTAGGGTCTACATCTAATTACTTATGGGAATTTGGCATAGCTTTTATTATTTCTGGACCGTATCTTCTTCTACCAAAGAAGAAAAAGTTGGACCAAGTTAGCTCTAAAGTCTATTTTTATATTAGTTATTTTATTGATCACAGAGTTCTAATTCAATACTATTCAAAGTGTCAGTCTGTGATGAGGTCAGGAGCTTACACAAGGTTGTAATCCACCAAACTGTTTCTTTCGTCAAGAAAGTATTGCAGTGAAAAAGCATGTCAGCTGAATTAAAGTGGGTTTAGCAGGCTCCTTATCTTATTAAAGACTTCAGCAGTTCAAAAACTGGTCTGAGGGCCCAACTGTCCTAACACTCTTTTTCCTGCTCACTCAAATGATTATCTTCAAGCATACCCAAAAGTTTCTACAATGATGCAAACATCAGTAGTCTTCAGTCTAACAGCAATTCAGAAGAGTGAAATAATTTGCAGGTTTCATAAATATACCCCTTAACCACACAGTTGGTTGTTCCTTTAATAATTAAGAGACTTACATTAAGAGACTTGTGACTCCCAAGACACAAGCTCAAGCCAAAGAACCTTGAATTAACCACAGCTATGGTTCTTGTGACTGTATCTAAAACTGACCCTAACCAAACCCAAACAAACAAACAAAAACCCAAGTGTCTTTATAAGTTTCCAAACCGAAACAAGTTATTTAAATAGACAACATGGCATTCACAGGAGACGTAAAATCGTTGGGCATATTTTTTCTATTAAGATCCAGAGAGTACAGAAGGACAAGTAACTAGTGTGAATAGACAGATAAAATATTTAAAATATGAATGTCCTAGAAAATTTAGAGCAGGATATACATGCACTGAATATACAAGCCTAATAACGGAGTACAAAAAAAATCTGTCATTTTCAGAAGTTTCTATTTGTGGAAATTACAGCCCAGTGAATCTATATATTCTTTCATTAACATGGTCTCAAAATTTAAGAGAAGAAACATACCCCTATCTTATTTTATTATATAATTATGCTCTTTAAGTCAGATATAACAGAATATTTTAAACATATGTTTTAAGTATTAAATATTTACCCAAAAAAGAAGAGGGGGAACGAAAATTGGGCTTCTTTCTCAGGGTAAAAATTACTATCTATAGAAAGTGGATGTTCAGGTGCTTCTAAGCATCCATTTGGTCAAAGGCAGCTGCTCATATAAATAACGGTGGAGCTCTTTAGTGACGCATTTTTAAAAATTTGGATGTTTCACACGAAGGGCAAATTTTATCAGAACATGTGTAAATTATTTATCCATTGATTCGTTTTGCAAATATTGACCCCTAACTACAACGTTCTCTCTTTCCCCTTTTGCAGCTATTTGCTTGCTGAATAATTTTTGTCTCTCTTCATACACATATACCACATTTCTATATACATTACTTCATTTTAAATGTCTTGTAGTGCTTCTGAGTCTGACTGATGTAAGATGTTATTTTGAACATGCCAAAGCATCTAAACGGCCCCGGTCTTTTCTTTTCAGCCTGCATTCCTTGATAAGTGGCAGAGCTTCCCACTTATCAGTCACTCAAAGTGACTGTAGCTGTCAGTTGTGTACAAAGCGAAATCAGTTTGGAAGCGGAGACACCAGCATTTTTCTTCTCAGCTTGAAGCAAACACGTTTTGACTGCTAGTCATTCAATTTTAAAGCATCTTCAATTAGGGGCGGATGAAGATATAAAGAAAACACATCCTAGACACCTCCACCAGGCAACAGAAAAATTTTATTGTTATCTCTTGATTTACATCATGGCAGCCCCATCTCTCCTCTTCTCCTGGCTGCATGACACGGCTGCTCATGACAACACACCCTCTATCATGGAAAGACTGCAATAATATATTATACTAACGCTCTGTGAAACCTCTGCTGGAGCCTGTTTGTGGTTTCTTTCGTTCTCTGCGCCACTTGCTTCACCCCACAAAAATTCAAATAATTTATTTTTAAAATTAAAACAAAATGATCTTTTAGATTCACTTGGCTTAGGAGTGGACAACTTTTTATTCAATGAAAACAAGAAATCCAGTTGCCTAATGAGAATAAAGAGGAGGAGACTTAGCTAGAGAAGGAACTCCGGGAGAAAGAAAATAAAATTAGAAGGGTAAATGAAATGACTAGTGGCTCTATCAGATGGTCAAGCAGCAGGTGTAAACACAGATATTGGCAAAGTAGTGAAAGGAATACAGAGGTAGACAGGGAGTAAAAACATGTATTCATAATGAGATGGTGGTTGTGGTAGAAGAAAAAAATTACATATTTTGGCAATGAACAGACAAATGAAGGGAAGCAATGGTTCAAAAAGACGAATAGAAACCTGAGTACACATATGCATATCTATACACACTCACAGTTTATACACCTATGGTAATATAAACCTCTACTGTAATACGTGTATGATATCAAAATTAGCTCATTACTTTACCTCTTTTAGTAAACATATGTGCATGCTATGAAAGTCCATTAGTTCACCTCTTCTCATTTCCTATTTAGGTATAACAAGATTGTTGACATCAGATAATTCTTTTTATAGATACTTACTGAATTCCCCCATTTATAAAAGAGCACTCTCTTACCTGGCTTATTATGGAAAGCAAAACTGAATTACTTTTTTAAAAAACCCTGCCACATTTGCCAGTTTAATAGGTTTAACTCAGTTTGATAAGATCAATTACTTTTATTTTCTTGGGATTATCTGAATTAAATCACTCATTCCTACTCTAATAAGGAGAAAGAGAAAGAAGGTGCCTTTTAAGTTTACATAGTACTCAACTGTCAGGATCTCAAATTCTTTCTCCCTCTCTCTCTCTCTCTTTCTCTCTCTCTCTCTCTCTCACACACACACACACACACACACTCCTCAGTTCCACTGTCTATAAAATGGAGATAATGTCATAACCTATCTGAATTCTTGTGATAATTATAGGAAATGACCTCTGCAAAGTGCCAGGTACTTAATGAGCAATGGCCTGCCCCTTCTCACCAGTATAATACAAAGTACAAAATGATTTTGCAGACCGTATGTAGCACTAGGAAATGTTGGTTATTTTTGACGGTTATAAACACCTATTCCAACCCCTTGAGAAAATCATCATCCTACCTATTAATACATATACTACAGAGTGAGTAATGTGCCCACATTTTATTCATTCATCTATTCAATAAATATTTTAAAGTTCTTATTATATGCCAAGAACTATTACATGTACTTTGGGTATAGCAGTGAGCAAGACAGATCAAATCTTGGACTCCACAGAACTTATTGCCAGGTGTGTATTGT
Organism: Lontra canadensis; assembly: GCF_010015895.1. Lineage (NCBI taxonomy): Eukaryota > Metazoa > Chordata > Mammalia > Carnivora > Mustelidae > Lontra > Lontra canadensis. The sequence continues at coordinate 34,157,571 of NW_022631003.1, read as the reverse complement.
GGTAGCAGTATGGTGCACAGCATATAGGTACATATAAGGGAGTGATAAGGGCTCTGAAGAAAAGTAAGCAGGACAAGTGATCAGAGATAACTAGGGGATACAGGATTATCTCAGATTGGGTTGTCTGAGATGCCCTGTCCCCGCACCCAAGAAGGACCTGAATGAAATGAGGGTCTGAGTTATGCGATCACCTAAAGAAAGCATTCCAGGCCATGAGAAAGACAAATAAAAAATGTACTGATGCTAGAGCATTTTTGGCATATTCCCTGAAACCAGGAAGGACAGGTTTCTAGGGCAGAAGGAATGAGACAGTTCGAGAGGTTGGCATTCAAATACAGCCCAATAGACTAACATAAGGAGAGTGAATTTATTTTAAATGACACGATTTTGAGCATGGTTACAGCATAATTAAATTTAAAAGATCACACTAGAAGCTATGTGAAATGTCTACTTACAGGGATAACAGAGGAAGTTGGATTACCAGTGTGATGAGGCGACTGCTATAGGAGCCTTGGTGAGAAATGATGGTGAGTAATGGTAAGAGAAGTTGGTCAGTTGATAGATTGAGGATAAAAACCAATGCTGATGGATTCATTGTGAGGTATCAAAGAATGAAAGGATTTAAGGATAGTTCCTAGGTTTTGGTGACAGCAACTAGGCATATGGTCTCATACTCATAGTTGGATAAACTGGGAAATAATGAGTTTTAGAAACATAATTAAAGGTTCTGCTTTCAAAATGTGAAATTCGGGTGCTTACTAGTTATGTATTTAAATAGGCTGAGTAGGCAGTTGGATATTTGACTCTGAGGTTTAAGAGAGAGATCAAGGATGAAAAGATACATTTTCAAGTATTATCTTTAAAATAGTACTTAAAAAGATTAGATGACCTCACTTAAGTAGTAAGTCAGATGACAGAGAATTATAGCTAGTTAGCTTTTGAAGGATGCAGAAGAAGCCACCAAAAGAAACTGAAGATGGAAAATAGAGAGCTTTTTGTTTTTGCTTTTTTTTTTTTTTTTTTTTTTCCTTTTTTTTTCCCCTAAAGCAGATTGTGGTCTTTTGGAGGCCAACTGAAGAGTGTTACACGAAAGTGGGAGTAATCAACTTTATCAAATGCTGCCCTGTGACTGAGAATTTACCACTTCTAGAATACTCATTGCAGAAGAAGCCTTTCTAGTTTTTCTGTTTGCTTCTCCTTCAAGGGAAAACTAGCTTCATAAAGGTATCTTCAGTGTTCTATTTGCATTCCTTTCTTATTTTATTTGACTGTTAGTCTTTTTTTTTTCTAAAGAAAAACAGAGTGCCCCCCCATACACAAATAAAGTAAAAAGTCAGGTTCTTTTTGTCAATAAGTTACATAAAAACTTATCAGCTTTTCGAAATAAATCAAGTAGAGAAAGTCAATTATATGATTTCACTCATATGTGGAATGTAAGAAACAAAACAGAGGATAATAGGGGAAGGGAAGGGGAAATAAAATAAGACGAAATCAGAGAGGAGACAAACCATAAGAGACTCTTTTTTTTTCTCAATACTTTTTTCCTTTTTAAAGATTTTATTTATTTATTTGACAGACAGAGATCACAAGTAGGCAGAGAGGCAGGCAGAGAGAGAGGAGGAAGCAGGCTACCAGCTGAGCAGAGAGCCCGATATGGGGCTCGATCCCAGGACCCTGGGATCATGAACTGAGCTGAAGGCAGAGGCTTTAACCCGCTGAGCCACCCAGGCACCCCCATAAGAGACTCTTAATCATAGGAAACAAAGTGAGGGTTGCTGAAGGGGAGGTAGGTGGGGGAATGGGGTAGCTGGGTGATGGACATTAAGGAGGGCACTTGATGTAATGAGCACTGGGTATTACACACAACTAATGAATCACCGAACTCTAATACTTAAACTAATATGACACACTATATGTTAATTAACTGAATTTAAACAAAATAAAATTTTAAAAAACTTAACAGCTTTTGAGTAGGAATTGGTCCTCCAACTAGAGAACTGAACCAAATTTGCCATGTGCTAGGAGTGCCTGGAATGTAAGTCTTGACTCATGATGTAACTACTCTACATAGAATAATTAATTTTATATTAACACTCTGTTAATTTCATTGGCATCTAATTTTTTTCCTATTTGTCAACTCTATTAAAAAACAGGAGATAGAAATTCTTTCTAAAGGCTTTGTGAGCAACTCCCTGCTACAGCAATTATTTTGCCACATTAATAAATGTGTAAACTAAGGTAAAGTAAAATAGATTCATTTTGGGCAACATTTTGCCTTCTGGCCTATATTTCCATCTGTTGTTGTTAACTTGCTTTGTTTAGTTTTGTTTCCCACTATTTGATAATTACATTCCCAGGGTTTTATCTAAGCCCTGATGGGCCCTGTTTTGTTAACTGATAAGATATGGAGTACAGAGCAGTAAGAAACAGTGTTCAACTTTTTCCACAGGTAATGTTGTTTGGCAAAAGGTTGTAAAGTCATGGGAAAGACTGTTGTCAGTCTGCTTTCTGGGCCAGTCTCAGTGATTCCATAATGGCCATACTGGATCAAATGAACCCAGACTTCACTTCAGAAATCATACTGCGAAGATCAGAGTAAGAAGCACACATAAATGGCACAGAAATAAGATAGAAAAAGGAAAACAATAAGGAGGCTTATTTGAGATTCCACATAAAAGATGAGGAAAAAACATCTCCTTCCATGAAATGCATTGTTTGTTTTTAGTGAAAAGCCCAAGTCAGGATGAATGCATTCCAGAACCAGATTACAGCTTCCAAATGCTGTTGTTAAAATTACTTCAGCATAGTCATCAAATACAGTGACTTAAACTAGGGTCTCAGTAATGATATTAAAGAGTTTAAAATATCAGGGTCAGAGTTTAAAATTCTACATAAATATAAACTCTTATTATTTGATTAATCTATCAAAAAGAGAAAAAGGATGGTGATATTCCCCATATCTGTGTTCCTTGGAAACACCAAGGAAACTAGAAAATATACATTTACAAGTCTTAGAACTGTGAAGCTTGGATTAGGAGCCTCAAGCTGTTCCTTTCTGCCCTAACTCATTGTCTTTACAAGGACTCCTTCATTCCCACATACTGGTTACTGTGTCTTGAATATGGAAAATAAATTAAAGAATAATAAATAAATAAATATTTTAGAGAGAAAGAAAGACAAAGGGAGGGAGGGAGGGAGAGAGGGAAAGAAGGAAGGACGGAAGGAAAGAACAATTTTTTAAAATGATGTCCTGACTTCTACCTCAGGGTGACAGACTGATTGTGAGCATTTACTGCATTCTTTCCTGAGATACCGTTAAAATGATAAAAACGGACAAATTTAAAATCCTGTATCACATAAAGCAGTAAAGGATAAGAGATTTACACAGGCGAGAAATTTGACTAGAGTTTTGGAAGATGAAAATTGTTGAATGTTAACTCAAAGCATGTGAAACAAACTAGAGTTTACATGAAAGGAGTTAAGCAGAAATGGGGATTAAGTCACCCTCAGAACCACCAGAAAGTCTTGGGACTTGACAGTCCAGGTACAAGAGAGAACAGGAATGAGACCTGGTTTGCAAACAGTCGTATTAGTTGAAAGTGGTTCCATCAGTTCACCCCTACCTCAGCTACGTCACACTCCCTCAACAGAAATTGAAGAGTCTGGGAAAACTTAAGATAGTTCGCATGAACACTGGAATTCCAGAACAAAGACTTCTGTATCCATACATGTAATACACGGCCCGCTTCTTGTTCTCACTAAAGCAGTGCTCCCTGTTGATAAACATCATTCATAGTCACAGCTCCCAATCTAGTTTTTCTTATATTGCTTTTAAATCTGATTGGGTAACTAATGAATTTTTAAAATTTGAGCGGAACTCTAAGCTGAAAGAGAAACATCAAGATAAGCAAGCAGGTGAAAAATGGAGGAAAAGAAGATTTAAGAAAATGAGAATTTAACTTTTTAAAAACACCCTCAAGTTTCAATTCAATGAGAAGTGACAAGAACAGGATTAAACAAGAATTGGATAACTTGAAAACAGAATTATCAGGGAGCAAGAGGAAGTTTATGAAAATTAAAAAGGTTATTTCTCAAATAAAGATTCAATTAAACAGTTCAGAAGATAAATTTCAGGCAATCTCCTAGGAAGAAGAATCAAGAGAGAGAGGCAAAAATATGAACAATAAGAAACATATTTATTAGTTCAGAAAAATAAAATATCTGTGTTGCAGGAGATGCAGAAAGAACTAGAAAATAAGGAGATAAAATGGAAGGAAAAAAAACCAAGAGAATTTTTCAGAGCAAAAAATCCACAACTCTTAAGACTGAAAGATTTGTGGAATTTACAAAATAATAAATGAAAAAATATCTGTATACATTCTAGTGAAATGTCACAGTAACTAGAAGATACTAAAAAAATTTCAGAAAGGAAGAATATTGGTCACCACCACCAACAAAAGTCAGATCAATATCATATTTCTTGTCGATGTTAGAAGATGATGAATCAATGGATTTGAAATATAAGGAAAATGATTTCGAGCTTAGAATTTCATTGGCAGTCAAACAATCAAGTAGAGAGCTTAAATAGAATATTATTACATATACATACATTTAGAACGTTTTTATCCCAGACACTTTATATCCTGCAACCCACACTGCTCCTTTTCTTTCAGGAAGTTTCTTGATGTGGTTCTAGAACAAAATAAGGAGATAAACCAAGGAGGACAATACAGGAAACAGGGATTCCAACTCTGGAGAATTATAAATGGACATCCCAGAATGTTGGCTGGACCAACTGATCTAAATGAAAGCAGGGCAGATGGCTAGGAAGCAGGTATCAAGAAAAGTGGGGTTCAGGAGATTTGATTTATTCTTGAGAATTTATGAAGTTATAAGGCAAATCACATGAGTAACAAGAGCGGGGGAAAAAAAAAAGAAAAGAAAAGGCAATCGGAAAGCACAAAACCACACAAAAAGGAAATAAGGAATATTCCTTTAAAACTCTCCAAAAAACAAAACATGGATTTGTATTTTAATGTAAGCACTTTTTTTTTTTAATTTTCAACTTTCAAGATTAACCATTAGGTAAAGCACAACAGATATGTGTGTATACATACATACACAAACACATGTATTATTATGTATTTCCAGCAGACATACAGGTAACAGAATTTGGCAACTGGGGATAAGAGAATAAGGGAATCCATCGTCATCGGACAAGGCAGGTGTGAAGAGACTATTTATAATTGACTGAAAAAGAAAAAAGGTGTAATTAAACTATTTAAAGCTTAGAAGGACCTACCGGAAGAATTTAAATGACTTATGTAACTACACTGTAAGGTGAGGGAGGGAAATAAGGAGAGGGTGTCAGGATGTAGATAGAACAATTCAGCCAATCTTCATTTCTAAGTTAATGATATTTAAAGATGAAGAGTCAGAAATGGCATTGTTATTTTATTCTTATATACAGAAATAAATACTAAGAAGGTATTAAAAATGAAAATTCAAAGATTTTAAAGTGGCTCCTTCGAGTAAAAGGACTGGGCCCAGTACACAGAGGAGCACCTAGAGGATTTAGTTCTGGAGAGACGCTTTCCCTACTCTCTTGTACACTTAGCCATGTGACATGTGTTATATCAGTAAAAATTAAACTACATATGCATATTAATTAACCTGTACCTTTTCCTCTGGAGACAGGCTTATCTAGACAGTGAAGTACTATGAATGACATCATTAGGTAATTGCCAGGAGATGTACAAAAATGCTTCAAGGATTTTAAAGTGGCTCTCTCTGAATAAAAAGACAGAGAGCTGCAGGTAGCACCCCCGATCTACTAGGGGAGGTAACCTATCTTCTCAAATGGATCTTCTACTTCCATAAAGTACAAGAAAGAGCAGGAAGTCACCCTACAAGCTACTTCTTTGTATCTCCGTATTTTCTCCTCCAGTACTCTATCTGAAAGCCTGGAACTGTATCCTGTCCAGTTGTCGTACATTTTATCGCTTACAGCAAAATATTAGTCAGAGCTCAAGGAGTTAATGCATTTCCTTCTCAGGTTGAAATGCTACCTTAATTGCATGGTGTTTATTCTTGGCATTTCCAGTCTCCTAAAGAGACAAGGTTACTTTGCAATCTCTTTGTCCTCATATATGTGTGTGGAGTCTTGTTGAGGGGGGTAAAATGCTTCCAACTTACCACACTCAGAGAAAGAAATCATAAATCAGCAGGTCAGTCAGGTACTATTATTTCACCTTTCACGTTATTATGTTTTCAATACAATATTTCAATGGATTTTGTTCTGCATAATAATTTATCAAGAATTACCAAAACTCTTAATGAGCTCAGAGAACTTCAGCTCCAATAAAATGAAACCTTTATCACAAATTGGTTGAGCCCATGACTGCAACTTAATCATTCAATTGTATATAAGTCAAGTTGTATTTTTATTTTGTAGGAATAAGTTCCTAGGGAAAGAAAACTCATTTTAAAACTTCGGGCCATTAAGCCTTAAATGGTAGAATGTCGGTGAAATAAAAATGAACTGGGCCAAGACTTGGGAAACTTGGAAGCCAGCCATTGTTCTACAAGTAACAACTTCTGTGACATTGGGAAAATCTTCTAACCTTACTTGGTTTCAGTTTACAAATGTCAAAATGAGAGATAGGTCTAAATAAAGGCTTTCTAAAAATCCCCTGTAGTTCTAAAATCATATGAATTGTTGGAACACTGAACTTACAGTTTTCAGTGACTACTGCCATGTGGATTATATTCCTTTTTTCCTAGAAATTCTCCTCTTGCTGGCAATACTCATTAAATTGCTCATCATCGGAAATACAGAAGGAGCAAGATTTTCTCTCCTAATGACCTAGACAAAAATTTTCAGCATTGTGTGCTCACTACATGTCAGGTATGATTCCATTTAATCCTCAAACTAACCCAGTGTCAGTTATTAAAATCCTATTTAATGGTTGAGAATAATGAAACCAGAGGGATTAAGCAATTTTCCTAAGATCACACAGCAGATGAAGCATGAACATGCAGAGACTGAATTCAGGTATGTCTAATTCCAGAGAACCTGCTCTCTACCTTTATTTTTAATCATTCAACACAATTAAAACTGTATTTCATACAGTTAAAATTGGTCCTATACCACCTGAAGAGTCAAGTTCTTCCCTATATTCCATGGAATGTACACTAGCCAGTTAAGAATACAAAAGAACAGTGATGTGTCCTTTGCTGTACCCTTAGCTCCAGACAGAACCAGTGACCCAAAGCTACTACTAGTCTTGCAAATATATACCTTATGAGTTGGAAACAATGACAGGGGATTGTTAAATACCAAATCTTTGCCACCAAGAGAACACAAAGAACAACAAACAATTGTAAAGTTTGTCAGAAGGGAGAATGCAACAGATTTGTGGAATCTCTTAAGAAAATGCAAACACTGAACTTTCCGTATGGGAATCATGACAAATACACATTTTAAAAGAAGTAAAACATCTTTAAAATTTCCCTAAAAATATCTGAAGTAGATTTCATACTAGAGCATATTATTGGACTGATCCTATCAGATGCTAATAAGAACCTGAAATTTCAATAAGTATTACTGAAAAAGGGTAAAAAAAATTTTTTAAACTAGGACATGCTTCCCCCACTCACTTCCATAGCTATAGAAACCCTGTCCCATACAAAGCTTCAAGATAAAAGGAAACTTGAGTCTCCAGGGACATTCAGTTTGTTGCCATAATGGAAGCTGAGTAGAGGTCACTCATTCATTTACTTTAAAGGTTTTGGTAACAGTGAATGAGGTCAAGATGAACTATTGGTTTAGGATCATTATTGGAAACATAAACCACCTAACAATCCCCATTAGAAACAGGTTGATTTAATGTAAAAAGGAGATTAGTCAAAAAATAAAATTGCTAAAAGATGGGCACTGTAGCATAAGCAAAAGATTAAAAGAAAAAAAAAGGTTATCTTTTAAAAAACCTAAAGGTATTTTCCTCTGAAATATTTATAAATTTCACCTCACATTTAATGTACATTAAGAGTTAGCTAGGTACAGTAAGCAAGAATGCAAAAATATTCTCTTTTTTAAAGGACATTAAAGAAAAATATTAAAGGAAAACACTGTTGAATGGGAGAAAAAGAAGGCAAACTTCTTACTGTTGTTAAAATTGAGAGTCTTGTAAAGAAACTGACAAGTTATTGGGGGAAGATGAGATAATTTCTGGTATTATGACATGATTTTATTTGTAAAATTAACTGATTTCTGATTTACAAAGAAGAAGAAAAACTTTTGTTATTTCTTCTTTTATTCCTAATGAGTTACGTGAAACAATGTAGAAGAAGACTATAACTCTACAAAAGTCATTACAAAGAAGTAATGTAGATTCAGTTTCAATCCAATTAGAATCATGCAATTAGAGTTAAGTTTTTGCTTTTTAAAGAGAGAAAAGTAGTTTGTAAAGAATTGATCTTGGAGTGATTGAATAAAATTGGTGAATTTGCTAATTCTTATGGCATTTTCTCTTTGAATATATAACTACAGAGTAAAACCTACTACCATTTTATTCATCTGTAGTTGAAAGAAGATAGAAATAAAGGCCAAGAGAAATTTTAAGTAACTTGGGTCATTAGAATATGTAAATGTTTATGTATACACATACAGGCACAAGCCTGTTCATACACTTTTAAATCGAATGATGTATACTTCAAATGTAGTAAAGATGTCTAAATTAACCTCTCCTTTAAAGAGAGCTCAGTAAAAGAATGAGGGAAATGTTGGGGAACATCATCCTCCTGTCATTTAATAACTCAGCCATCAAGTGTGAAAATCTGTCCTGCTCTCTTACCTTGTCAATCTAATCCATCTAACAGATCTGTCTACCATTTCCCAACATTTGGGCCAAGTGTGTATTTATAATTGAAACCAAAAGCTTAAAGTCAGCCTTAATTGTGGGTCTAGTAACACTGCAGTCCACTATTCTACCAATAAAGGAAATGGAATTCATTGTTTTCTAAAGCTCAAAGAGACAATGGTATAAAATGTAAGAAAATGCAATCAGGATGAACAATATAAGTTTGCATGTTTATTTCTACAAGGTCTTTAAGCTTCATATTTAAGTAAGATAAAGGACATAAATCAAATTCAAAATATACTAGGTAGGTAATTCCAGATACCAACTGAATTTTATTGTAAATCCTCATGTAAGCATTGATTTTGTGTGCATTGACAAAAATAAGTTTTATAATACTGTTTGTTATAAATTTGATTTGCCTTCTACCATGGCAGATTTGATTTTTACCCTCCTTCCTTTTCAGGTGCTACCACAGGAAAGGAGTAAGTGGAAAGAAGAAAAAGGAGAGAAAACATTCTCAAAAAGTAATGTGGCAAGGATTTCCATGAGCAAAAAAAAATGGACCTGTTCCACATTTTTAATCTTCTATTTCTATACATGTCCCTATAGTGGTCCTTCCCATAACTGTTTGAACAATCTCTCAATGGACTAATTTAAATATATTGTGACTTTCGTTAACTATTAAGTACTTGTAAGATTGCCCCAAATTAACAATTTATAAAGTATATTTTAGAAGAATGCTTTTAGTTAATGAATACAAGAAGCTGTGTAAATGAATTCTCTACAGATTGCCAGTCTTGTTCAGTACTTAATTTTTGCTTGAGACACTTCCTACTTCTCAGATGAAATATATATTATTAATTAAATATATATATAACTGCATATATACACATATATGTGTGTATATATATATATATGTATATATATGTGTGTGTGTATATATATATAACTGCTTTATTATTTTTGGTTTTCAATCATTAAAAACATTTTAAATATAGATAACCTGGTACCATCAATTAAGACGTTATTCAAATTCAGCATACTTAGACTGAACATGAAATTCAACAAACAGTTTTTGTACTTTTTTTTAAGTAGGTTCCATGCCAAGCGTAGAGCCCGGCACTGGGCTCAAACCCACAATGGTGAGATCAAGACCTGAGCCTAAATCAAGAGTCCAATACTCAACTGATTGAGCCACCCAGGTACCCACCAATGAACAGTTTTAAACCATTAAACTGAATAACCACATTAGGATTTGATGCTTATAATTATAGTGAAGGAAGGCAAAGAATCTTGGTTGGATCATCTCACTGATGTTTCTTTGTCTCCCCAAAGCTATGTATGACTAGCTCACTAAAATGTCAGGTGGACCAAGAATGATTGGATTATATAATTCACGGTAAAGAAATTAAGTAACCCTGACCCAATTAGGTAAAATGGGATAAACTTTGCTGGCAATGAAGTGTAAACATGATTAAATACACAAATGAAATAATGTAGACATGTTTGCTTCTGTCATTCATGATATTTACACTTAAAAAATACACTGGATTCCCAAGATAGAATTTCAAAAGAAGGACAAATTTTTCCTCTCAAACATCTGCTTTGAGAAGACAATTTTACGTAGCGTGGATTCATAGCTCTATGAATTAGATTCCTTCTCTTGCTGGTAATGGCAAGTATGTATTGAGCACCTGCTGTGTGCCTTGATACCCCATCCATGATTTCATTAACTCTTCATAAATACTCTTATGAAATAGGTACTTTCGGAAAGGGAATTTTCAGAAGTGAAAAAATTTTGTCAAAATTCATGCAAGTGGTGAGGACAGGACAACCCTGACAATCTACTTTTTCCTTTTATTACCAATATAGCTGCTTTCTTCCATCTTCACTGATGTTCCCCAGCATCACGTATTTCCATTTAAGCAAAAGAGGCAGGTTATAGAGCCCTGACTCTTGGTCTCTCCAGGCAACATGAAGGGTGAAGTTCTACTTGAACACCAAATCATTACCTTCCCTAACCTCAACCCTTCTCACTTGTGGCTCTTGAACATAGAGTTAAACATTCTCTCTGCCACTATTCTCTAACAAAACTTGCTGTGCCTTTTTGCTTTGGTTCCCCTGTACATCCCTCACTGAGATCACTCACAGTCACATTTTAAACATTAAAGAATAGAGAAAATGAAACCTTTCTAACATTTCCCGGCAATAATTTCCTTTTGGTAGAGGATGAAAATGACTGTCAGCTTGCTCAGACCGAAGCTTCCTGACAGTGGGGCCCATGCCAGCCACCATTTGCAAGATTATCATGGCAGAGGAGGTAACATGACAGAAATTAAGTAAATCCAAAGTAATTTTTACTTTGGAGGTTATTCCAGTTAGGTCATCTAAAAATTAGAAACAGAATATAGATAGATAGATAGATAGATGATGATAGATAGATAGATAGATAGATAGATGATAGACGGAAAATAGATTTTTTTCTAATTGGAAATATGCATGAAATGATGATTTCTGACCTGGATCTGTTGCTGAAGCAAATTGATTTTGTGTTGTTGCTGAAGAAGCTGCTGCTGTTGTCTTGCAATCTGTGGAGAAATTGCACATGAAAAATTTAAAAGTATATTGTAGTCCCAGGGGGAAATTACCAATGTTCTCTTGCTCCAAGTTTGATTTGACACTGATTAAGATGATGAAAATAGATGTGCCTGTGCCCCTACAGTACCAGCAATTCATCTGTAAGTAGGATCAAACAAGATATTTAGTTTTCGGAACAGTTTCTTTTGGTCTAAAACAAATGGAGCCTAAGACACTCCAACAGTGATCCAATCCAATATGAAACGCTAGTGTGTCGGAAATCCCTCTTCCTTCCAGACAATACGTTAAGAAGGTAAGGCCTTTGGCATTTTTAGCTCTTTTCTATAAAAGAAACTATTGCATCAACTTGGGGATGTTGTGACCTGGGAGTTCAGGGTGGTGTGGAGTATTACATTGTGAGAGGCTGTATTCCTCAGGGAGGTTTCAGTATTTGTTTTGTTTTGTTTTTTCTTCGTAAATACTGCCCTCATTTCTGCCTTCCACAAACTTCTGAACAGCCAACTCCTCAGTGCACTCCATATGGTTTCTGCTCCCATTCTCCACTAAAATGATTCATAATAAAAGTCGCCTGTGTCATTTTTAAACTTTTTTTTAAGGCTTATTTACTTATTTTGGTGGAAGAGAGTGGGGAGACAGGGCAGAGGGAGAGAGAAGGAGAGAATCCCAAACACACTCCATGCTGAGCATGCAGCTGGACACAGGGCTTGATCTCATGACCCTGAGATCATGACCTGAGCTGAAATCAAGAGTCAGAGGCTTACCTGACCGAGCTACCCAGGCTCCCCTAATTTTTAAAATTCTAACATGTTTTCTAGATTTCACCTTTTGTCCTTTCATCCAAATTCAACATTCAAGTTCTCTCCCTTGATCGTGAACTTTCTTCCTTGGCTTCCATGACAGTACATTTTGCTGGGTTTGTTCCACCCTCCGTCTGCTCCTTCTCAGTTACCTTCAACTGCTCTGTCTAGCCATTCAATGTCGTAGTTGTATCCCTAACTCCTGAATGAATGCCAAGTACTTATGAATTTGTTTCTCTAGCCTCTGCCTTTGCTTTCAGCTTCAGACCCATTTTTCTAATGACATTCTCAAAGGAACTTCATATTCAACAAGTTCAAAACTAAACTCAATTAGGGTTATATTCATGCTTTCTTTTTTATCTTTGGGACAGGGTTTTTAAAAATCCATTTTTTCAGGGCACCTGGGTGGCTCAGAGGTTAAAGCCTCTGCCTTCAGCTCAGGTCATGATCCCAGGCTCCTGGGATCGAGCACCCCCCCCTGCCCCCTCCCCCTCCCCCTGCATCGGGGCTCTCTGCTCAGCAGGGAGCCTGCTTCCTCCTCTCTCTCTGCCTGCCTCTCTGCCTACTTGTGATCTCTGTCTGTCAAATAAATAAATAAAATCTTTTTAAAAAATATATACATTTTTTTCCCTAAAGAAAAACAGAAAGAAGATGGTAGGAAAAGGAATATCACTCTTTTCCTTAAATGTGGCCCTTTCCTCCCACATATCAATATTTCAGCTGATACTTAGATGTTTTTATCAGCACCTTAAGTATTTATCAAGAAACTGACCACTTCATAACCCTACATACTTCCGCCTGTTCCAAGCCACTGTTCACTCTTGCTGGGTTATTTTAATAGTCTCCTATTTTTCTTTCTGCTTCTGCCTTTGCTCCCTACAACCTATAATATACCAATATCTAGAAAGATCCTTTGAAAATATAAGTTGTGTCATTTTATTCATCTTTTCAAAACCTGCTGTCTCACTCAAAGCAGAAGTTGGTGTCCATATGATGCCTGAAAGACCCTGTATGATTTGGCCTCCTGCTATCTCTCTGGTTTCACCTTCTCCTGTTCCTCCCTTTGTTTCTCCACTCTTGCTACTCTCCTCTCTTGTCTCTTGAAGACACTAAGGATGCTCTTATCTCCCAAGGATGTACCTGCCTCTGGGTCTTTGCACTTCCTTCCCCCTCCATCTGGAACATTCTATTCCTAGATAACTGACTGCTCACTCCCTCCCCTCCTGCAAGTCTCTATTCAGATGTCACCCTGTCATTGAGGTCCTCCCTGAACACCTGTTTTAAAAGAGTCTATCTCTCTACCTGGCACCATCATCCCCAATTCTCTCCTTTATTTATATCCCGTATCAACATCTACTATATATATATTACTTTATATAGTACTTGCCTGTTTACTACCTTTTCCTAATTAGAATTCAATACATTGGGGATTTTTGTCTGTTATTTTTTGCCCTATCCCAGTAACTAGAATACAACCTGGCATCAAACTGGTGCTCAATAGATATTTATTGAACGAAAAAAATGTAGAATGGAGCTCAGAGTCCAGTGGAAAGGCTGGTCAATGCACAAGTTCATTAACATCTCTAAGGGCTGTAATGGGAATATTAGAGTCCACAGAGTAGGGACACCCTACAATAAGTAGGGAGTTTTAGGAGGAGGGTCAGAAGAGCAGTTCTCAGGAGAAGATATACCTAACCTGAATCTTAAGGAGTAAGTTATTAAATGCCCTTCAGACATTTCCCTGTGTCCCGATAAAAAGATCAGTGACCACAAGAGTGGTGATTATGCATGCCAGCACTGCATGGTAGGGAAGATGCAGGGGAGTAAAATAGGCTCTAGAAACCTGACCTGAAGCCTTTCAGAAAGGATCTTCTCTCAGGCTTTGTAGGCATCATTGCTTAGCATCTTTCAACACAGGAGAGAAATTCTGGAAGAACCTAATGATTTCTAAAATTCCAAGGATAATGTCAAAAAGTGAAAAATTCTAGAATCCTTTGATGATATGTGGGGCCAGGATGTGAAAGAAAAGAAAGAGGACTTTGCTCTATTAGTGATTGCTCAGAAGTTTTAGGACAAATATGCCCTTAGACCCACCAAAGTAGTGATTCTCTACAAAGAAATATCCCTATCTGACCTACAGTTTCAGAAGCTCCTAGAATTTTCTTGAATTCAGATGTTTGAAAGCTTTGAGAGTTATGAACAAGAAAAGAGTAGTGTTTTTCTAGACTGTCACAGGTGAGCATTCTGAATTTTTATCATGGGGGTAAAGCAAGAGAAATATGGGCCATATTCAAGAACAGGCCAAATATATCTTTAAGGAAAATGATGAGGTATTTCATTAAACATGAGAGCTTCACCTTTCAAGCAGAGACAAACCACCAAGTAGGAAAGAGTAAACTGAAAGGGGGGTCTCTTCAAATGTAATATGCATATTTTTTCTTTCAACTCTGCTAGTTTGCATTTTGAAAACTGCTAAGAAGATTTTGTAGGGATGTGTGGACACACAAATACCCTTGATTAAATAATGGTCTTCTTCCACTTGGGAGGATGAATGGACAGAGCCCACAATATGGGATGGCAAAAGGGAGTTAGCCCCAGAAAAGATGTACCATGTATATATATAAATTCACCCTATGACACCCTCTTTCTTCTCTTCCCTTTGCTACTACTTCTAAGTAATAGTTCGTATACATTGCCTCCATTTTCCTACTACACACTTGTCCATTCTTACACCTCGTTTCTACTACTAAAGCTCCACAGAAGCCAGTCTTAAGAGGCCAACGATGAGAAACTAAATGACAAATCTGGTAGCTTTGTTATTCCGGAATTGTTCATTTTCCTTTCTCTACCAGGTATCTCCCAAGAGTCTACCCTTAGTTCCATTCCATTTTCTAATGATATCACCATTATTCTAATTTAGGGCTTACAAACCTGCCATCCCCTTGCATGAAACACTCTGGTTCCAGATAATAATATGGCTATCTCTTGTATATCATTTAGAGCTGAGCTCACTTGCCAGATCCAACCACCCAATCTAAGAAACACTGCCTTGCCATACCAGTCAATATTTATTAAATAACTCTAATTACATTTCATCAAATAACTTATCACTGTCTAAAATCATTTCATTCATTTCTCTTTTCCTTTGTTAATCCCCTCTTTCTTTCCTCTAGAATTTAGGGGGTCTATCTTTCTGGTTAATTGATATAGCCTCAGAAGTTAGCACCATGCCTGGCACATAAGAAGCATTTGATTATTTGTTGAATAAATGAATGAAACTTATCTACCCCCATGGTTTAAACTACCCTCTCTATGTAAATAAACTAAGAAATTTAGTTCAGCTCTCTTTTCCAAACCATCAATTGGTATTTCTAGCTGTTTTTTTATATACCTCCAGTTGGATAACCTCCCAAGAGCTCTAATTAAACACTACTAAAAACCACCTGGTTTTCCAAATTTGCCCTCCTCCTGACTTTACCCAACACCCAGGCTCAACATCTTTCCTCATCTTTTGCCCACTCAAAGAATTCAACTAATCATAATTTTCCCACTTGTTTATTCTTTTCTTCTCTTTTTCTGTGGTCATTTAGTTTAGATTCAAAACTATCTAGTTTAGATTCTCACTCATTATTGAATTTAATTTAATAGGCATCTAACTAAACTTCCTGGGCCATCATTAATTTACTTCACTTGTTGAATCCTACTTATTCTTCAAAGCTCATACCAAGCCCCTGTTGAATGAAATCTTTCATGGTATCTCTGACTGGAAAGGTTCTCCTGACACACCATGATACTATTTGGTGCTTCTCTCATAACCTAGCAGAACTTCACCTTGGTTATAATGATTTCCATGTTACATACCACTAAAGTAGTTGATAAGCTTTTGCAGATCAAAGTGTTTGCTTCCTTTGTATCTTTCTCTTTTATTTATTTATATGAGGTGGGAAGAAAGGTTTTTATTGATCTCTGTGTGCCTAAGAGAGTGTCCTATAAAGAGCAGGCAAAATGATGTCTAAGGAGTTTGTGTCCCAGCTCCTACTCACCTGTTCTTGTTGCTGTTTGGCCAACTCCATTTGCTGTCGCTGTTTCTCAATCTGAGAAGCAGCTAGTTTCTTCTGCTCATCGTGGGCAGCCAGTAGCTGCTCCCGCAGACTGGTCAGCTGATTGATCATACCCATGAGCTGCCTCTCCTTCTCAGCTAGGCTTTCGGGAGTCCCTGAAAATAACATGGCAATAAAACACACAAGAAAAGGGAAGTGAGAAGAGAGTGATTATTCAATGACAATGATTCTGTTGTACAGAGAACTATTCTAAATAGAAGGTTAACACACAAATACATGCTTACTTTCTTTCAGATTTTTTTAACTCCACAGTGAGAAGTGATGGCTATTTCCCTTTTATAAAATATCAGAATGAACAAATATTTTGACTTTTTATGTATGTCAAGTAATAATCTATAGTTTTTTAATTTTCACAAGTAAATAAAAAAATGGTTGGGTGAGCATCTACTATTTTAGTGTTCTATGCTGGGATCTGATGAAAATAAAAAGAAGCCTAGAGCACAGCTCCAGGCCCTAAGTAGTTTTTTAAATCAAAGAGGCAAGACAAAAATATGAATATTTAATAACCATAATTACTAGGAGATCAAGTTATTATTATCAGTAATATAGTTCTCCTTTTCTCAAAAAAAGAATCTTGAAGAATTAGAACCAAGGAATTCTATATTAAAAAGGAGAAAAAATCTAGCCAATCAAATTTTAGACATTTTCTCATATGCCACTCAGAGGCTTTCTTCAAAAATAGGATATAAATAGCAGGGAAAATATTCAAGATTGAGGGTATAAATTCGGGCTATCATGAAATAATGAAATACGGTTGAAAAACTAAGAGATCACATTATAGCCACCAAAGATTATAGTTAAATTCAAGACTTGGAAAAGAAGTCACAGCAGTCATTTACAATTTAAAAAAAAAAAAAAAAGACATGCTCAGGGTATTTAAAACATGCTATGAATCTTCTTTGTCAGGTTAAAATACTTATTTGATACATCAAAAATGTGAACTGTTCACTGAAACAGGAACAATATCACTTTTAATTGTTCTTTTAAGATTCACCAGATAGACAAGACCCCTATGGTAAAGTACTCACAGCAGGAGAGAACATACTTTTTAATTACAATTTTCACTTTTAATATAAGACACTAAGCACTATTTTAATAATGCATTTGCCACCTGTATATGTAATTAGATAGAAGGATCTGTTATAAACTCAGTCACCCTTCCCCATCCCACTATATTTCTCTCCAAAAATTTATGTTGAAAAAGCATGTGCTTTTTAGGAAGTCGTAGCTATAGTTAGTGGCTTATAATTTTCACAGGCCCATTTGGGGATGGAAATAAAGTTTCTAATATAATTCAGATAGGCTAGAGAATAAATATCTAGAAAAGAAATTATGAGTGAATAGAAGTCTTATTCTTTATTATGAATACCTAGCATTATTTAGGGCAGGTGCCCAATAAATTATTACTAATAACTCATCACACTTTAGATATTTGGATTCCACTGAGAACACTTATTGTAAGAATAACAATATGATTGTTGCAATTAGAATTCTAAAAATAATATATATATGGGGAGTTTATATATATATATATATATATATATACTGGGGAATTTTTTAAATAAAATATTAAAATGATGGTATAATGTATATCTCCACACATCATTAGAAAACACATTTGTAGGATACCTACTTAGAAAAGTACTACACATCAGGCCTTATAATCCTCATTATCTTCAAGGGATAATTTCATTTTTTTTTTAAGATTTTATTTATTTATTTGACAGAGAGAGATCACAAGTAGGCGGAGAGGCAGGCAGAGAGAGAGAGAGGAGGAAGCGGGCTCCCTGCCGAGCAGAGAGCCCTATTCGGGGCTCGATCCCAGGACCCTGAGATCATAACTTGAGCCAAAGGCAGAGGCTTAACCCATTGAGCCACCCAGGCGCCCCAAGGGATAATTTCATTTTTAAAAATCTAGCCCAGAGGCATCTGGGTGGCTCAGTCAGTTAAGCATCCAACTCTTGATTTTGGCTTAGGTCATGATCTCAGGGAATTGGGATTGAGCCTGGCATCAGACTCTGTGCTGGGCGTGGGGCCTCCTTAAGATTCTCTCTCTCCCTTTCCCTTCTTCCTCCCTCTCTAAAAAACAAACAACAACAAACAAAAAACCTAGATGAAGAAAACTACAAGAAATGAAGGTAAGTATTTAAAAATGTTTTAGGGGTGCCTGGGTGGCTCACACGTTAGGCGTCTGCCTTCGGCTCAGGTCATAATCCCAGGGTCATGGGATTGAGCCCTGTATACTGCTCCCTGCTCAGCGGGAAACCGACTTCTCCTTCTCCTGTTCCCCCAGCTTGTGTTCCCTCTCTCACTGTGTCTCTCTCTGTCAAATAAATATGTAGTATCTTTAAGAAAAGATTATTGTTAAAAAAATAAAAATGTTTTAAATGAAATATTAGAAATAATCTCAATGTCAAATGGGAATAACTAAATAATTATGGAACATCCAGATTGTAGGGTATTTTGCACCCATGAAAAACCTATTTTTTAAGAATATTTAATGGTATGGAAACTTGTTCATAATATAAAACTAGGTGAAAAAACTGGCTAGAAATAAACATTTGTGAAAAGGAAACCTACTGAATGTGAGAAAATTATATATCTGATAAAAAGTTGATATCCAACATAAATAAAGAACTCATACAACTCAACAGCAAACAAAACAAAATAAAACAAATAAATAAAATCCAATCCAATTAAAAAAAAAAGGGCAGAGAATATAAATATTTTTCCAAAGAAGACATACAGAAGGCCAGCAGGTACATGAAGGGATTCTCAGCATCACTAATCATCAGGGTAAGGCAATTTAAAACCGCAATGAGATCTCACCTCGTATCTGACAGAATCACTATTAACTAAAAAGAAATTACAATCATCGGCAAGAATGTGGGGAAAAGGGGACTTTTGTGCACTGTTGGTGGGAATGTAAATTGGTGCAGCTATTATGAAAAATAGTATGAATATTTTTCAAAAAATTAAAAAATAGAACTATCATATGATCCAGCAATTTCACTTCTGGATATTTATTCAAAGAAAAACGAACACACTGACTCGAAAAGATATATGAGCCCCCATATATAGCAGCGTTTTTTATAATAGCCATGATATAAAAACAGCCTATGTCCATTGATGGACGAATGGATAAAGAAGATACTCTAAACGCACACACACACACACACACACACACACACACACATACTGGAATATTATTCAGTGTTAAAAAATAATAAAATCTTGCCATTTGTGACAATACAAATAAACCTTACAGGCACTATACTAAGTGAAATAAGTCAGACAAAGACAAACACGATATGATCTCAATTATATGTGGTATCTGAAAAAAAAAAAAGAGAGAAACAAAAATCCAACCTAATAAATTCAGGAACAGATTAGGTAGTTGCTAGAGGTAGGAATAAGGGGTGCATGGAAGGGGTGAAAGGGGTCAAAGCATACAAACCTTCAGTTATAAAATAAATCAGTCATGGGTGTGTCATGTACAGTGTGGTGACTATAGTCATAATACTGTACTGCATATTTGAAAGTTGCTAAGAAAGTAGGTCTTAAAAGTTCTCATCACAAGAAAAAAAAATTTGGAACTATGTATGGTGATGGATGTTAATCAGACTTATTGTGATTATTTCAAAATATACACAAATTATATTGTACCCCTGAAACAAATACAATATTGCTTGTCAGTTATACCTCAATTTAAAAAAAGAAAGAAAATATTTGTACAAAAATCTCAATGTATGCACATATCTCTATTTACAGACAAAAAGACTAGAAAATCTATGTATTAATAGTGGTTATTTCCAGGTGATGGAATTATAAGCCACTTTAACATTTTCATACTTTTAAAGAAAATGTTCTAAATTACATTATTATTTACATACTTAGAAAAATAGATTTCATGTATAATATGTGGAAATATAACTTAGAAGTTTAAGGTGACATTATTCATTTACATAACTAGTGTAATACCAATGTGTAAAGAAATATTTTTGTTTGTTGATGAGTATAAGCAAATATCATTTTGACATTCAGTATATGAAAGATTAACAACATCCCTTTGTCTTCACTTATTTATATTTCAATGATTCTCAGATACACATTTTGTATATTTTAAACTCTCTGAGTCTTACAATGAATACTGTCTCAAAGTCAATGAAATATTAAGGTTTATGCCAACCCTGAGTTTGTCCTCCAGCCCTAGTCACTTACTTATAGATGCAGAACAGGTATCTCTGAATGCAGATCTCGGTTTTAAAATTCAACATGTATAAGGTGGGGCTCTGCCTTTCCCCGTTTTTTTAAAGAATTATCACTCAAACAACATTCTAAGTTAGAAATATTAACATCATCCTCAATTCTCTTCTCAACTACCCATCCTCCTGTATGCATTATATCAACAAATCGTGATAATTTTTTTTCTCAAAATAGCTTTGTGGCAGTTTTAACTTTAATTAGTCAAATGTATTTCTGCAATATTACTATGTTCACATGAGTAAATAACCAGTGATAACAAAAGGGTATACAGTGAAAGATCTCTGAATACTGTTCCTTCAGAGTAATAATAACTGCAATTATTATCATACTCTTATAACTGTAGATTCAAGCATATATCAGAATACTTCTATACTTGTCTACCAGAGCTGCTGTAACAAAGTACCACAGATTGGGTGGCTTAAACAACAGAAATTTATATTTATTGACTAGAAGTCCAAGACTAAGTTGTCAGCAGATTGTTCCTTCTGAGGGTTATGAGAGAAGGAGCTGTTCCAAACATTTCTCCTTAGCTTGTAGATGGCCATCTTCTTCCAGTGTCTTCATGTCGTTTCCTCTTCTTATAAAGACAGCAGTCATATTGAATTAGGATTCACCCTAATGGCCTCATTTTAACTTAACTACGTCTATACAGACCTTATTTCCAAGTACAGTCATATTCTGAGGTACTAGATGTTAGAACTTGAACATATGAATTTTTAGAGGGTTACAATTCAAGCCACAACAATTTCCTTTACAAAAAGGACACCATAACATAAATGCTGTTTTAACAACTGAAACACCCAGGTGCCACTCAAATGTTATTTTAGACTATGTAGGGAGAACTCTTGTTCCAGTCTTCCTCCTCATTTCCACAGACATTTCTCATCTTTTCATGAATTGTTGTAGCAACCTGGGGCCTGAACTCACACCCTAAGATCAAGACCTGAGCTGAGATCAGGAATTGGACACTCAATGGACTGAGCCACTGAGGTACCCCTGGAGCCTTTAATAGAGCTTCCTGTCACTAATTTTTATCTCTACAAGTCTATCCTCAAACTGGCACCAAAATTATCTTCCTAGAAAAACCAATCTTCTCATGCAACTACTGTTTAAACACCTCCACTTTTTCCTCATTGCCTTTGGATAATATGTCAATTCATTCTTAAGAATGAATAAGGTCCTTCTAAGTATGATCCAACCTCTCACTTTCTTTGTTCATCCTAAATTCTAGTCATAATGAATTTTCTACCATCCTCCACAAAGGACACCATCCTTCATAAGTGTTTTACCTTGGCCATCCCCTCTCTAAACATTCATTCTTCATGTTCCAGGTCATGTGTCTTGTTCTTTAAGACTCATATACTGACTCTAATAACAGTTGTTCCCTTCTTTTGAAACTCACACAGTGGATATCTTTATTATATTATTTAATCATTATATTATAATGATTTCAAAGTTATTTTCACATTTGTTTCCTAAAGTTAGCAGAGATAGCTGTGACTGCAACAATTGTAAATTACCAACTCTTATACCCTCATTACCTACTAGAAGACCTGGCATATAGCAAATTATCTAAAATTTTAATGACTAAATCACTTCCCTTTAAACTACTTTCAGGTTTAGGAATGCCATATAGCTGAGAGAAATGGGGAGATGTATTATCTTACATGAGTTATGCTAAAGTTCTGGTTTGGGCTTAAGAGTTGAGCCAAGGAACTTAAGTTTTGCAAAAGAAAATTTCCCCACTTTTATAAAAGTACTAAATTAAGATGGAATAAGCTCTACAGCTTCATCTCTAAATCATCATGGTGTTCATAACAATTCTCTCCCAGTGCATGGGGAAGGTACAATAAGTGGTCTATGAATACTAGAGAAACTAAGAGTCACAAAATAATGTATGACTTTAAGTGTGTATGTGTGTGTGTGTGTGTTGTGTGTGTACACAACATCACTGGAAAACCCAGCAGACTCCCAAACAAAAAGAGGAGCTACTGTTTCTTCACTCAGATTTAGATTTTTGAGAATCATACAAGTATCAAGCACTATGGGGGCGCAAGCTTGTATCTATGGTCTAGTTCAAGAGATTCAGATAGCTAGTGATATGAGTTCATGTTTGTGTGTGCCACTGATAGTAATTTATTCCAATGTTTCATTTGTTTGCACTCTTAAGTGTTTTAATCTATGCTAGTCCTGCTTCGATTCCCTTGGAATTAGGGATTATTGAGGTAAGAGGCAAACATCTTCTGTTTCAGTTCTTCCCACTGCCTGATAACTCTAGTCATGGTAATTGCTTGAGTGGTTGCTGTAGTCCTGAATGTTCCACAGAAGTACAGGTCAGAACATTCCTTAGTGTAATGTGACACAAGTCATGAAGGAAGGGAACCAGTTTTAGTTATACTCCCTTGGTAAGAGATATCACTATCCATATATTGTTAAATTCTTTCATCTTCCTCATTTTTCATATATAATTCATTGGGAATCCTATCAACTCTCAAACATAGAAATTAGTCCATGAGTCTTTATTTCCAGTACAATCTCTTAACCCAGGCCATCATAATCTCTTGCCTTCACTATTACAATTGTTTTCTACCCATTCTCCCCTTCAACTTCTTCTCCTACTAGAAGCTATTCTCCAAGCAAAAGTTCAGAGCGATCCATTTACTTTTTTTTCTATTTTATTTTACCTTTTTTCTTTTCAGTGTTCCAACATTCATTGTTTATGCACCACACCCAGTGCTCCATGCAATATGTGCCCTCCTTAATACCCAGCACCAGGCCCACCCAACCCCCAATCCATCTCCCCTCTCAAACCCTCAGTTTGTTTCTCAGAGTCAGAGGGATCCATTTAGAAAAGTAAATCAGATCATGTCACATACCTGTTTAAAATCATTTCTTAGCTTACACTGCACAGAGAATAAAATCCAAACTCCCTACCTTAACAAAACCCCGAATGATCTAGCTCTCATCTTCTCTGGCATCATCTCTTCCATTTCTCTTTTGTAAAAGTGCTTCAGTCACCTGGCCTCCTTTGAGTTCTTCCAGTACCAATACACAAAGTTTAAATGTGTTCAAGAGCATTTTTTAAAAAGTTGTTCCCATATTAGAGTCTTTGCACTCCAATTGTTTCCCATGGGAAAGTCTTGTCCTAGATCAAGATTTCTCAGTCTTGGCACTGTTGATATTTTGGATTAGACAGTTCCTTTTCTGGGGACTGTGCTGAGCAGCATCTCTGGCTAGATGCTAGTAGTAGTTCCCACCTAGTGGTAATAACCCAAAATGTTTCCAGACAATGCCAAATTTCCCCTGGTAGAGAACCCCCTCAAATGATGGATTTTTCTCTTTCATTCCTTTTGCATATACCCAAAGAGTTTGTTCTATGTCCCTCACACTATTCTAGGTGTTGGGGATACCACAGTGTCTAGGCCAGACAAAAATGTCTCTGCTTCAGAGACCTTACATTGAAACGGAAAAGATAGTAAATTATCAGATACAACCAGATAGTAATTTAGATGTCAACTCCTCAGACGGGTCTCTCTTGAACAATGAAATTAAGGAAGCCACAATCTCATTTTCGGCCACATCATTTAATTTTTATTCAGTTTATAGTAGTTAACACCACATGCTGTATTTTATCAACATAGTCACTTAGTTATTGACACTTCCATAGAGTATATGCTTTAGGATAGCAGAATACTAGTTTGTTTTGATCAATGCTGGATGCCCAGCATCTACAGAGTAATGCCTAGGACAAAGTAAACATCCCATCACAACTTGTTAAATAAATAAAGTAAACTTCATGAGAACAGAGAAAAGCCCTTGATTGACTGATAACGCGCAATTCTATGCATAAGGAAAACCCTCATCAGGATGACTCAAATTGAAAATGATCTTGAACACATTTAAAAATAATAATAAAAAAAATCTGTGGAAGCTGACATTTCCCCAATATTGTTTTATTCCACTCAAATGAAATAGATACATGGCTTGAAATTAAATGATCAAAATCAAAGTAAATTGCTAGGCGTTATTATCCAAATAAAGGAAAGGTAAGAGTAAACTTACTCAAGAAGAAGGGGAAAGGCCTAGAATTTTGAGACACTAAAAGTAAACTGGGGATTATGTTTCTTCCTTCAAAAATTTGCCACAAATTTAATTCTTTGTTACAAAGCAACAGCCAATCTTTTCAGGGTTTTGTTTATTTGTTTGTTTTCTCCCTTCAGCAATTGGTGTTAGACTATCAGTATTATAATTTGGATTAGACTTTATTTTATTTTATTTTACTTTTTAAGAAAGATTTTATTTATTTATTTGACAGACAGAGATCACAAGTAGACAGAGTGGTGGGCAGAGAGAGAGAAGGAAGCAGGCTCCCTGCTGAGCAGAGAGCCCGATGCAGGGCTTGATCCCAGAACCTTGGGATCATGACCTAAGCCGAAGGCAGAGGCTTTAACCCACTGAGCCACCCAGGCACTCCAAGACTTTATTTTAATTTTTTTAGTAGAAATATTGTTGTTCTCAACTGGTGCTCCACTTGAAGAATCTAAAAATCATTAGTTGTCCTGCCTTTAAAAATTCTGCCTAATGAAAGGGGCTCTACTATACTGTAAGCTTTAAAAGGGCAGAAACCTGTCTACTCTACTTGCTACCATTCTATCTCCAGAACATAGCACATAGCAAGACAGCAATATTTGTTAAATGAACTAAAAATATAATGAATAAAAACTAACTTAAATTAATCTAAATGTACAAGTAAAGCTTTTTTCAGTGACCCTTTTTTTTTTTAATTAACATATAATGTATTATTCGTTTCAGCGGTACAGGTCTGGGATTCATCAGTCTTACGTAATACCCAGGGCTCATTACAACATATACCCTCCCCAGTGTCCATCACTCTTATTGAACAAAAGAGAAAAGGCAGATTCCCTCATCAAAGGTATTAGTGGCATCATTCCAATTCATTAAAGGAGTATTTGTTGGGTTAGCCAACTTATAAACATCTATGAATTGGTCTTTTTCATTAAGAACAAATTTAATCAAACTTTGATAAAATTTAGCTACCTACCCTTTACTGCTACATAATACCCTGAGAGGTTAGAGTCAATTAAAATTATATAAGGAACACCATTATTTATTACATGATGGAATAAAGTAACTGATATTCTACCTTACCCTGCCAATACTATACATATTCTTACCTTACAGATTTCTATAATTATTTTGGAAAAAAAACAGTAGTTTTTGGTTTTTTGCTTCAAAGATCTTAAAAAGAGGCCTTCAGCCTGGATTTCAATATATCTACTATAGGAAGCTTTCAGTTATAAGGCAACTGACATAAGAATGAAATGGAACATTGACAAGTAGCTATGATCTTTACCATTGTTATCCTATGGCTGATGCTTTGCTTCTGAGATATTATAAACAAGATGTGTGCATTATCACTTTCGTAGTGAAAGCAAGGGTTGTTCATGTTCCTTTTTTATTTCTTACTCTATACTATTTCTTATTATGAATATTTACCTTTAATGGAAATTATAATTTTACAAACTTTCCCAAGATTATTCCATCCACCTCCTCCGATATTGTATTTAAAATGTAAAAAAAAAAAAAAACAAAAAAAAAAACAGTTGTTGGGTCTTTTGTTGTTGTTGTTGGTTTTTTTTTTAAAGATTTTATTTATTTATTTGACAGAGAGAGACACAGCAATAGAGGAAACACAAGCAGGGGTAGTGGGAGAGGGAGAAGCAGGATCCCCGCCGACCAGGGAGCCCGATGTGGGACTCGATCCCAGGACTGTGGGATCATGAACTGAGTCGAAGACAGACGCTTAACAGACCAAGCCACTCAGGTGCCACCTGGGTTTTTTTGTTGTTGTTAAATCACATTAACTTTGCCACATTTACAGACTTTAATGTAGTCAATAATAATCTTCTCAAAACAAGCATTTTTATGGTCATCCTTTCATCGAATAAAACTGGGTCCCAAACTTTGGGCCAATGGTAAATGAGTAGTATGCAAGGGAAAGGTAAATATATATATAAGCTAACAATACAAAACAGTGTGTGCGTGCTAAGGGATAGATCTAAGCACAGAACAGAATATCCTGACTGCATCTCAGAGGGCGCTGCATCCAGCTGTGTTGGGTCTGGAAATGTTTTCAAGTTTTAAAGGATTTTAGAGATCATCCATTCCAACTTTACTGAGGAGAGACTGCCAAGCACCATGCAAAGAGCACAGGCTTTGAAGACAGGCAGGATTAGGTTCACATCTTGACTCTGTCACAACTCAAGTATGTGGTTTTGGATAATTAATCTCTCTCTCCTCTCTCTCTCTCTCTCTCTCTCTCCCTGTCTCCACGTCTTACTATGTAAACTGGGAATAAAATGTCTCTGTCACAATAATTTTGTAAGGAAAATGCTTACAAGGTGCTTGTACGTAAACGGGCATGTAATCAATAGT
Source organism: Lontra canadensis (assembly GCF_010015895.1). NCBI lineage: Eukaryota > Metazoa > Chordata > Mammalia > Carnivora > Mustelidae > Lontra > Lontra canadensis. The sequence continues at coordinate 34,130,472 of NW_022631003.1, read as the reverse complement.
AATCTGTAACTGTTTTTTAAATGAGCAGAGGAGGCAATAAACGAAAAAAGAGTTAAACTGATTTCCACAAGTCTGTGGAAGAATTGCGGCAATATGACACTAGTTTTGCTTTTTTTGTTTTGTTTAGTTTTGTTTTATTACATCATGCTTCCCTAGGAAGAAAAATGGAGTTTAAAAGAGGAAAGAGTTTCAGGTTAATTCCATCATCTAATAATTTGCATAGTATAAGTTTTGGAGTCCATATCTACAAGAAAAAAATTATGGTTTTAAAATTATTTCAATTTTAGAATCTTCACATCCCTTGCACAAATGAATACTTATTAAATGAATGAATGTATTTTTAAACGAGAAAAAAATGTTCAGGAAGGCGTATTTTCATTTTCACATACAGAATCAGATTTAATATGTAAGAGCATCTGTTTAAAACATGCATTATTGGGGCTCCTGCATGGCTCAGTTTGTTAAGCATCTGACTCTTGGTTTTGACTCAGGTCATGATCTCACCGGTCATGCAATGAGCCCTTCATTGAGCTTTGCTCAGTGGGGAATCTGCTTGAAGAATCTCTCTCTTTGCCCCTTTCCCTATTTGCTCTCTCTTTCTCTATAATAAAATAAATAAATCTTTTAAAAATTTAAAAATAAAAAATAAAACATGCATCATTAAGTACCTTCTTTGAAAGGTATATAAAACTTCTTAATTCGTGGACTAGATCATCAATACAGAAATCAATGAGATCCCGTGTCTGACCATTCTCTTTCCATCACTTACTATGTTTATACACTGGCATAAAGCCTCTGGCATTCTGGAACAGAGTAAGTCGCTGATGGGCAGAAAAGAGAAAGTCACTTTTTTGCTTTTACAGACCTTGCCAAACTTACTTTAAAACCTTATATGCTGTGGACTGGTAGTCTTTCTCCGGTTCTCACAAAGTAGGTTGTTTGTTTTGTTTTGTTTTTTAAGTGAACACATTACTCATAAGCAACCACAGAGGAACTATAAAACAAGCTTAGTAGATTAAAAACATTAAGCATTCACTTTATTTAGAAGTAAATGACCGTATGTTACGAACCTTCCTCACAGCTAACTCTTGCAATGAACAAATTTCAGATGCAACAGTTCCCTCAAAAAGTAATCAACATTTCCAACTCCTTTACAAAAATGTACAGAAATATTTTTTAGGTTAAGGTGCAAATGAAATAAGTCAAAAAGTTATTATTAGCAAAACCTGTGATTCTTAGTTTTCTTGATTTTAAAAGAAAGGATTTAAAACAGCTTTCAAAGTGTTACAAACCCTTACATACTTAAACTGGGATTTTAGTTTCCATGTTTCAAATTTAAAAATTCTAATGATCCCCTACTAGATTTGTTACCTGGGAACTGATTCTTATTCCAAGCCTGATTGTTTACAAATTCTCTAATGTTATTTGGACAGGATTATCTCTTTCAAGCCACATACTGAATCCATATATCTCTTTTATCTCAAAATGTTAAGTCACCTACCAGAGGATCTACTTTAACCCACATGTTGAATCTAAAAGCATGTATTTATCCTGAGTTCTAAGAGGCCAAAGTGTCACTGAATAGGTTATTTCCTCGAATCTGTTACTGGCATTCTAGAGCAGTCGGATGTTTGCCTTTATGTTCCATCTTCTAGAAAGAACAAAATTATAGCTTTTTAAAAAGCAAATTTTTTATTATACCAACTGCAGCTAGCATTTTTCTGAATACCGGATAAAACACTTTCCCGGACTAAATTAATGCCTTCTGAGCATGGTGAGAAAGGGTCTTCCAGGGATACCAGTGGGAAAGAAACCAGGCTCTGAAGAATTCTTTACATAAGGCAGGTGGGGAAACTGATCTGGCCTCACCTGAGGGACCTAGAGAGGAAAGCTTTTCTAACTTCACCAAGATAGAATTATTTGAGAGAATTCTGCATGCAGATTTTTGGGTCACAATTCTACAAAAAAAAAAAAAAAAATTTAAGTCCATAAAATACTAACTCTGCAAAGACTTTATTAAAAGGCAAATGATCTGTTTAGATGAGTCAAAGCTGCCATGGGTCCCCAGATATTGTGCTCAGGTGAGGTGCCAAGGCAATGACCTTCAGTGTAATGGAACTTCATGCGAACTAAAAACAACGTGTGACAGTCCCGGTTGCCAACGGGGGGGCAGGGATGGTTTTGTCCCCTTCTCAGGAGCTATGAGGCTCTAAGAGGTATTTCTTCACCTCTCACACAACCCTTAGTGCTTCTGCTATAGGTAACAAGAAAACATTCTGTAAGCGGACCAGTAGCACAAGATAGCTGACTGGTGAAGAAGAAAGAAATAATTTCTTTAGGCAGCTCATCAGTGGATACACATGTATTGATGGCTGACTAAGCTTTTTAGCCAAATGGTTTCATTTTGCAAAACTGGATCTGGTGTCTTTTTTGGATGTTTTTTAGAGGGTTGTCTCAAATGTAACTTTAAAACCTAATTACTTCACATTTCCAAAGTACCAGACCATAAAATGGCATAAATTCTAACAGGTGAAATAATCTACATGAAAAATAATTTTATGCTCTCAGAAGTGGATGACCTTTACTAACCCACATTGTTTCTTGAAAAATGAGATTGACTTTAAGTGGGTATGACAACTATTTATGGAGAGCTAAAATATCCAAACCAAATGCTATTTATCTCTCCTATTTTTAAAAGTTTATCGATTTAACTTTTTAAACAGTAATAGCAAGAAACCCTTCTTTGAACTTTGCCAAACTATAATATTAACCGTTGTCCAAATGCCCTGAAAGTTACTCACATGCAACAACTTGAAGCTAGTGCTTGGGAACTGTGCTCTGCCCTCACTTGTCTACAGGTTTAGATATTCAAGAATGGATGTGCTCCTGCTCGTGCACATGCGCGCGCGCGCGCGCACACACACACACACACACACACAGTCATTCACTCACACATTTTCTGGAACTAATTAAAAATTAAATGAAAACTGACCAGGATAAACAGAGGAGAAAAGTTTCAATTGACAAGACCTGGTAAATACTGTAAAGGCTGTACATGTCCTAACATATGCAAAGAGTCTATTAAATATATTATTCTCAATTATCATTAATCATCCAATAGTTGAATAAGTTCATATTTCCAGATTAAAAAAAAACTCACACTTATCTTTCCCTATCTCAAAACAGGGAGCACATACAGGAGACTTACATCTTTATTCGCTTCATATTTGAAAAAAAAAAAAAGGTTGCAAAACAGCTAAACCATTGTTCTCACATAACTTCTGAGGTGGCATGAAAACCACATTCCTGGGCATGGCATAATCATAGTGTCTGACCCCCCAAGAACCATTAAGTCAAATTCATTTACCCCCAGAGGGCTACACACTATTGTATCCTTTCCACTTTCTCGCCACCTATGAACAATGGAGAGTAATTGCTACTGTCACGGGCAGTCAGTAGGAAAAGTAAGCCAGCGCTGTTTTCCCAGTTTTCTGCCAAACCCATCCAAGCACCTAATAACCATGCCCCCAACAGAAGAAAGATCCACAGTTGCTTTTTAAATGCATCAGAAAACAGCCTTCTGAACAGAACCAGAGGACAATAACCAATCTTATGCTCTGAACGTAAAGCTTAAAAAACTCAAAATTAAAGACGGGACTTCTTTTGACCGTACTGCAGCTTCCTGAACTAACCCCACAGGCAAGCCTGAAAGGAGAGCGGAGCTGCTTTCCTCCAAGCTTATCATCACTGCTGGGGCTGCTTTTAAGTCTGACTTGTGAAGAAAACGAGGGAGGGAAAAATGTTTGTCCTCCAATGGAACGAGATCACAAGGCTTGGAACACGCGGTCTTCTCTGCTCTACTCTCAGTTATCACCTAGGTCAGAGGAGAATAAAGAACCTTGGAGAGAACACATCCTGTATCCTGGGTGCAAATGGGTTAAAAATCCAACATAATAATGTAAAGGATCTACTGCCTCGGAAGAGAAATTTCTCTGTTCTGTTTAAACTTGGTCTTCAAGCTCTTTAAGGCATATAAAGTATTATCTGTTTGAATTTGATTCCATTATAGATTTTGGTTACTGAATGTGCTCATTAGCACCATTCATTCTCTCACCACCAAAGCAAACTTCATCATAACCTGAATATATATAAACTTCAAACAGAATGGATGAAAAGTGAAAGGCTCAGTCCAGCATTTTCTGTAAGTTTCCAAATGCTGGGATGCTAGTGTCCTGCCTTTCGCCAGGAAGCTCCAGAGCAGTAGAGCCGTAAGAAAGACAATCGCCTTTTTCATCGGGAGAACACGTGCCCATACATACATATGCAAAAAAGTTATTTATACACATATTTCTACATGTATATTAATATAAATCTGGTGATATTTTAAATATATTCAGCTTCTACCAAAAAATATAGAGTAATATATAACTAAATATTTTAATATTGATGAATAAGTATTTTTTTCTCAAAATCAATCCTTTAGAACTCAGAATCAAGCATGCTATTGGCAACAAATAGAAAACCATAGCCTGCCTACTACACTTTGAGAAAACACACTAAAATGAACTGAAATGACCATTTATCTCTATTTTTTATATGAGAAATTAAACCCTCTCTCACTGTAATTAGTAAAAGTTTATTAAGATATGAATATTCAGTATGACAAAGTCTACATAGACTTTTCCTCTTAGTTGTATGAAGTGTCGGATTCAAATAAAACAAAACCAAAAATGTTGCTCTCGTTAGTAAAAAACAATCTTTTATGAAGCTTTCTCCATTCATCATTTCTAGTTTTAAAGGTAGATTATGTACCTCCACACTTCTAATATGTAGAATGCATAAAATCATCTCATAATGGGCAGTTTTTAACCCTGATAGAAATACATTCTTACTTACAAGGTAAATCATTTAAAAAAATTTTTTTAAATGATGAAAACCAAAGCCTTTTGAGGATACAATGAGGATGATTCTATTAAACTGACATTCCATTTATCTAATAAGGCATAAACAAAGAGAAAACAAGCACTCTGATAGATCCACTTTCAAGCTAGAAAAAAGAAACACCAAAGACAGAGAATGCATGGAGCAGGAGGGAGATGCGGGGCAGGGGAGCACTGTATCACTGTTATATTTCAAAACATAAACTTCATTTTTGTACATTTCACATCAAAATAATTTCAGATACATTACCTTTTATTTCACCAAAGTTCCCTGATCCCATTGCAAGAAGTTTGTCTTTCCAGTCCTTTGAGAGTAGCTTTTCAATACTGGGGGTTTCTAAGTAAAGGAAAAAAAAAATGTAAGCAAATCAACATGACTATCTTTATAATGCAGCTCATTAAAAGTCTATCTGCTAAAAATAAGGCCATCCCTATCCGGGCCCCAGTTCATAATGACTTCATCAACAAACTGATAACAGGGGGGAAAAAAATGTGTTTTGTCACCTGCTGTTTCAAAATCATTAGCTTTTTCCTCTTGCGGAACAAAGCCGTACTAATTCTTTATGACAATGGGTACATATAAACCTGCAGTTCATTGTTTTTCAATTTGGTGAACAAATTCCTGCTATAATAGATGCTTGTCAATTTCAGGGTGTTAGTGTGCAGTCAAAAAATAATTATGTTGATAAAATGCAGAGCAAAAAAAAAAGGCAAAGAATTAGCTCTTAAATCTGCTACATGTAATTATATCCCTCTGTGTGTTTACAATTACATCCACTTTATAATATGTGTTTAACATCGTATGGTGGTAAGCACACTGTGGAAAGATTTGCCAGTACCGTGAACACTAAAAAAAAAAAAAAAGAAGAAGAAGAAGAAGTTGGTATAAAAGAAGCTTTACAAAGATTGCAAAATCTAGAAAAGTGAGTAATGCCTTAAATGGAAACCTATTATTTGCTTATTTCAGATTTGTCTCACATTCTTTTAAAATGCCCAGTACTGAGACAAGGCACATATATTTTAAAGAGCAAGGTTATGCTAAAGTCTGATATTTGTTTCTCTACATCACACGGTTTTTGACCTCTTCTTTTGTGTTGAATTTTAATGTATAAGTAAACATAAATGCTAATAAAACTCCCAAACATTAAACTCAATTCCAAACAATGTAATTGTATATTCTTGTCAGCGTTTAGATGGGTACACAATTACAATGGCTTTCAATCCCACGATTAGCACTGCATTCAGTGAGAAAATGGAGTGTACTAAAAGATAAGTGTCCCAGTATGCTCCATCTAAATAACAATACCCACACTTATTATCTGGATCTAAGACATACCCTGCCATTCTCCACATTGGTGTTTATGTGTATTTGTGTTTGTTCCGACATTTGTTTACCCCCTACCAGGAGCATAAAGGGAGTACATGTTAACTTATCAAAGGGACCGTCTGGCCTAGAGACCATAAGATTATTAGAAACTGGTTCATTTTCCCCACAGTGAAATGCATTTTAAGGCATCATCATCATCTTTGGCTAATGCTATCTACTTCTCTCAGTCCTCCTTCTTACAGCCATTGGCTGTCAGAGTCACAAAGCCCATGTGGAGTTTTCAACAAAGTGGAGGTGAAATTTCCTTGGAAAAACCATGACAATATGGAATTTTTTTTTTTCAGATGTCAAAAACTTCTGGAAAATAAAATGGTGAAAGGCTCTGAGTGGTTAGTGCTTCACACAGTCTGCAGTCTATACATATGGGACATACACACACACACACACACACACACACACACACCCCTACCACAATTACTGTGTACACATTTACTATGCAATTTACTACGGAATGTGTAAGATTTTTTTTTTCCTTTGTTACAAGGTATCTCCATTTCTTACATTTTAAGGAAGACAGATCTTAAGAAGTTACTTTTTCTTAAAATCTCTCTCTTTCTGTACCATAGCGGTTTTAAAAATGGTAATGACAACTCTGAGTAATAAAACGGCTTAAATCTCTTACTGTAATCAATATTTCTGTTCATTGAGGCTTTAAAAGTAACTTTAAAACACTTCTACACGGATTTCCAATGTTTCTACATTCCCAGTAAACGCTTCATGAGCGAAATCATTTTTTAAACCTTATCAGAGTAGGTCAAACAAACACCACTGTTTCTTTTTTCCAGCACTCCACAAAAATTCTTGAGTAGCATGTAAACAGGGCACAGCCAATACGGTATTTGCAATAGAGTACTGTCAGTCATTAAAAGCTAACAAACCTTTGCAAAGCAGGAATGCAGCAATAGAAATCCATTGTGCACTAACAATGGGCCCCTGAACCTCCCGGCACCAAAAGCAGACCATTTTACTTTTAAGGCTATTGTCTGCAAAGTCCATGACAAAGCTTTTCCCCTGCAGCTAGACAAAATATTCACTGTAGTGTGCTCATAAAGAAACAGAAGTCTTCTGTCTAAGTTGCAGAGTTAAAGTAACAGCCGCCAGAATTCTGAAACCTGCAGAACATTCCTGGCCTCTTTATTAACTTACATAAAGATAGAAGGCTCCTATACAGAGCCAGTTTTTTTTTTTTCTTTTTCAAGTCCCTGACTTTGAACAGACACTACAGAAAAATGAGTAAATCTTCTTTAAGACCAAATAATTTGGAAGATGTAAAATCAGAAACATATCTAACCCGGGGATGTCATGTGTGTGGATGAAGAAAGACACTAATATTTGCAACTTGGATGAGGTATATATTTTAAATGCAGATTCAAGAAACATTTATCAAGCAGCCTATGCGCCAGGAACTGTGTTAGATGCTTTTTCCTGTTGGTAGTCTCTCATTTAACATAACCGATACCTGAAGATTCAGATTGTGTTATTACATCCACCACACAGGTTAAGAACAAAAGCAGAAAAAAAAAGGGACTTGTCTGAGGTCTTACAAAATGTAATGGGCAGAGCTGACTTTTTGAAGTAAGATTTTTTGTTTTGTTTTGTTTTGTTTTGTTTTGCCTACAAATTCCAAACTCTCTTGTCAACAATGAAATGATAATGATAGCTACTATTTTGAGGACTAAGTGCTAAGCAGTGTACCAGGTCCTTTACATGTGGTATCTCAAACTTCTCATAATAATCTTCTGAATTAGGTATTGGTGCATTTGTTTACCACTTAAGAAACCAAAGCTTAGGGAAATATCTAATTCAGAAGATTATTTTGAGAAGTTGCCCATAGGGAGCTAAGTTCAACCTAGTGGATCCCAAGGTCAGGGGGGACCAAAAGCATATCATTTCACCCACTTCCCTTCTTTATTTGAACTACTATAAAATAAAGAGCTTGAAGGGAATCCACATCCAGTATTCTTCCAAAGGCTACTGTCTCCACTGAAGAGGTGGTTAAGAAATGATTTCACCACGGATGCTAATGAAGACGGTTAATGATGAGTTCACAAAGGTCATAATGAACACAGTGGATGCACGGTACCAATGACTGAATTTCTCTGAAAATATAAATGACTAGAGAATATAAATGACAAAAACTGTAAAAGACCAAATGGCAAAATCCCAATATTTATAATACACCTGTTCATTAAATGTGTGAATGTGATTAGAGTGAAATTTGACACAATTATATAAGTGTTGCTTCAGTGTTTATGGATTAAAAAAGATAGTAGTTATCTGCTAAATATTCCATTTTCTAAAAGGAGATTTTTTTTTAATACATGTAGAATTATATTTTATACTGTGAGTAGGTATAGTATGTTTGTGGACATACTTATTTTCCAGAAGTTCAAATTCTGGATTATCCATCATTTTCACATTAAGATGTGCCACAGTTTTATTATAAGTGCCTTTACAGATTCTCCTGAGACCAACATTGAAGTATCGCAACTACCGTCAAAATGAAAACTAGTGCTCCCTATATTAAAATAAGTGTGAGACATAATAGTACCTCTTATTAGTTGCATAGTATTTCAGTTTATATAATGCTGTCAGACACAACAGGATTGTCAATGGTATGCATTGTTATTACACCCATTTTGCAGATGAGAAAACTAAGGCTCAGAAAGATGTTCTTCCCAGAATCCCCTAGCCAGAGAGTAGAACAGAGGGAATACAAAGCCAGGGCCTTTTAATTCAGGGATCTCTTCCTTTAAGGGAAACATATATGTGTACATATTTTAAAATTTTTAAAAAATGGTAAGAAATAAGCTATCAGATAAATTAGAGGGTGATGACAGATATCCTAATCAGTCAATCCATTAATATTAGGATGACTCTAATTGGATTACTTTTGTCTCTTTATGCTATCAGGACCCTTTTGATATGTTTGCTTGATTTTCCTTCCTTACCCTTGCCTCTTTTGCTCACATATGTTTCTTCACATCAATGCCTATGGCAATCACCACCAGTGAATGGCCCCCCCAACTGTGCCAGCCATTGTTACAACAGCATCCTGCCTCTTTAGGGCCTGTTCATTCCCTATAACTCTCACTCCTTTTTCCCTTCAGTGCCAAACACTCTTAAGACTGACTCCCTCATCTGGAACAATGAGACCTAAAGACTCATGCCAACATATTGTAATTCTCCAACAAGCTGCCAGTGCCAAGAATTAAACCACATTCGCTCCAGCGCGGTAGCTTTACACACAAGCTCAGGGTTTTGCTTTGTGTTTATGTAGGTTTTCTCCCTTAATCTCCCTTGAGCTGCAGTGGCAGAGCTCATTGAAAAATCGAACAAGGAAAAAATATGTATGTGTAATAATCTGACTTTTTAAACAAAGTCCCCGGAGTTAGTTCTTACCAAATCTACCACTGTTTATACTTGAATTCTGTAGTTTAACCTAAACTGTGTTATTCCTGACATGTGATAGGTTGCACGTTTAGGGATGGGAATTGTGTTTTGGGAGGAACAACAGTATGTCTAAACTTCAAACTACAGCAATACCTCTTCAAAGTCAAGAAGTAAAAGCATATGTCAATTATTCACATCATAGAATCAGAATTTTAATCTTGTAGGGATCTTTAGATATCATTTAGATAAGCATTTCATCAAAGTAATTTACTAAATAAAAGACACTGGACATAAATGGAACACAAATTGTTTGGTTACTTAAAACCAAAACAAACAAAATAAGCATTCCATTGTCATGTTAGTCTAATTACATTCCACAAATTTACATTTCACTTCTACAAGATTTAGAACTGTTTATGGGCTAAGAGACCATCAATCATTAAGTGAATTATGGATTATATAGTGTTATTTAAATATCTGACCAAGGAAATCAGTGTTGGGAGATGACTGTTTTGCTCATACAATTTGGGTTATAGTCTAGACCAAATTCTTCATTTTATGGACTGAAATTGTAAACTAAGGTTAAAATATGCCTAAGATCATAAATCTAATTAATGATGAAGGTAGGACCTGAAGCCTAATTCCTAGTTCAGTGTTCTTTTCAATATGCCACACACAGTAACAAGTTCTTTTAACAGTCAAACTTTTCAAAAATGAAATGTTAGTCCAGTTTTATTCGCCTCATCTAGTTTTAAACAATTATTATATGAGAGTTGATCTGGGCAACTGATCTCTGAATTGGGTGTTGTTAACTCAGTATTCTCCCGTTGCAAGCTTTCACTTGATGACCAACATAAAACTGAAAAATAAACCCAAGTTAGAACACTTGGCCAAATACATTTTTCTTCAAAAAGCAATTATAATTCAATGTGTTGCCATTTAATTATTCAATTACTGATAGGAAGATTGTTTTTGAGGGGGAAGATTGGGCCACATCTAGAAATCATATGTCTGTAAGAGTTTAATTCTTGTTGACGATATGCACAGGCCTAGACAATATTTTGGGGCAAATACTAAACAATGTAATGTTAGTAATGTAAAACTTTTATATATCTGAAAAGTTATTTGTCCACCAAAGACCACTGGGCTTTATAACATTCCCATTTGCCAAGCACTACAGCTAGTCTGCCACGGAAAATATCAACTTCTTCTAGGAAACATTAAAAAATAATACATACCACAACACACAAGAGGAACACATCTGAAATTCCAAAGCATTAGAATTTCAATAAGCCTCATTTTTATATGTAATTATCCTAAAGTGAATTAAGCTCTACAAATACTTTACTTTTAGTGGTGCCAAAATACTTGTTTGTTTCCACTTGAAAGTTAATAAGAGCTTGTTAACAGAAAGGGGAAAAAAAAATTTGGCCTGCTGACTCAAGTTTTAAAATGTTTAATGTGCAATCAATTTTTGGAATATTGCAATATTTAAATCAACAGTTACAAGCTTAAATTTTCTCACTGCACAAGCTGAAACTATTAACACACCTGTCCAGTTATTTTTAATCTTATACCATATTTTAAAGGAATATTTTTGCATTACATGATTAAACATGTCATAATCAATATGATATAATTACTACATCTCAATAACTTTGGGTTTATTCCTCACAAGATGGCTCTATATTCTCCACATTTAAAAAAAAAATTCATTAAAAGAGAGACTTAGGAGGCTATATGATTTTATTTACTCTATCACTCAGAAAATTAAGTATACTTTCATGCAACACTATGTTTTATCTTAGTTTCAAAATTTAGATCCTAGCAAAAAATAACATTAACTAATTTAGAGGCAGCATTTAAAAAAAGAGCTGCAAAGAAGTGTTCCTCATGCACAAAATCTCACTAATGTTGTGCTGCTGAACATTAAAAAAGCCTTAATATCATACAACCTGACTCCATCACTCACTAGTTTTGTGACCTTTGGCAAGTAGTTTAACCTCGCTATGCTTCAACTGACTCATCTGTAAATGGGAATAACTGCACTTACCACATAAGGTTGTCAAAATAACTAAATGAGATAATTTATGTAAAGCTCTTAAAACACCGCTGGGCGCACAGTAACACTTAAAAATGTTACTAGCATTACAACTGCAACTTAATATATGACCACCCAAAAGAACTGCTCCAAAAAAGCAAATGAAATATATATACATATGCTTCATTTTGCACATCACTAAAACAACCCAGAATTCAAAAACCTCACCAAAGGATGATAGCTCTGTCTCTACATTTTGTCTCTACATTTTGAGGGTTATGACCCATAATCCTTAGTTTCACTGATTATCTACCATCCCTATGAATTTTTTAGTTGGTTCAGCCAATAAAGATGATACAGAATAAGGCATAGTATCATGAGAGACAAGGGAAGTTATTACTCCTGTGAAGTTCATATATGTACTGTCCCAAAACAGCACAGATACACAAAAATACTCAACTAATCTTTGCCTGATTTTTTTTTTTTTTTTTTTTTTGGACAGGTTGTCTTTCTAACATTCCATAGGTCCTATTACATCCTCAAAAATGGCTAAAGCTTTTAAGCCAGTGCTGTTGACAAGTGAAAGGGAAGGACAAATAGCTTTGTAGTGCTCTTTTCCCAGGGTCACTCAACCAGCGGTAACAGTTATTATTTTTATTTATTAGCATTGTAGCCCTGTCCTCTATCATGGCTAACTCACCCCAACCCCCATGACAGCAAAAGCATTTTAACTTTTAATAAAAATGAGAGAGTGCCACACTCCTGTGTAAGGCTCTTTCAGAAAGTGCACAGCTAATGAATATTGTCCATTTGTATCCAAATAATTTATGATGTCAGCAAAGTGTGGGTGGGGAAACATGAATTGTAGTCATTCATTACAATAGGAGGGGTGACAGTGGAGGGTAGGAGGAAGCCAGGGGTTACTACCAAGGCAAGAGGGGTAGAATAGAAAAGCAAAAGTAATGTGATGGAAGAAATTTGAGAGGAAGATGTTCCTGAGTATATGTATCAGTAATAGTCAACTTAAAAAAGTTAAAGCATTCCCCCGCCCAAAATTTTTCCTGACTACATGTTTCTATTTTATTCCCCAGATAACCAAATTTCTTAGATGCCGATTACAACAAAACTTACTCTTCATAAGTTTTTAAAAAAGTTTTATTTATTTTATCCTCCATAAGTTTTATATGAAATACTATTTTCTCAACTGTGGATATGTGAGATAGAGAAAGAAAGAAAAATAGAAGACAAACCGTAAGAAATAAGTCATAGCAAAAGGTATATGAGAATGAGAGACATATTTAACGCAAAGTCTTAGTTTCACAAGATAAATTTACAAACAGGAGTTTAAGATAGCTTAAACACATCGTAGCTTAGTAAAGATAAAAATGCATGGCTTTAAGCAAATTACATATGCCTACTGATATATTTAGGAAAAGAATTACCTAAATATGTATTTGAATTATAAATGAAGCAATTATCGTACTATAAAAGGTTGTATTCACATAATCATCCATTTAATTAGATATCTAAGACCATGATGAGAATGAAAATTAATGATTGTATTTGTACAATTTTGTTATTGTTGTTGTTTAAAATTGTGGAAGTGGGCGGTAGGGATGATAAAGGAGATACAAAAAGCATAGAAATAGAAAACCACTTAACATACATTAGAATAAGAATTCCAATACTTTAAAAATATGACAGAATGTTTTACCACTGGAAGTGAGAATTAAAGCGCATACAGCCTGATGCTAACCCACTACACATCCTGAATCTTCCCTATCACAACATATGTGAAAACAAATCGCAATCTCGGCTTGCCAGATGCCTGAAAAGATATGAACAATAAAAACTGACATGATTCATATAATAAATCAGAGATTGTGATATGCAGGTAGTTGAACAGTTGAGCTGAAAAGCTACTTACAATTCAAATTATATTTTTATGTTCTAATACATTGCACCGGATTTTAAAATTAAGAAAAATATCCCCTGATTTGCTTAAAATCATATATCTAAGTTTGCACATATCCTTCTCCACCGAAGTAGTCCATCTGCCTTAACAACTTGTTATATTTGGTCTCTCGTAACCTTTCATGGATTTTGGATCGCGTCATTTTTAGAGTAATTTTAGATTAGAAAATACAATAATTTGATTTCCAAAATGGCATTTAATGTTCACAAGCTTAGACACTAATCAACAACAAAAGCTACAGTCCTGCATTAGCTATGATATGGCTTGACCCCCTCCTCCCCACCACCCCCGAATGCAGAAGAGCCAAACAACAACCTGTAAGAGTCCCCTTTAAGAAACATTTTCATTTAAGGAAGAACAAGTGGGGGAGAAAAAGGACAAAAAGGAAGCAAACAAAAAAGATACAAGTCTGGATAAATAGAAAAAGGGAAAAGCATAGTTTATTTTTCATTTTTCCTGTATCACCGGAGACTTGGCGTTCTCAATGTCAAAAGTCAGTGGGTATAAAAGTGGGCTTGGAGAATCTATTGGTATATTCTTTTAATTTCTTAACTGAAGGAATATACAAAATGATTACCTTTGCTTTTAGCAGGATAATGTACTATTAGAGCTATCAGACTACTTTTAAAAAATCGGATACTGCCCTTTCCATTATTTTGCATAGTTCACACACGTGGATACACACAGAAGATCAGGAGGCATTATACTCTATTTATTTATTCATTTACTTAACAAATCATCTATTAAGCTACTACTTTGGCACAGTGATAGGCACTAAGACATGGCCTCCACACTTCAAAAAAATTCACTGTCTCCTGGGATGGATGGATAGACTAACAGTGACCAAACACTAAAGGTTTGACTCAAATTGCTATGGTGTCACTGGGTTTCTCTTTTATTGTTTCATTTACTGAAGTAAAAACAAGGAGAACATGCCTTTTTTAATTATTACACTAATGAATGGCAAATAAAATGTGCTGAGAGACTTTTTCCTAAACGCTACTTTTGTAGTATTACCATAAAGAGTTCAAAAATAGTCTGTTTATCAATCAAACCAGCTATAAAAAAAAATGCCTACTAAGCAATACTTTCCAAAAATAGGGCCAATTTCTCATCTTGTCTGTAATTAGGAAAATAATATGAATTAAGTCACACTATCAATGTAAAGTTAAATTAAAAGATAAGTTTATGAATAAGCATAGTAGAATGGATTAATTCAACAAAGAATAGATACTGTATGTTTTTGCAGGCATGGGGATATTAACAGGAGCAAAATAGAAGTGGACCCTATCCCCTTGAAGTTCATAGTCATTGGGAAACTTCTTTAAATGGAAAAATTCCAGGGCTATTGGAGAGTTTAGCTCTTTCTGTTCTGGTTGAATCCCAGGAATCTGCACTTTCCTAATACCTGAGGTAATTTTTTGATGAGAAAACCGATTTGGGGTATAACAATATGGATAAAGACATTCTATTACATTTTCAGAAACTTGAAAACTTTTTTCAAGTGGTTAAGATGTGAAGTAGAATATATTGAATTCTTCTTACAAAAAGGTAAAAGAATTTTACTAACATCACAGTGTCATTTGAGTAATAATTTAAACATCAGCAACAAAAAAAATTCAAATACATTCCAATAGTTTTCTATTTCACAACTCAATGAGATACAGTAATTCAAAGGGGAAAAAAAGTCACAGTAAAATGCAATAATGATATACCAGGAGCTGATATATGCTTTATTTATTAAAAAGAGGGAAAATAGGGGCACCTGGGTGGCTCAGTGGGTTAAAGCCTCTGCCTTCGGCTCAGGTCATGATCTCAGGGTGCTGGGACTGAGCCCTGCATCAGGCTCTCTGCTCAGAGAGGAGCCTGCTTCCTCCTCCTTTCTCTCTCTCTCTCTGCCTGCCTCTCTGCCTACTTGTGATCTCTGTCAAATAATTAAATAAAATCTTTTTTAAAAAGGAGGGGGAGAAATAAAGAATTATTATTACTGGAGTCTTGGGAACAAAAATTTTGTTTAAAAATCTTAAGGGATCATTAATCATGTGACCACATGCATATTCATGTATATATATATTATTTAAAGCAATGTACTACACACATAATAAGAGAGGTACCTATGTTTATGTAAGCAGCGAAGAAAAAAGAGAAGCTCCTAAGATGTCAGCTAAACGACAAGGGCATCCTCTTTTCATGGTTGAAAACTAAGGTTCAGAGAAGAACAGTAGAATAACCTTGAAAGCAATATGGTAAATCAGAGAAGAATGAGTGGGATAGTATCCTGATTATTCATTTAAAGGAATGGGAGGACAACAAGTTATTAATACTAGAAAGGATGTTAATGGTAGAAAGGAAAATCATCTCTACCTTGAATATAATTAATAGGAATTTCTGTAGCACAGAAGCATTGCTGTTTATTTTTCTACATTCTTTTTTCTAAAGATTTTATTTATTTATTTGGCCTAGAGAGAGAGAGAGAGCCAAGCAGGGGGAGCAGCAGAGGAAGAGGGAGAAGCAGACTCCCCACTGAGCAGGGAGCCCTATGTGGGGCTCCATCCCAGGACCCAGGGATCATAACCTGAGCTGAAGATAGCCACTTAAAAACTGAGCCACCCAGGCACCCATTTTAGTATATTAAAAACATCAATCTAGGGCGCCTGGGTGGCTCAGTGGGTTAAAGCCTCTGCCTTTGGCTCAGGTCATGAGCCCAGAGTCCTGGGATCGAGTCCCGCATCAGGCTTTCTGCTCGGCAGGGAGCCTGCTTCCCCCTCTCTCTCTGTCTCCCTCTCTGCCTACTTGTGATCTCTGTCAAATAAATAAGTAAAATCTTTAAAAAAAAAATCAATCTATAGCATCTATAGAATCATGTCTCAAATCTAATAACTGAGAGGAACACATTTGAAAGGACAGAGAAATATCTAGGGAGACAGAATAGAATAGAAAAGAGAGATCTATTGAATACCCCCTTCTTTCTCTTACTCTTAGCCTTCCTGAAGTAATCATTGAACAACTTAACTCCCATGTATGTAATAAACAAAAGACAGAAATATATATCCCTTAAATCTTTCTCTTTCACATACACATATATTTAATATCACATTTATGATATTAAATTATCTTGTAGATATCTCATCAGAAATGTACCCGAAGAGAAAAAAGGGGGGTGGGAAGGGTTCAAGGGATGTTCACCACACTATCATGTGTATCCCATGTTTTCCTAATGATCCACTGATTTAATAGAATAAAATTAAGAGAGGTAGGGGGAAAAAAACTTACTTAGAACAGCCTAGGGATTTTAGTGAAGTACAATGAAATGGCAGTAATTAAAAAATTAAGATATAGGTCAATATTTCATCCCAAAGGATGGATGAATCCAGTAAAGTGACCACCCAATTTTCTGACCTGAGTGTCAGAGAGCAAGTTTTTACAAAATTGGGAATGGTCTTTCAAAAGCCACCGAAGTCTGTGTTGCTCAGGTCAGAAATTCAAAAGTGTTCATATCTCTGGGAATTTTCCCTGAGGGACACGGAAACTCCAGGAAGCTGCTATCTCAGTTTTCACAAAAAGGTCCAGAGTGTGTTTAAGGCCCACAGGGTCCCTGTTACAGGACATCAGATCTCCCATCCAAAGTGAACACCAGGATGAATCCTGAAGATGGTTACAAAAAGCCTTCACTGCCCTCAACTCTTCTGAAAAATCTTGTAATTCCTCTGGGAAGAAGATTTACATAAAACATTGTGAACAATGATGATAAATTAGAAACACATATTTAATCATTTTTATGAATTAAAAGTGTTTCAATAATAGTAGTTGAGATCTTCAGTTGAATTATAAGCATAATAAATAAATCATTCCAAGTATTGTAGCTGTCTATAATCCTATTTGCTGAAGGCAAATAATTTACTGCAAGAAATTGTGTAAACTAAACTTGTGTTTGCAGTAAATTTGTAACAATCAAAACTGATCTTTATTATTTCAAACAGGTTAATGTTAAAAGGTGCATTATGTACTTAACATTTATGCTCATGAAATTTAAAAAATATATATAGTTTTCCATTTCTAAAGAGAGAAAGAAAAAACATCATTGTTCCATGGCAGCTACCAAAGAATGAGAAATTACTTTGATGAGGGGATTAAATTCTTTATAAGAATATTTCCAAAATTTTTAAATTACATTAAAGT
This sequence comes from Lontra canadensis, assembly GCF_010015895.1. Classification (NCBI taxonomy): domain Eukaryota; kingdom Metazoa; phylum Chordata; class Mammalia; order Carnivora; family Mustelidae; genus Lontra; species Lontra canadensis. The sequence continues at coordinate 34,112,557 of NW_022631003.1, read as the reverse complement.
AGATACATAATCTAACAGGTTTCCCAATTATACAGTAGGTGTCGATTTATTATTCTGGTCCAGAGTTCAAGATGTAAAACCTGGGTTATTTATTTCTCTCTTTTCTTCTCAGCAAATTGTTCAGATTATAGCGCAGCACCTTCAAAATTATAAAGCAGCAAAGCCAAATCTCAAAACATGTGAAGAGTTCCGTGCCAAATGGAGCTGTATAAAAACTAAAACCCAACACCTTTAAAAAATACTTGATTTGAGTTTAATCAAAACTCTTGTTTTCATACATATTTTAGCCTTTCTGTGTATTTTTATCTTTTTTCCTTTTTTTTTTTTTTTTTTTTTGTCGTGACATATTAAGTGCCTAAAAAATAATGATCAGTGAGGTTTCACAGCATGGAGGGGAAAAATAATAGGGAAAAAAAAAGTTTATTCCACACTATCTGAATTACATTTAGGTAGTTCTCAATGGGGCTACTACCAAATCCTTTAAGCCCACCAGCCTCTTACCTACATTAAATTAATGAGGCATCTCAGACATTCATTCTTCACCGGCAGCTCTAGACTCTCCAGTTGGACACCTACAATTTACTAAATTACAAACAGTGACCTAGGGGAGACATCTGTTTGTTATATACAATATTGCATTATAATCTAAACGAAAAGAATATTTGGAGATTAAGATGATAAGATATATGTTGAATTACATTCTCTGGGGTTAATAGGGGCCGGTCTATGATTCTGTGATCCCTTTTCCCATACAAGTTCCTATTTTCCCATCAGGAAGCAAAGGCCTCCACAGATCAACATTATGAAATACAAAACTTATGAACAATCCAATACTAAGAGGTCTCTATTATGCCATGATACTCACTACCGCCATACAATACTTTTATTAAGCCTCAAATACATTAAGCTTGATTATAATCAAATTTTTTATAATACCACCTTCTTACTAATGCTCATAACACTTGGCTCCCAGGGATGTACTTATAATGAGATGACCAGGTGTATTTTCCATTAAATGCCTCTGTTGGAGTTTCTATAGTGCTTTTTCTCATATATTTCAAGTTAAATGCTCCTCTATTTTTATGTTTGCTTCACAACAGCCAGTCCCTTTTCAATGATTAATTTTCTATTCAAAAACAATTTGCTTCTTTTTCCTTTGTCCTGTCATGGTTTCAGAACAAGTCTTTCCTTTTCCCTCGTCCACTGCAGAAACCTCCCCTCCTCCACCTCTCCCCCGCACCACTACCTTCTAGACTCCAACTTCTTTTTAGTGACATATAGTCCAAAATATTTAGGTGCTCCCCCCCCCACCCAGCAGGAGCCTACTCAATTAACAAAAACAAAGCCCTGAATGATCAAGGCTATAACCAAGCCAAGAAGTACTGTGGCCATTTATATTATATGACCTCAGCAGTCTCTTGATTGAATTGCAACCCAGCATTAAATCAAACACTATGTGTTGTGTGTGTGATTTTTATAAATGCTGGGTGTGTGGGGTGGAATCAGAGAGGTGAGAGGGGTGGCAAAGAGATTATAAAGACTCTCAGAAAAAAAAAAATCGCGATTTAGAATGTATTTGTGTTTTTTTTTTTTCTGTTTTTTCTGTTTTTAACATGCTCTTTACTTTGTTTTGGAACTAAGATACACTTTGTGAAATGCTCTGAACTAGTCTTCCACGGCATGTTTAAACAACAGAAATAATGGAAGCATAATTGATTGCAGCTGGGAACTGTCACCCTATCAGTAAGCAGCACCTAACTGGCAAATACTGCAAGCTTGTTACAGATTCCTTTATGAATTGGGCACTGTAAGAAGACTGGGCATTCTTTATACCACACACTCAAATCAAAATCTTCACTGATTTATTTCTCAAATTTTACTAGACTAGCAACAGTGAGTGGTGAGTCTGTTGGCTTCTCTCCAGTGTGTTTGGGCAGAGAAGGTAGTAGGGTCCTTGTTTTCATAAAGTTAAACTCGTAACAGGTTTATAAACATGCTATATCTTTCAGTCATGGAGGAGATATTCAGTAAAAACAAACTTCTCAGTACATGAAGGTTCACCGGAGAGAGGAGGAGAAGTAAAAATATTCAGAAACCCATTTTTGTGAATCCAATTACTATAAATTTATCCATACATACCATATTCTAATCCAGAACTACCAAGATTCAATTCTTATCTAGAAGCAGGCTTTTAAAGCATTCTTTCGGTTGATTTACTTCACTCAGACTTTCCCCAAAAAAGAGCAAAGAAAAAAAAAAAAAGAAGAAGAAAAAAAAGGAAAAGAAAAATAAAGAAAGGAAAACTAATAACTTCACATTAACTTACTAAGAGAAAAGCTACAGTAAGTCCCTTTTCCTATTTTCTTATATTTGTGTAGCTGTTAGACATTTTGCAAAGGAGGGGAGTACCAGCCGGCCTTTCACAACAAAAGACCCACTGTCACTGAGCCAGTCCCAGACATGGTGGAAAGCAGCCCACAGGAAAAGGCCTGGCTCCAATGTTAGCCCCGGCCGAGTACAGTCACTATATTCACTCAAATTGGCAACAGGTCTCAGTGTTCCTGGCTTTGAGCTGTGAACAAGGGTCGGGATTGAATAACCAATTATACAACCGCTGACTGAGTTTATCCAAGGTTTGCAAACTGCTATAATAGCCCAGTATTCAACCAACTGTTTTATCCTTTTCCAGATATAGTGTCATATCTCCCCTTGTGCTCCATTTACATGTCGCTTTATTACATACGTCCATTAAAAAGGTTAATACAGTGTCACACTCGATGCCTACATGTTGCCTTGCAGGAGTTCTGCTTCTCTCCGGGGCACTTCATAGAGACACCTTTCTCTGTCTTTCACTTTCTCTCCGCAAGTTAAACCAAGTTTCTGTCAAGACTACAGAACAGTGGATGAAAGAACAGTAGCCAAATGTCAACAGTTTCAAAAATACGCCTTATACTAATGGGCTGTTTGAACCCACCTTGGTATATTAAACATGTGAAAATTCTGAAGTTTGGCGGTTCAGACTAAGCACCCAAATGGAAGGGGGTCCATACAAATTTATCCAAACGTGTGCCTCCCACTTTGCCAAAATGGATGTCTCAAAGTTCAAGAAGACCTACAATTTTCCTGCATATTTGCATGCCTGCCTTTAATACAAAGTGGTTATGATGGAAATTAGAAAGAAAAATAGAAGTAGAATTTTAAGTACTTTTCCAAAATCTCTACAAACCTGAAATTCCTGAACGAGTACCTTCCAACTCAATAAGCAGAATAAGGGAAATGGTAAAAATATCAGGTAGTTATGAAGGAGTTGTATTTTTTTTTTTTTTTTGGTGCCTTGATCTCTGGCCTTTTATTTATTCCATGGTAGCGTTAACTGTGTTTTACACAGTGTAAGCTTATCTTCTCCACTGAGGCTTTTTATCTTTAAAATCAATAATACACATCCCTTCTAGAGATCTAAGTGATATGCATTAGAATATATAAAAATCACATCAACATTTAATAAAAAAAGCTGGCTAGAAATAAGAAAGACTGATATTATGCAAAATCATTTACATCTTTAAATATTCGGGGGTATTTCTTTATGTATAATTAAAATAAGAGGAAAAGTATCCTTTAAACCCACAATAAAAAATTTTATATAAACACATATTAAAATAATAATAGCTAAACAACAGTAATACTAACAACTACTAATGGAGAGTTTAAGCAGTCTTAACTTTTAAGTGTTTTATATATATTCTGTTTAACTGTTGTGAAATCCTATGTGTAGTTGTTAAGAGCAGGTACTTTTTTGTGGCCAGAGTCTTCTTCCTTCATTTACAAGCCAGACATCTTGTAAAATTACTTAACTTCCTGTGCCCCAGGAATGAGTATATACCTAATATGCCTATCATCTAGGGCTATTGAAGGCCCTAAATGACTTTCACAAAGTAAAGTGTCTCAATACAATATTTTTAGGTGTTTGTCATCATTGCTCTTCTCCACATCTCCATCTTTATGAGTAATGTACTGCTCAAATAACCACATCTCAAGCAGCTCAGTGAGTGACAGAACTCATAATAACCTTGTGCTTCTTCAAGTAAATCATTATCTTCAAGAATTCTACATGTTCGAATGGCTTATTAACATCACCATCTTCATGTATCGAACATTTATGTTTAGTTATTTGTAAAGTGAAAGTAGCAGAAAGACTATTCAAATAAAGAAGTCCAATCTTACTTCTGCAACTCAACACCGTTGGGTTCCTACTTTCTTGACCCTCACCTGCAACTAGGAATAATCAATTTGCCAAACCGTGGCAGTGCAGATAGGAGGAAAAGAATCTATTCTGAAAAACAAAGCGGTAAGTGGTACCTATAAAGACTCTGCAGCCCTTTGATTGTTGCGAGGACATTCACTAAGTTGTAACTTGTTGCTAATCTTTTTAAAAAGGGGGACTAAAACGTGGAGTTTGTACATTATGGCAGGTTTTGGAGATACAAAGATACCAGCCATGAAAGTCACTGTGAAACCTAATTACGAATATAAAACACGAAAATGTTAGTAAGAATCAATACATTCGCAGATAGCTGAACAAATCTGCCTCATCACTTTATTACCAAAGGTAATACAGAAGGAGAAGAAACTTCAGAGTAGGTACTAGGCACGGATGTTGGCTCTGTTCTTTATTAACAAATGGTCTTAGGCAAGCTATTTAACCAGTTTCAGTTTGCTCACTTTTGAAAGTCAAATTATGATGCCTGTTTGCCTTACAGGAAGAAAGTGAGAAAGAGAAAGAAAGACAGAGAATGACTGTTACAGTGTCCAACACACATTAAGTGTTTCACAGAGGACAGCTCTTATCAGCACCTTCATCGTCTTCATCAACATCATGTTCCCCTTCTACTGCCATTGTGAATATACTAGCAAGCGGAGCAATTTCATTGTTCAGCAGTATCCTAGAACTAGTGACCCCAAGAAGTCATATGTGTGATTAAATATATATTTTCTTCAGCAAACTGATACTTTGATCTGGGTCCTGTAACTGACAATGGCAGGGAAAAGGGCAAAAAAAAGGAAAAAAAGAAACTTTACTCTTAAATATTTTGGTAATAATTATAAATGGAATTAGCCAGAATATTTACCAAACGTATTTCATTCAAATTGTTGGGATAATATGAAAGGTTGGCATTGAAAAATAACATTTATATTTTTTCCTTTTTTCTCTGAAATTTTTTTTTTAAAGATTTAATTTATTTGACAGACGGAGATCACAAGTAGGCAGAGAGGCAGGAAAGGAGAGAGGAGGAAGCAGGATCCCCGCTGAGCAGAGAACCCGATGTGGGGCTTGATCCCAGGACCCCAGGATCATGACCTGAGCTGAAGGCAGAGGCTTCAACCCACTGAACCACCCAGACACACTTCTCTGAATTTTTTTAATCACAGAAAATTTTTAATATTTTGATTAGTATTAGAATTATACTCTGAGAGCATCAGCATAGCAAAAAGATAAAGTAAATGCAGGTGAGAAATTCTTCACATTCTATCACCCTGAGGAAAAGAGCAATTCTGTATTGAGGAGTCCTCTGTCCTTACACTGACACTTGTTCTTCAGATCACTTTCCCTGAAGAAATAATAGTAATAATAATAATGTCAGAATATAATACTAGCTAACTGGAGAAATGTGAAGAAAATAATATTACATCATCTACATAGCTATACACTTAACTAAAAGAAATTTTTCTGGGACACATCTTTAATCTGAATCTATGACTTTATAGGAAGATTTTCCCTGATGGGATGCTCTCTTAGAATATGCAAAATTCAGCTACATATCTCCTTTTGTGTGTATGCAAAACAGAATTTTCCTTATAACAGTTTCTGCATTTGTAATGGCTGTGAAAAACCTATATTGCTTATCGAATGAGAAAAATTACAAGACCAAAGAGACAACTTTGTAATCCCCATTCCATTAAACAAATGCTCTAAATATCATGAATATTGTACAGTTTGGAGCCACATTAGGCATTGTCTCTCTTCCCTATTTTGATTGTAATAATAAGAATGAAATCATTCATATTTATTGACTCTTTACCATGTATCATGTGTAGTGCTGTGGCTCATGCAATTATTCATTTAATTATTAAAACAACCTTCAGAAGTAGTACTATTACTATCATCTATTTTACAGAGGAAACTGAGATTTAGAAAGGCTAAGTCATTTCTGAAGGACACATGCCTAGTGAGGAAATAAGTCAGTATTCAAATTCCTATCTGCTGAATTTCCAAGTTTGCTTTCTTAATCAGTAACCATACTGACTCACCCAGCCTACGAACAGTAACGATAGGTGACATATTGCATATAGAACTGAGTGCACATAATGCCATACAATTCTGAGCTCCTGTTGGTGATGATTTCTGAGTTCTCAAGGGTATCCCTGATTACCTGTGCTTAAAATAAAATCCAAATCTCTTTCAAGGCCTATAGACAGAGTTATATGATCCTTGGCCTGTGTTCATTTTTCCAGTCGTTTGCTGCCCCTCTGCCTTCATGTACTAGCCACTGAGGCAATCATGCCATTTCTCCAACTAGTGAAGTTACCCTTGTTTCTTGTGTTTCCACTTTGAGTTCTGTGTTCACTTTATTTCAGTCACTCTTGCCCCAAACTTCACATGACTGACTCCGCTTATCCTGAACTCATATTTCACCTCTGCAGAAAGGCCTTCTTCGATGTACCGTCCAAAGCAATACAACCCTACTATCACTTCCAGTCTATTTCTATCAAATTCTCTTTACTTTTTAAAGTGCTTATCTCTAATGGAAATCATCTTATCTATTCATTTATTATTTTTTTTCTCTTCTTTCTAACTAAAATATAAGCTCAAGGAGAACTGGAAACTTATCTATCTTGCTCACTATGTACTTCCATTTCTTATACTTAAGCTTGGCATAGATCAGATACATAAAAAATATTTGTTGAATGAATGAGTGTATGAATTTCTGCCAGACTCTTAGAGATCCTCTTTGCTTTAAGATGACTCAAGGTTATGTATGACTTGGAAGTCATTCCTGTTGTGTGGGAAGACCACTCTTCAAGTAATCCATAATTGGAATATAAAATGAAACATTTTCATTATCCAAGTTTCTTAATTTTCTCTCATGGATGCTATAGGTGAAAAGAGTTTTACTGTGATGATATAGGCAAGGCTATACTTGTTTATCTCTGATTAAATATATCACAAAAGTAATTAGAACAGCATAGGTTACGGGGAACTAATAGCCATATGATTTCCTCGTCTTGTAAGTCATTTGAGACTCACCTTTTTCTAATTTTGGGTGAATTTTGGCTTTTTCTGGACATATCAATTATGTCAGAAAGACAACCAATGATCATAATATCTGCCCCTGGTCCCAAGTTTCTATATGCACATACACACAAATACACATACAATTTCTCATCTAGAAGTATAAGTTTTCTGAAGGATCTATAAAACTGTGACAAGCATTTGTGTGAATACGGCAAAAAAATACCCTTCATTCTTTTACTTTGGAGTTACATTACGCAAATAATCCATCTAAATTCAACTACGTTTATTTAAAATAGGAATGAAAAGAAAAATAAGTCAAAAATTAACAATTTAGTTAGGGCAGATGATTCTGTTTGTCAGTGCCCTCAATAAGCTGCACCAAGTTGACACACATAATTTGAGCCTGCTTGCTGTTCCCTCTGTTGGTTCCAGTTTGCTCATCCCAGTTTGAGCATCTCACTCTGCCAAAAGAGGATTTCATGTTTAAAGACGCATACATTTCATTCAATAAGAAATTCAAGTCAACAACTTCATTGAAGACTCAACCAAAGAAACAAATATGTTGCAATACTTCGGTGGACTGACCAAATGACAGTGGTATCATAGTCTCCAATATGGCAAATCCCTGTGTATTTTGAAATGTAATTCTAACTATCCTTCCCCCGACTTTAGAATCTAAAGCCAGTTTAAATGTTAAATACAGTCTACTGTATTGATTTAAAAGATCATTTAAACACTGAATCTATACTTTACTATGTGCATATAGGCAAGAAAAAGTTCTGTATCTCTATGTGATTATATTTTCTAAAAAAAAAGGGGGGGGCATAATATCCCAGTCTACAATTTTTTTAAAACTCAACACGAGTTAAGAACTGAGAATAGAAATTCCTATTGTTCGTTAAATAACATACATAACAAATATTTATTCTATGTTATTCTATGCCCATAGTGTGTCAATCACTATGCTATGCACTGTGGTTACAAAGATAAAAGCTATATTCCCTGACCTAAAAACACAAGTTAGACTCATAATTACCAGTGTACCAGCAACTCTGACAGAAGTGGGTTCAGGATGCTAGGAAACACACAACAAAGCTGTCTATCTCAGGGAAAGAAGGATTTTAATGCAAGAAGTCATTCAAAGGAAAACTAGGTTAACTAAGCCACGTTCTTAAAGCTAGGAGTTTTCCACATGAATGAAGAGAGCAGTATCACCGGAGCAGGGGAAGTAATATCGGGAGGGGCACAATAGAGAATCTAGCAAGTTGAAGAAATACAAAGATATTATAAATATCCAGGACATATGGATATTGAAAGTGGAGGGAACTAAAACTAGAAAGGTAAAGAGATCACATCATAAAAGACCTTGAATACCAAAATAAGGAGATAGTAAGGCTTTGAAGGAACTGAAGCAGGAATTGACATCATCAGATCCCTAAGTCCCTCTCCTTTAGCAGGAAGGGCTAGGGGAGCCAAATTGTATGCTATGTTTTTGTGCAGTGACCTTGTGTTGTAATTCTGTTGCTCAGAGGTTTAGATGACTGAAGGGAATGAAAGAGAGAGATGAAAAGTTTCATGTCTTCTCCATAACAGACTGGTGAGGCTCACGGCAAAAAAACCCCACGTGTCTAAATGGTTTATGAAAGTAAAAAGGGCCTGAATTGGTGTCTGAAACTAGGCCATGGAAGGTAGAACCCACTCTCCCCCTCCAACACACACAAATGAGAGCAAAGTATCTCAGATGAAAATGGTCAGAGGAGAGTACAATCTAAGTGCATGCAAGAAATAGAAGATTATTAAGTCATTTTACCAGATAGAAAAATAACTGTACTAGAGAAATTATTCCACGTTTATGACCAATGTGTGGCCTTATTGCTTCAGCATAAGATAATTTCACAGTAAAACTTTTCCATAGTGAATTATAATGTTTAACTCTTGTGCCTCTAAATACAAAATGGCAGTTTTCATAAATAATCACGTAACAATATTCTCACTTTATAGAGGTCTTAACAGATATTATTTTAAGGAGTGCTGAATTTTTCCTCATGATACTTTAACCACAAGAGCGAGTTCATGAGCAATCACTGCAAGAAGGAGGGATTACACTTATTACAAAATCATCTGAATCCAATAAAATCATTTAACTTTCTCTGAATGGTCTCAGACTCCTCTAAAAGTTGTGAGACTCACTAGTGTGGGCCAACAAGAACTTTCACATGACAAAAATAAATGTAGCAAAATAACTCTAATAAATAGGAGCACATAAAATTCAAAAATAACTAACCATGCTTAGTTTGGTAGATTTTTTTTAATTCATGCAATATTATGAAGATATCTGTGACTTTAAAAGGCATACTTATAATACAGTCATATTCTTTGCTAGAACTCTTTCTAGTCCATATGATGAAGAAAAATTTGACACAAAATGAATTTTGAGTAAAAAACACTGACTTAAAGTTAATTGCATGAGAAATTCTTGTTATTTTAATTTTCTGGCAACTTTTTTTGATCTCAAGCATCTGGTTTTAGGAAATTTTCCACAAGTATTTTTTTAATCTATGATTTTACACACACGCATGTACATAAATATAAATATATGCATATATAAGTACATATGTGCATATATAATGGTAAATAACCCAATAACCCAGTATGTTGTCTTAATTAGATAAAAGTTCTGTTTTTGATCATGACTGTGAGTGTATGTGTATGTATGAGTTTGAAGGATAATATTCAATACAGACCATTAATAGCTGTCATGATGATCCCAGAAATTTTCCCCAAATCAATGTTTGTTTATAGTCTCTTGATAAAAATTTTAAAGTTTTTGTTTTTAATGAAGATTGACATGATCATATTAGGATTACCTGCAAAATTTGGATACGGCAATATTTTATATACTAAATAGAGGTAGTATATCTAATAAATTACATAATTTAATTCAAAGCAGCTTAATCCCTAACTGCAGCAGAAATAGCAGCCATTTTCCCTTAATTTTGAAACAATTTTGAGATTTCCTACTAAAAGACAAATAAGAGTGCGTGTCATTTTTTTAAAAAGATTTTATTTATTTATTTGACACAGAGAGAGAGATCACAAGTAAGCAGAGAGGCAAGCAGAGAGAGAGGAGGAAGCAGGCTCCCTGCCGAGCAGAGAGCCAAATGCGGGGCTCGATCCCAGGACCCTGAGATCATGACCTGAGCCAAAGGCAGAGGCTTTAACCCACTGAGCCACCCAGGCATCCCAAGATTGCATATCATTAAAGAGAAAAAAGAAAACCGGAAAGTCAAAAAAGTAAACTCAACACTTTGTTAGGTATTTTGTATTTTTCAATAGTAAGATTAAATTCCAGCTTTCCAGGATCTTACAGTATAACTAGAGAGATTTTTTTTTTAAGAAAAATTGATATGCATAAAGCAAAGGAAAAAAAAGGAAAGGACTAACCAGGGGGTCCTGATGGTGAGTGTGATGAGAAATAGAGAAGAAAGAAATATGTCAGGGCTAAAATTAGTCCAAAGCTCTTGAATAGGGCAGTATTTATTTTAAATCAACAAAGAAAATTTGAAATCAGCAAAGAAAATGTTCAAAGAAAATTAGAACAAGAACATAAAACAGGAGAGAGAGTGAGAAAGCACCTACATTATGTAGAAAAGTTCTATTGGTATAGATAGTACTCAGTTCTATTGGTGTAGATGGTACAGTTCTATTGGTATAATGGTACATAGCCATTGAATAATGATTCAACTTTATTTGACTTGATTCAACTATTATTTTGGAGGCCTTGGGAAGCTGGTAATACTGAGCGCATGGATGAAGTGGACAACATATAGCCATACGAGTATTTTAAATATGATTGCAAAATAAAAAGAGCGGTATGAACACCTGAGAGGGGCACAATAAGGTAGTGCGTCTTGGTAGGGAATAAGAATTATCACAGGGGAGGGGCGCTGGGTAGCTCAGTGGGTTAAAGCCTCTGCTTTCTGCTCAGGTCATGATCCCGAGGTCCTGGGATTGAGCCCCGTGTTGGGCTCTCTGCTCAGTGGGGAGCCTGCTTCCCCCTCTCTCTCTCTGCCCACCTCTCTGCCTACTTGTAATCTCTCTCTGTCAAATAAATAAAACATTAAAAAAAAAAGAATTATCACAGTGGAAATAAGGTAGAGGCTCTGCTCTAGATCCAAGAAGATCAGACCTGCAGACCTGGGGCTGGGTGTGCACAAAGTGAAGAAGAAATTCCTGAAAGGGAGAGACGGGTCAGGCAAGAATGGTGGTATTGCTACTCATGAAATAGAAGAGTTCTTTCTGCGAAAAAAATTATTAACCACTTGTATTCCATCTACTGGTTTTGGCAGCCATGTTCCCCTGAGGATTCTTTTGGTTCCCGCCAGAATGTTAAATGTTCTCTGAAGGCTGAGATGACAGTACCCATATTTTGGGTAGAGTGGAAGGCACCAAATGTAAGAATAAGAAGTAGCTTAATTTTTCTGCATTTCTATGTGTGTGTGTGTGTGTGTGTATGTGTGTGTGTGTGTGTGCTTTTAATGGAAACCACTGTTGTTACTATGGAGGATTTTGTTTCTTTCTTTTCCTTCCTTCCTTCTTCCCTTCCTTCTGTATCTCTCATCTTCCTCTTTGGCCAACTAACCATGAGCCTAAAAGCTGCCTCCTTTCTAATCTATGTGTTATGATAATGCTAACAGATGACAGTTACTATAGATAACAGCAGAAAGCATGGAAGTGAAGAAAACATGTATGCACAAGGTCTGATTGTGAAAAACAGCCATGACTGCCTTCTTCTAAAAGAAAAGGGAAAACAAAGCATTGTTTAATTTCATTACCACTATCACTCCTGCATTTAAAGTAATTCAAAAATTACTTTAAAGAGATGAAAAGTAAAAGAAGGAAACTGGCTTCAGGTAGACTATTAATAAATGAAAAAATATATCAGCCAAAGAAAATTAAACACTTAGAGTAAAACTTTAGAACTATTTGAATATATTTCTTCTTCTCTTCCTCTTCCCCTCACCTTTCCTCTTCCCTATTTCCTCTCGTATTTTTTTTTTCCCTGTCCACACTAAAACACAATCATTCTTTCTCTGGAGAGTATGTTTTTTCTTTATTCCTAAATCAACACAGTTGGGAGAATTTTAAAAACTGGAGCTAAATTAAAGGCCAAATCCAGACACTACTTTTATTTAGGCTAAGTTAAACTGAAACAATGAGTCATGATGATAGTTAAACTGACAGAAAATAATAACTTTTTAAGGTTAGAGAAACTAAAGGCCACTTACACTAACAAGACTGGGATTCAATGGTGAGACTGAATGTGTGTGTGTGTGTGTGTGTGTGTGTGTGTGTGTGTGTGTGTTTACAAAGAAGATGTTTCCACAGCATTACATTTAATATATTTGAAATAGGTAACAAACATGAAATGTCAACTTCATTCTAACCTCAATGGGCATATCAAGAGGTATCCCAGTATATCTTCAGTTTTCAACATTAAGGAAAGGTTTAGAATGGACAACAGAAGTAGAGACCTAAAAGTTTATACATATGTATGCTTTTTAAAAAGTAGCTTGGAATCACATTCTTCTATATAAGCTTAGATCTTGTGTCAATCTTCAACTAGGTAAACATAAGGACTGAGTAGATGGGGTTCATGCTTTCCCCAAAATTTGGTAGTAAAAAACATAATTCTCTAACGATAAAACAAACAAACAAACAAACTTGGGATCAAAACACTATGGACAAAATCAGAGAGATATATATGTAAAAGCAGAATGGCTCCTCGGGTCCTTAAGAATTTAATATAACCTGTTTGAAGGTATTAACATACCTAAAAACAATGTCAGTCAGAGAGGAATTCTAGGCATCCAAAATAGGGAGGGAGAAGGGAAGGAGGACGGAGATGGGATGGACAGAGGAAAGAATCAGAAAAATAGACTCAGCCAAAATGACCAAGGGCCTGGAAACACTGGCAAAGTTATTTCCCAGGTGGAGATGGATGCCTGAAATTAAAGCCAACAGAAGCCAGTCCCATCCTTATTGTTGTAGGTGTTTTCTCTATAAATATCTAATTTAGATAACTCCCTCATTCTAATAACATCCTTACCAACATCTTTTTTAAAAAGATTAATTAATTAATTAATTTATTTATGGAGAGAGAGAAAAAGAGAGAGGGAGCAAGCATGCTCATGTGAGTAGGGGGAGAAGGAGAAAGAAAGAGAGAGGGAGAGAGAGAGACTCTCCAGCAGACTCTCCGCAGAGCAAGGAGCCCCATGAAGGACCCAGTACCACCAGCCCACGATCACAACCTGAGCTGAAACCAAGTGTCAGACACCCAACTGACTAAGCCACCCAGGCACTCCTTTACCAACATCTTTAAGACAATTATTTGGATTTTCATATGAATCTACTTACAGGAAGAGAAAAAGGTTTTGCCATAAGGATTTTCAGTATTCTGAACTGAGTAGTAGTTATTCTTTATTTTAAAACTACACATTTAAGTTTTGGTTAAACAAACTAATCTCTTAATAGTGGAATTATTGGATCATATGGTATTTCTATTTTTAATTTTCTGAAAAAACTCTATACCATTTTCCACTCTGGCTGTACCAATTTACACCACCAAATCAGTGCACAGGGGTTCCTTTTTCTCTGCATCCTTGCTAATACTCATTACTTCTTTTATTTTTGATTTTAGCTATTTTGACAGGTGTAAGGTGATATTTCAATGTGGTTTTAGTATTTATCCAAAGAAAATGAAAATAATAATTCAAAAAGATATAGGCACTCCTATGTTTATTAAAGCCTTATTTACAATATCTGAGATATGAAGCAACCTGTGTTTATCAATAGATGTGACACACACACATGGATATTATACAGCCATTAAAAAGAATGAGATCTTGCCATTTGCAACAACATGGAATGACCTAGAGGGTATTATGCTAGATGAAATAAGTCAGACTGAGGAAGACAAATACCATATGATTTCATTCACATGTGGAATCTTAAAAAAACAAAACAAATAAACAAACCAACAAAAAGCAGAATCAGACCTATAAATATAGAGACCAAACTGCTGGTTGACAGAGGTGAGGAGGTAGGCAGACGGGCAAAATGGGTGAAAGGGAGTAGGAGATACAGGCTTCCAGTTATGGAATACTAAGTCACGGGAATAAAAGGCACAGTAAAGGGACTGCCATCAATGATATTATATAGCACTGTATGCTGACAGATGGTAGCTACACTTGTGGTGAGCAGAGCATAACCTACAGAGATGGAGAATCACTATGTTGTACACTTGAAACTAACGTAACATTGTGTGTCAAGTATACTCCAAAAACTAACTAATTAATTAATTAATTAATCTCTTGAGCTTAGATGAAGTGAATCTCCTGACAGAAAGACGGATCTGCTCTCAGGGCCCTGGTAAAATCAGATTTACAAGCCTGTGAGATCTCTGATCATCGAGTTAATGAATGCTCTTCTGTAAGATGCCTTGAAAACCTTTCTTATGAAGAAAAGCACACTGTCATCCCTGTCAGTTCTCAGTTCAAAAGTCACTGCCTTAGCAGACCTTTTCTGATCATTATATCTAAATTAGCTCATCATAGTCACTGTTTATGATACAGATTTATTTTCTTTGTAGCACATTCTATCTTAAATGGTCTTGTCTGAATACAAATTCTGTGAGAGCCTAACTTGCTAATCAATGTATCTCTAGCTACTAGAATACACATTCTGGGAGAGCCCACCTTGCTAATCAATGTATCTCTAGCCCCTAAACAAAGTGTACACCATAGAAAATAACTTTTAAATGTTAGTTTAAGGTTAAATAAATGAAAGACAGAGGAAGTATGCCTGGTTTCTGGAAGTATAAGCAGCAGCAATTTGATGAGAAGAAAACCTTAGTTGTGGTGCAATCCTAAAAGATGTACCAATTTGAGGAGAGAAGGGAATAATTAAATGACATTTTGGACTATATGGAATTAAGCAAAAATGTAAGAATAGTTTTAGCTATTTTATTTAGAAATATAGAAAACTGGACCAAATGCTGAGCGATTGAGTTGAAAGAGAAGTTCACTTTCTCTAGCCAAACATGAGTTTAATATGAAAACTACTCTTCTGTCTTTGTTTATGTCCTTATCCTAGCAAACAAGTAAAAAAACAGCAGTTACACTGCAAGCAGAGATGCAGAAGAGAGGGTATTAATCCACAGATTAAAATCTCTGTTGAAAATCTAAATTGTACCTAGAAATTTTTATTTTATTTTTTTGTTGTTTTCTTAATTTCACAGTAAATTTATCACAATTTTATAAAAAAAAAGTTACATATTTTGTTAATGTTTTGGTGGCATGGAACTGACAGTCTCCAAAAAGGCCATTAAAATTCATTTCTTCAACATTCAACATATACATAGAGAACCTATCATGTACTAGATATTGGACAAGCATCTGGAAACCCAGGAATGAACAAATTGGGCACACTCACCGCTTTCATGGAATTTATAACCCAGAGGATTTCTGTAAGAAATAACTAATCTTCCATGACCCAGTTGTTTTAGTCTTCTTAACAGCCTAACTCAGTCAGAATTTAATTGCTGAACAGTTAACACCTGAGATTTCTGAATAAATTTTTGAAATAATCTAACAAATAAAGAGACAGGGAGTAATGGAAAAGAGCACAGGCTTGAGGATGGGAGACTGGTTCCTGCCCTGGCTCTTTTACCAGTCATTGGATAGCTTTGGGCAAACTCTATATCCCCGTAGACCTCTCCCTGGAGATGAAGGACTGGATGACAGAGCTGCTAAAGTTCCATTCAGACCTGTGGGTGGCTCTCTGATTTATTCGGTTAACACATTACACATTTATATATGAAAAGAAATAAAATGGGGACATGCAGCAAGAAATGGTCTTGTGTGAGCACACAAACTTCTCCTGATCCCTCGATTTTTTTTTTAAAGATTTTATTTATTTATTTATTTGACAGACAGAGATCACAAGTAGGCAGAGAGGCAGGCAGAGAGAGAGGGGGAAGCAGGCTCCCCGCTGAGCAGAGAGCCCAATGCAGGGCTCGATCCCAGAACCCTGGGATCATGACCTGAGCCGAAGGCAGAGGCTTAACCCACTGAGCCACCCAGGCGCCCCGATCCCTCGATTTTGAAGGAGTAGTGCAATGCTTTCTTCAGGACATTAAAAATTTGTCATCCATTTAATCAAAGCTTGACATTTCTTCTTTGGGAAAGATCACAACAACAAACAAGTGTTTCTGATACACACTTTTAAAAACATTTATAGGAAATTATATAAAGCAAATTATATAAAGAAAATTCTATGAGGTGGTTGTTTTTCAACCTGAGAGCCATTTGGATAGCCACAGAATTCACCATGTTTCAATATTTAAAATTAGTCTGTAGAAGCTGTAAATCAAAATCTACTTTCTTCAAAACCTGATTTTTCCATTTCCATCAGTTTGTTGTTATAGGATTAGTATCACTGCTGAACTGGTGTCATCTGTATTTAAACTAAACATGAATTATTTGTGGAAAAAAATAACAAGGGATGGATGTTGCAAAGTTAAATAAAAATATTTCAGTGAAGAGTCTGAGTCATTACAAATTGTAAATCAAATAGTAAATTTTGATGTTTATTTCAAAACGTTTTTTTAAATCTAATAATGTTACTTTCTTTTTTTTTTTTTTTAAGATTTTATTTATTTATTTGACAGACAGAGATCACAAGTAGGCAGAGAGGCAGGCAGAGAGAGAGGAGGAAGCAGGCTCCCTGCTGAGCAGAGAGCCCGATACGGGGGCTCAATCCCAGGACCCTGGGATCATGACCTGAGCCGAAGGCAGAGGCTTTAACCCACTGAGCCACCCAGGCGCCCCAAATAATCTTACTTTCTTACGAAAGAATTATATAAACAAAAAATATAGCTGAACAACTTTTTGTTTTGTTTTTGTTTTCTTTTCATCAATTCCAAATTCGCTAATTAGAAACCTATGAATAAATCACTTATACAGATAATAATGTTTATTAATGCTACCCATTTTTTAAAAGTGTTCCTAAAACTTTTACATGATTTACTGTTGGAAAAAAAAAAACATTAGAATGCATAGGAAATGCTTTTTGATGTAAAGAATGATACAAATTCTTAAGTCCATCTAAATCTACTAACTAGTCTTTCCAAAATTAAACAAGAATAGAAGAAATATAGCTTTTTTCATAGTGTTGTTAAATTAAAAAAAAAAAAAAACCAACTCCCATTTTTGTTGGCATTTTCTTTTCTTGTTTGGGCCAGAATTACAAACAGGAAAGCAGACTATGAGGAAATTTTAAATAGTGGGAAAAACACATTATTTAAGCTCCTTTGAATTTAAAATAAGAACAATTTTTCCAGTTATCAATTCAGTGCTTTTTATTTTAAAAAGAATCATTAAACCATTCTTTCACTATTGCTTACCTAATTCTTTTTCCAAGAATAATGAAGTCTTACTATAATAGACTACAGATCTTAAGAAATCATTGGTTTATCCCACAACAGCTGGCATTTCAATCATACCAGAAAGACATCCTTCCACTTAGAATATTGAAAAAAATAGACTCTACATTCTCTGTAATAGGTTTTAGGCAATAAGTTCAGGTTAATGTTGTTTAAATTATCAAAAGTCCTTATTTTAAACACACATATTCTCTTTTCAGTGATTATCATTATTACTTAGATCTTGACTAACAACAAAGGAATTCTCAGCAATTTCTGGGAAAATGACATGAATGGAATGAGGTGCTATTTTGGAAATGTCTAATTTATTTCAATTCAATAAATATTTAGAAAACATCTATTTTTTCAGGTGGCAGAAACTAGAAATCATAGTGCTCTTGTGGGAGACCAATTCTCCTGTTTTAGCAATCAGGAATTATTTTCCTAGAAGAAATTCTAATAGGGTAGGTATGCAACTCTAACCCCAAAGAATGACAAATCCACAAACCAAATACATTTTTAAGGTAAGTAACTTTTACTGTTTTCAAATTCTTATTAATATTTGTCTGCATCATTCTTTACTTTTCTTGTCATCAGGTAAGCCATGACTAACATCAAAGGTTTAAGAAAAAAAATTATAAAATTAAGAAAAACAAAATAAAGAAAATCATTTCTGTTAACATTTTTATCTTCTGTTTTTACAAATTAGTAAGATCATTCTTTTGGCTTTAATAGGAAAAGGCAGGGTTTACTGTAATCATAGTTTGAGAACCGCTAACGCTGCCTACATAGTTCCTGTCAGGCAGACCAAAAAAAGGTCAGAGGGGACTATTTCTCCCATGAGTACTTAACCAAAGTTATATAACTCTAGGTAAATCACAGAACTTTTTTGATCTCAGGTGCTGGAGTGGAGGGGTAGAGGATGTCCTAGACCACATAAATTCTAGACACCTTGTCATGGTAATTTGTAAAGATTAAATATTCATTCAAAATTAACTGTAGGTTTATCTCAGTAGATGAATAAAGCAAGTATTTACCATATGAAAGTAAATGCTATGGTAAAAGTACTTGAGACTTTCATCTTTGAATCAGGAGAAGATCTGACATTCTCAAGTTCCAATGTTGTCTGTAGTATGAGCACATTTTAAGAAATGTGAAGAACTCTTGGCTCACTCTTTCCCTATTATCAACTCTTTTTCATGACTTTACAAAAGCAATTCAAGCTCACTAATTACAAAATAAGATCCAAATTTGGTGATTATTGGAAGCTTAGGAGGAAGAAGTTTTTAAGAACTGAAAGTGTCCCATGCCACACTCAGTTGCTTTGTGAAACACTTAATTCTTGATTCAAGACTTTTTCAAATAAGTACTGAATAATGAACTAATTATTGTAGATCCTATGATGGATCATCATTCTCCTTTCCTCTAACTAAGGTCCACTCAGTTTTTAGGAGTCAGCTTAATTTAAGCAGAACCTCCTCCAGAAAGCCCTCCTTAGGGTCTCAGTCTGATTTGGCTATCACTGTGCATGTTTGCATCCCAGGGTTATAGTCAAAGTATGTTTAAATAAATAAAAATCTAACACATTAAACAAGGAGGACTGCAGACCCAATAAGTAAAGCATGGCCATGAAAGCCCTGCATTAATTGCCAGACATTAAATTCTTGGATGTCGGAGAAGCCAAAGTGGCCCTAAGGGAAGGACTGAAACAGCCAGAGTAGTAGCTTGAGACACTGGTTAGTAACCAACTGTAAGGAATAATTTTAATGTTTACTAATATATACCTCCTGAATATCAGCTTTGTTTTACTGAAACATTTGTCAGGGTGTGCTATAATTTATAGACTTTTTTTTTTAAATGTCTCCCACCTAAATAGTAAAGTCCTTAAAAGAAGAGACTATGTTTTATTTTCCTATTTTCTTTGTACCCCCAAGAGTTAGAACAGTGCCCAACATAAAACAGATACTCCATAAATATCAATCAGGCTAATATATGAAATGTCAAATATCAGCTAAGAAACTAACCGGCTTTTACAACTTAAAATTCTATAATTCTACTTTACAGTACATTTACCTTCTTTAAAATTATCAAGGGTATAATACAGTGGTCATGTAATTTTACAGGACATTGGAATTAAAATGCTTTTGAGTTCTTGAGAAAACAAAGCATTTTATTGTCAGTAAGGTTTAAGTTGAGAGCAATAAAACTCTAAAATCTCCATTCTATAAATGTCATTGTAAGGTATTGTTCAGGGTGGTTATAAATATGAAGCAAAGTCATCTGATGTTGAGATTTTTATGTTGAGTCAGCAGAAGTGCTTGCAGTAGGTCTGATTTCCTGAATCCTAGCCACAGATGTCGCATACTCTATTATACTGAAGGGCAATTAAAAATGTCTCCTTTCTGTATTATGGGCTAAAGAGAATTATACATTTGCAGTGATCCAAGGGTTGCACATATGATGAACACTGCCACCTGAAATATATCGATACCAACTTAATTATAATCCTAATTATATTCCTTACAAGGAACACCTATTGCTAACATGGGAATTTACTCATTATTAAGAGAACACAGTATTGTGTGTTATGCTGCATATTTGAGAAATAAACCACAGTACCTGCCGTCTTCCCATCAATCAAAGATACTTCAGCTTAGTATAGATGTACTACAAAATCTAGAAGCACTACCGATGTTATTTGTAAAGTGACATACGAGTTATAAATTCATGACATTACAGTTCAAGGTTCAATGACCACATCTATCACCTACATTGAGGAAATATGTAAGAAAAAAGAAAGGACTCTTCTTTGAGACCCTGAGATGCAATAGCAGAAGAAATGGTCTGAAAGGAGGGAAAGCTGTTTTACCATCTGAACACAGAGAGAAGGATAACTGCTCATACACATATATTTATTAGTGGTATTCTTACAGATACTATCATAGGCAAAATAAAAGGATGGAATGGCAGCTAAAATAGGTGTGACACTGTTTTGAAAAAGTTGCCATATTCACTTTTGGTTTTGTGTCTTCCACTTATTAAAAAAAAAAAAAAGAACCTGAGTTACTGAGAGACGGAGACTCACATAGTAAAAACAAGTGAGCAAAATGCAGATAGGAATGATTTGGGATAAAATGAATTGAGGGGTCAGGCCACAAAGTAGCAGGTAGAAACCTAAGGTATGGTATGAATTCTAGTGATTCCCACTATTCAGAGCTACAGGAGAAACAGTTTACAGTTTCACGATGTCCATCAGATTAAAAAAAAAAAAATCAGTTGCATACGTATAAAAAAGCTTTTCCTAATGCACAAATCTAAGTGCAAATCTTCCCATGGGTACTCATTAATGGAACACCCGATTTGATTTAGTGAACTATATACCCTTGCGATAGCATATTTTTATGAACATTTCTTTTTAAAGTCCTCAATGCCAAGTAATGATATAATGCCAAAGCATAGTTTAATAAAAGCAATTGTACAATGGTCTAAGAATGGAACATGATGAAATTCTGCTTCACCCAGGGATAAAATGTTGAAACCTTTAGTTATGTTTGGGTCTAGAGTAATCAGATATGAATATTCTATTTTGCAGCTGAGCATCTGATGAAAACTGAGCTTTTGATAACGGTTTTGGTAACAGCAGAGTTCTGATTTTATACCATTTGACAAGAACATGGAAAGTAGAAATCATATACTGCTTATTAGAAGGATTCAACAAATATTTATTGAGCACATAATGTGTGCCAGGCACCATTCACTGAAATATGGAGAATACTAATGAGTTTAAACAAAGAAACATATTAAGTACCAACAAACTGTATTATTTCCGTGTTTACTGTAGCTAAAGAAGCCCTATACAAGACAAAAATGAATATCTTAGGGGCCAATGAGAAGGTTAGTAACCTTTTCCTTGAGTCTCTCAATTAATCTTTTTTTTTCAGATATCAGAATTGCCACATTTAAGTAAGCATGTTTTCAAAATATAAATTATAAACATTGTTTTAAATACAAATTATAAATCTTCATGGCTGATATAAGAAATAGATCCAAGAAATGTAATTTTGTAAGAAAGTAAGCAAGCTACAATGTGTAAAAAGGAGGCATGAGATGGTATATGAAGAAAAAAAAAAAACAACAACTTTCTTTTGAGTCTCCTCCTTGCCTGTTTCTCAGATGGCTCTCCTTGGCTCCCCAGACATTCACAGGACAAAGAATATGGAATGGGAATTCGAGGAGTCTCTGATCACCAGGATAAGAATTAGATCAGTAATTCTTGTTTCCTCTATACTTGACATCTGAGACCATATGTGGCAAAGAACATCTGTGAAGGCAAGGAAGGGAGGGAGGGGAAATGGAAGGAAGGAAGGTAGGAAGCAGGAAGGAAGGAAAGAATTGAAGAATTGACTCTCAATGCAAAGATTATCCATTTTTCTAATTCAACTCTGTCCTTCTTTTGAAATTAAAAAAACAATAAATTATGTTAACATATTTTCAAAGCCTGCCTTACCCTGTCCTTGATGTATGTTAGGAAGTCCAATAATTCAATTTTTTAAGTCCAACAGTAGTAATACCTATTTTCAACAATATTCAGTGAACATGTGCTTCTTCCTATTCTTACTAGTATTGATAGAACAGAACACATCCTTTCTAGTAAATGTGTTATGAGGCAGAAGGTGAACTATTAACCCCTTGCGATTTTTTCTCAATCTGCCTTTGGCCCGTTTTTAAAGGAGAATTCAGTATTTCTCTTTACATTACTCTCTAAATTAAAGCATTACGTATATAGGAGCAAAGTCAAGGGTTAAATATCTTTGCAAGTGAGAGAGATTTAAACTGTTCCTTGGTGGGGTGCCTAGGTGGCTCAGTTGGTTGAGTGGTTGAGCGAGAAAGCGGTTGAGCATCCGACTCTTGGTTTCAGCTCAGGTCATGATCACAGGGTCATGAGATCAAGCCCCGCATCAGTCTCCATGCTCAGCAGGGAGTTGAGATTCTCTCACTCTCTCTCTCTCTCTCTTTCAAATAAGTAAACAAATCTTTCAGAAAAATTACTCCTTGGTAACATGCTGCTGATTACAAGAAGCCCAACATATGTGAATGAATTGGTACAAATATATCATTACTCCTAGGAAAGCTTTCAAAGCAAGCTAGCAGTTCTCACTGTTTATCTATAAGAGTATAAGGACATTTGTCCACTTAAACAACCTTAAGTGTTAACTTCAAAATAGATTTTGGCTAGCTGTTTCAAAATTAAAAAGGCTACAGATAAGATTTATATGTGTCATGGATAGTTTATCTTTCATGCCTAACCTATTTCAAGAATTGAGTTATGCCCTGAGAGAGCCTCAATTTTTAAATTATTATGTTAGACCCAATTACTTTCATGATACTACATAGAGAAATGTTAACCTAGATCACTGAAGGCTAATTCCTATTGTATTAATATAGCCAAAGTTGCCAATGAATTCTCAGGATAATTTATCTGTCAAGTAAACTTTCAAAAGACCTAAGAAAGAAAATCATATTTACAAGTATGCCAACTTCAATTTCAAGGTCTACAAGGAGATCACAGTAAAAGGTAATAAAACACAAAATCACTTTTACTTTTGTTTGAATGCAACAAACAAAATCAAATCTTCTTGATCTAGGTTTTGCCAGATATACGTGACGAGGAAAATTAAAAAAAAAAAACAAACCTATATACATAGAAACACTGATATATTCCCTACTTTTCAAAAAAAACCAAATCTGTGCCTCAGTAAAATGTAACACTCCAGCTTTATCAAGCTCAACCCCACAAGTTATTCTTAGAATGAATTATATGGTATCTACCAGAGGATGTTTTCTATAAGTATTCTTAAGAGAACTGACTATGTAAAGTACACCAGTAATAAATCTTTAATCTATGCATAACAGCATCAAATATAGAAAATATGTTCATATAGAATGTATCTACCAGTTAGGGCTCAATGTGATAATCACTATAACTATAAAATTGGAAAACAAATGTATGTAATAGAATAACATTTGCTTTAATTTTCCCAGTTTATGTGTTCTACTTAATTGCCAGAAGATATTATTATTTCTCTTCATTTAAATAATTTTCTGTTTATGTGAATTTTATTGTTTCATAATCACATCTTAAGTGTTATGATTCACAAAATATCCATAAGCATCTCTTCAATCTGGATAAAATTTTTAAGGAGAGCTTGTCTTTGAAAAATAAAAATTCTATCAAGAACTGAATATGACGCCTGCAATAAATAACCATAACTGCTCTAAGATATTACATTGTGTTCCCATATTTCCCTTGTGGCTGCTTTGCTGGTCCTTCTTTCCATGCCCTGCACTCCTCTGTTTTTCACACACACACACACACACACACACACACACACACACAGGAAAGATCTGTGGACAATTCTCTTTAAAATCTACATATGTTTGTAGTGCCTCTCTTGCTCAGTTGATGGAGTATGCAACTCCTGATTTCGGGATTGTGAGTTTGAGCCCCACATTAGGTATAGAGATTACTTAAAAATAAAAAATTCTTAAGGGGCAGCTGGATGGCTCAGTCGGTTAAGCATCTGACTGATCTCAGCTCAGATAGTGATCTCGGGGTGGTGAGATTGATCCCTGCATCTGGGTGTGAAGCCTGCTTTGGATACTCTTTTCCTTCTCCCTCTGCCCCTTACACTCTCTCTCACTCTTAAAAAAAAAAAAAAATCCTTAAATAAAATAAAATCTACAGATTTTCACTAGTTACACTGCCTACTTCCATTATCACGACTATGTAAATTAATCCTGGAGCTTTCTAGCTGTGACATCCAGACCATGTATTCAATGTCACCTAAATGATTAGCAATATTGGCATTTGGACTTGACAAAGCTCTATTTTCTTTTCTTTTTTTTTTTTTAAGTATTTATTTATTTGAGAAAGAGAAAAGAGAGTAAGAGTGTGCAAGAGAAAGTATGAGTAGGGGGAAGGGGGAGAGGGAAAGAGAGAAGCAGATGCACCCGGTTGAGCACGGAGCCTGACATGGGGTTCGAACCCAGCACCCTGACATCATGACCTGAACCAAAGGCAGACGTTTAACTGAGCCATGCAGGCATCCCAACAAAGCTCTATTTCTTTAATCCTTCCAGTGTTCTCTAACTCAATAAACCATGTTACCAGTCTACCAATAGCTGAGGATCAAAATTTCAGAGCAAACTTCTACTTTTTCCCAGCCCATCTACCAGAAATCAAGACTAGTTAATTATACAGAAGAGTCCATTTTTCTTAAGAAAAAGAGGCTATTACCATGGGAGTGCAAGGCCACAGAACTCAAGCTAAATGATAAAAGAAATGTTCTGGGGCCCAAGTCACAAATATGAAATAGTAAATCATTCTGTCTTCCAGTTCTATTATCTAAGACCCAGTTTGCCTAACTATGCAACTATGCTTGAATTTTCAGTTGTTTTTGTTGGAAAAAGACATTGTATTTGAAAGCATTTCATACGCAGTGTTATGCAGTGTTTAATAAGCTAGACAGTGACAGCTATTGTACACACATAAAAACTACTCTAGTCTATGGAAACTTTATTACAGTTCTGTATCCAGTCTGTGCTCTTGTGGATATCAAATACTCACGTTTGGATCAATTGACTACAAATTTAGCCAATTAAAAAAGTCTCCAAGACGATCAGAATTCTGAAGATTAGTTTGTTTATATGAGTTACTGGGACTTAGTAACTAATTTGTAAATGGTGGCCAATGTGACTCTTGGCAAATAGCATAGTTTAACTAAAACCCTGATGCCTCTACAGTTTGACAAATAGCAAAATAAAAAGTTTACACCAGTTTCAAATTTGTCTCTAGATAAGAGAGATCTTGGCAAAAATTAGTAGAAGATATGGGGTAAATTTATCTCATAACTCTTTGTAAGTTTATCCACTAATAAGAAAATATTTTAAAATTGTACTTATGAGTTTGGAATTTTATGTTTGAAAATTACAATATGTAACATGGGATCTTACAAAGAAATTGGGGGGTTTTGAAATTCAAACCCAATTATCAAGGCAAAACATTTCAAAGACTAAACCAGACAAATCTAGGAAAAATTTGGAACTTTCCTCCTGTAAGACTTTCACCTAGGGACTTTAGAACTTCCACTGAAATTACAGTAATCTTCCCCTAACTATAAATTCCCCTCATGTGAAAATAAGTAGATATATATTTGTATACTTTTTTGTTGCTGCAAGAATTCTTGATAAAATACATGTGAATCATGAGTGACTTCAAGTTTTAAAATAAAAAAATTGGTAGTTACCGTATAAGCCATTTATTCAACAGGCATTTATTAAGTGCCATGTACTTTGTGCCATGCATTCTGCTGGGCCCTCAGGGTGAGAGACAGACTCTCAAGTCGGCACATTAGCCAAAAGCAGCTCATAAAGAAAATAACCTTTGACAAGTTTTATTTGCCCAGAAGGTACAGTCTGCATTCTGTGATAGCCAGCCCTAAGCAGTAACTTTTAAGCACAAGAATATTTAAGAATCAACTAAATTAGACTAAAGGAAAAACAAATAGAGTGTTTTTATAAACATTAAAACCATTCCGTATTTAAGAAAGCCATTAGATCCCTACTGTAAGAATGAGGAATGGATGGAGATATCGAAGAGGTTCTCCTGCCTTCCTGCAGCATTCACTCAATTGCTTGGTGCATGTTACAATAAGCAAGACAGTGTTGTGTGAGGATTAAGCATGATAATGGTGAAGTTGTAGAACATAAAGACCTGATTTTAGTACATCAATCAAATGTGTATATGTTACAACTACAATGCAGCAAAAAGAAAGGTAAACCGAGTCTCTGCTTTCATAGCTGGACCTAATAGGGATGAGGCAGAAGAGGCATCTAGGGTCCAAGAGTTAAAGAGACTCTAACTCTCCAGGGTGAGGGTAGGGGTGGGGGTGGGGGGTCATGCACTTACTGACTCAGCATTTGCAAGACACAGAATGAATGCCTTCTTAAATTTTGAGACCCAGGTACTAACATTTTATATCAACTTTCCCAAGGGACAGAATGGTTCTGCAAGTTTCTTACTTTCACGGGGAACCTGGGTATGGTGACTACAGCCAAACAAATCTTTTGTTAAACATTAACCTATAAAGATGTATGTGTTTCCTGTATAATTCTTCATTGTAATGATTAACGTAAAATGAATTAACAAATATTTCACCGAAACCACAAGAGAAGAATATTGGAAAAGTTTTATTGAGAAAGGAATAATCTTCTATTTTAATATAGGGCATGAAAGACTTTATTGATTTTCTCTTAAATTGGTGTGCTCTTCTTACTAGTTTGTTTAAGTGAATATGAAAATGGGCATTATGTACATACTTACCTAATTATTATTCACCTAAACATACATTTATATTGATTGACTTAAAATTCTAGTTCCCTATAAGGTGTTAACTTCAAAAGCAAACTCTCTTACTATGAGAGTATTCAAGAATATAAACATCAATAGTGGATTCAGAATACTCTTCACAAATCCTGTTGCCTAACAGTTACAGATTCATGTATCATTGTCTCCCAGCAGACTGTAAACTACTGAGTAAAATGAAACATCGTAAGAAAACTGCCATGACATGCTAGTGCTAGTCTTCATTTTTCCTGATAGGCTTACAAGTTGACTCTTACTTATTTTAGCATTTCCTACAACAGATAGGATAATGCCTTTCATAGAGTAGTCATTTAATAAAAGTAAAAACAAAACAAAACATAACAATCAAAAACCTTAATTCGTACTGGGATTATTTTGTATTCTATGTAATTGGAACATTTAAAAATAGTATTTCTACACAAAGACGAATAATTTTGTATTTAATCTTTTTAATAAAAATGGCTATCAGATAAATATGCTCACATATTCAGCTGATAATAAAACTGATTAACTTGAAACCAATTTATTTAGGCCTAAGAAAGAATATCTCATTTTTCTAGTATTGGCATTAAAATACTATCACTTCTTAGTCATACAAAATTTAGACTCACCTATAAAGGCTAATCATCTCTTAATAATAATGGTTTAAATATACTATTTAACTTAAATTAGGAAGATGATTTATAACAATTGAGCTAATGTGTGAAAAAAACAGCATGTTTCAAACAAATATTCAAAAAGAGAACCTCAAGAGTGAATCATAATAGTACCGAATATCTACTACTAAATGTTGGGAGTACTAATCCCATTGAGTATCTATCATTCAATGTTGACTCAAACTTTATGTTTAAAAAAATTGACTTGTTCATGAAAAATGTTAGCAAGAGATGCTCTAGAGACTTAATCTGTTTCATTATATTATGAGAAAAGAAAGATTATATTATGAGTTTAAATATAATCTCCCCCTTTCTTTACCTCAACTATGTTCCTCAAATTTTACCTTTTAAGACTACCTTTGAATATCTTTTTAATAGAGTTAACACAAACTTGTTAAGTCTTGCCTTGTGGCTAAATTGAGGATTAGATGAGAGCCAAATGGGAGGGTGGTTTTTGTGATGTGGGGTAAGCATGTATGTGTGAGTGCGTGCTCATGTGTATGTGCCTATTAACTCTTCAAATAATCCAGGAAAACAGAAAAAATGCTGAATGGGAGTTTTGTGGGCAGGACTAGCCACAGAACAGAACCTTTGCTGTGCATTGTTAGTTAGTGAATTTCCAAAGGTTCCTGTTATACAATGAAGCTACAGTCTGGGGAAGGCCACCCTCCGAAAAGAGTGTGTTTGTGTGCACACGTGTGTGTGTGTGTGTGTGTGTGTGCGCGCACAAAATTAAAAAAAAATATTTGTAACATCTCTATTGATTACCATTTTCCCTTCCTGGAAACAATCTTCAAAAATGGAGGTTTCTGGCATTTAAATTACTGGGTAGTATTTAACTAATAAACTAAAAAATACTCTGGAGTCTGGATGACAAGGTCAAGAAAGAGGGTGTAATTTAAGAGTCTGAACCTTACTGATATGCAGCTCCATTCAGCCACATAAAAGGGAGTCTGGAAAACCCCTAACTGTTACCTATCGATACCCAATCGTCTACCAAATCCTTTTAACTACAACTCAGTTATGATGAATACTTTTAAACTACAATGAATCTACAGTGTTTACAACTCAAATTATATATTGCCATTTCATTCAAAGTCCTTTTGCCTAAAGTCTTGCCTGGCAGCTGAATTCTTTCTTTCTTAGCTGTATAAAGTGTAATGCAACATTGAACAAAGCCTCACAGAACACAATAAGATAGCGATGGTCAATGGAGAAAGGCAGGGAAAGTAAATGTATCATTATTTTAAAGACTTTTAAGTATCCCTGGAGGATAAATTTCAGGGAAAGGGTAAAAGGAAAGCATATTTAAGTGAGTAGTCAGATTTCCTAAGTCACCAAAGCAGTCAAAGGGCACATATTCATAGCTGGACTGTATAGCTAAGGCTTAAAAATCCTATCAGGGAGTTTAATGACAGTGAAAGTTGGAGGGCAGGCAAAACAAAACAAAACAAACAAAAAATGAGTTATTGCTGGTCATGGACTTTTCATATTCCACTGGGCCTAACTAGGAACTAGGTAGGAGAGATTAAGTCTAGATTAAATTCTCAAACTGTGTTTAGCAACTAAGCTGGATCTCGTAAATAAAGACCTATTGTTCCTAAATGCAAAATGATAGGGTTTGACAATTCCAATGCATTAAAGCACTAACTGAAAACTATATGAAGAGATCAGCAATATAGTAATTTCCATTCTAATTTAGTGTGCTTGTTCCTTCTTATATAGTATATATGTGTGTATTTAAACATTTTCCACATTGCAAAGGTTTAAGGTAAAATATATTTATAAACACATGAGAGAAGGGTAGATTACAACAGATATCTTTAAAGAGAAATTAGTAAATGTATTTTACACATCTTAAAGAAAGCAAAACATGAGTCTAACTTGAATGTAAAATCAGAAAAATAATATAGTTTCAAAGTGGTCTTAATCACCACCAGATGCTTAATCAGTTTAAATCATATTACTAGAATGGATTCCTGATGCCCTCCTGTGTTTTTGCTACCTTAATTGTTTGATCTCTTCTAAAATAAAAGCATAATTTTTGCTGCTGTTGTTTTTTTTTTCGCCCCACACTAAGTATTGGGACAACCAGACCAACAGAGATGTGAAAACCTATAATTTTTCTCTTTAAAATCATTTGGGCAGTAGTTCAAAAATCTGCTTTTAAAGTGTTGAGGATGTAGATAGGTGTCTCTCAGCCATAGAACATGCTCTTCTTGAACCCATCAGGAGTTGTGGGCATGCTGGCCAAATTCCTACATTATGAAGCAGGGATGGGACCACTGGATCACACTTCACTTGAAGTCTTGGTTATAAAATATCTTGAAATAAAAAAATAAAATAAATTAAAAAAAAAAAGACTACACACCGAAACTGCTGTTTCTTTGGTCCAAAACAAAAACAAAATTAGAAATCCACTTCTTAGAGCAGGTCTTAATGGATTCTTGGGAAAAAAAGCTCCACAAAGGAGAGGGGATACTATATATATGCCTGATTTGGGTTTAAAAGTCCTGGAATAACTCCTGAAACCTCTAAAATGATGGCGCTCTTCTAAGGAAGACAGAAATATTCTATGCGGGACTATTAAAGACATTTTGTGCCACTGCTCTGTCAAATCCCTTCAATAGCTCTCACTACTTTTAGTAAAGGACACTCTACCATCTAGGCCACGCTTACCTCTCTGAACTCGCTTCCTCCTAGACTCCTCTTGGCTCATTTCATTCCAGCCACACTGGCCTCCTTGCTGTCCTTCAAACCTGCCAGGCCCTTTGCAGTTTATTCTCTGACTGGAATGATCTCCTCCCAAATATCCACATAGCTCGCTCCCTCAACTACCTCAAGTCTTTTGCTCAAAAGTCATTTTTTTCTGGGAAGATTTATAAACTCATCCTTCCCTACATTTCCAAATCTCCACCATCTGCTTTATTTTTTTTCAAATACCACTTATTTTTCTCTGACAAAATATATTTTACCTATTTATTATATTTATTATCTGATGCTTCCCCCTGGAGATCCATAAACTTGGGGTTTCGGTCTTGTCCTTTGCTATATTTCCTGTACCTAGAACATTGGTTAGGGTATAATAAGCATTCAACACATATTTATTGACTCAGATTAAATCTAAGGATCTAATTATTTCATCTGCCTGCCAAAAATACAGAATTCTTATCTTTCCCTCTCCTTTGGTTGCCATTTTTAATCAATGAGAATTAAGGGTTTATACCCTTAATAGAGCCAAAGGCAAAAATGTAAATGGCAGCCTGAAATTTGGGTGTCCTTTTTCATTTGATTAATCTCAGTGCATACAGATTTTACACATTTATATAGGAGTACACAAAAGTCTCATATATGTATATGGATATACATTTTACACACACACACACACACAATAGCAATATTCCATTTTTCATCCCTAACATTGAAGAAGAATTGAAACTAATAAACAGCAAGCTCTTAAGAATCACACATATTTAACTTTAAATTTAAAGCTCCGGACATCTGTTCTTCTGACTCTGTGATGATATAATTCTGACCTCAGGAAATACTGACATACAAAGCTTCATTTAAAACAAACAAACAAACAAAAACTTGATAAACTGAGGAAAAGTACTAAAGTAATACGGGACACTTTTTCTAAAGGGAAGAAATAATTATTAGAATTTCTTTATTAGTAACATACGGAAATTACTTATAATAAAAGCATTTTCAAAATATCTAACCTACAAAAAGCAAATATACACATAAATTTTCATAACAAATCTATTGTATAAAAAGCGGTATGCATGGACTGCTTAGCCAAAATAGAAACTTCAACATTACTAATTCAAAAACCAAGTCTGGCTCATGAAAATAGTCACTGTGCTATCATTAGCACAGAAGAGTTGGTTCTCCTCTTTGAACACAGTAAATACTTATGAAAAGGTCCCATCTCTTTAGCTTTCTGAGGGTTCCACTGCCCTGTCCCCTCACCCTGCTCCAAAAACACTGTAAGAATATTTGGGTAATATCAGTCATTCTATCTTGTTTTCTTCCAGTGGAAGTAAAGGTTACAGATTTTAACAATTCTTGCCTATTCCTGCCCATTAATTTGGCAGCGAGAATGTTAAAGATGGTGCTACAATAACAGGAAAATAATAGGATCTGTTTAAAACTTAAAGTTAGAAACTTCCTTCTAATGCCCATTAATTAATAACGATGCAATATGAATGCCCTAAAAAATGATAATGAGCTTCCAAAATCAACATTATATCCCTTCTCCCCAACAATTTAGCCAAATCTACCTAGGATGCTTGATGCATTTCTGAACAAAGTCGTTGTAGGAAAGGATAGGAAACAACGAAGCGGCAAAACCCTCAGCAATTTCAGCTAGGGGTAATGTTTCATAAAGCAACCAAAGGAATAATACAGAGTTTAAATCTTCTACACAGGGAAGATTTTTCCACAAGGACCTTATACAAGAAGGGTCCATATATGGACATTAACCAGCTACTAAACAGTATATTCTATAAGGTAACTTCAGTATTTCTCAGCTAATAATTTTGTTGTCTTTATGAAGTACACAATAAAAAATCTCTTCAGTATTACTTTTTAAAACATTTATTTATTTATTTTAGAGTGGGGAGAGGCAAAGTGAGAGGGAGAGAGAAAATACTCAAGCAGACTCCCGCTGAGCCTGACAGAGCCTGTCAGAGCCTGACATGGGGCTCGATCCCAGGACCCTCAGATCATGACCTGTGTTGAAATCAAGCGTTGGGACACTTGGGGCACCTGGGTGGCTCAGTGGGTTAAAGCCTCTGCCTTCAGCTCAGGTCGTGATCTCAGGGTCCTGGAATCGAGCCCCACATCGGGCTCTCTGCTCAGCAGGGAGCCTGCTTCCTCCTCTCTCTCTCTCTCTGCCTGCCTCTCTGCCTACTTGTGATCTCTGTCTGTCAAATAAATAAATAAAATATTTAAAAAAAAGAAAGAGTTGGACACTTAACCCACTGAGCCACCCAGGACCCCCTTCAGTATTATTAACATGAACAAATTTTATCCAACAGGAAATTACAGACAGTGTTCTAGAGAAGATTAAGCAGATCATATTTTATAACTATGCATGTTTCTGCTTGAGACAACCATCTAAAGTTTAATAGTCTATTTTATCTACAGAGATTCAGAGTTGGACATACTGAATTTCACACTAGGCTACTTTTCAACAGTGTAATCTCAAGCCAATCTTCTAGAGGTACTGAGTATAAATGCAAAATTTAAAAAAATATGTTGGTGGCGCAAACAACGGAGCGCTTGAGAGATGTGAAATAATTTGAGAGATTGAAAATGTCAGGGAGAAAAATGGAGAATGTCATGATGCTTTCTTAATTCTGATATCAAATACTCACAAGGCTTTTATGAAATTGGGTCACCCATTGCCCAAACATGCGAAGAATTCCATAAATACTTGCTAAAAAACCAAAGAATCATTGTCCATGGGTGAACTAAGGGAATGAACACAGTGAGAAGAGAGTGCTTCAAGTATAATCATTGATGATCAGAAAGATATGACAACACTTCAAACTTGGGACATAAATGATATAATGGCGAGCTTTCACTTTCCTTCATAAAACAAAACTTCTGTATCAGAATGTTCAAGGGGTTAAGCAACTATGCCACTATAGATGAAAGGCAGAAAATTTTATTCTTACTCTTTCCTTTTATACCTGTCGTATCAAATACTCCTCTAAAGCATTGCCTTCCGAGAAAAAGACCACTGCAGCTGCTCACATAGCCAACTACAATTACAATAGTAACGGTCCTGATAGAGGAAGGTACATCATAGCATAAACAAGGATCCTCATTAGAAATTTCTATAAGAGGATCATATGTGGCTTTTGTGACTATTCCCTTATCTGTAAAATTGGGATAATTTACCTTATAGGATTGTAAAATTAAATTAGATAATAATGTAGAACACTTAGTTTATTTGGAGAACTTGTTAAAATCCAAACATATTGGAAAGCACTCTGTGTTATTATGGTGCCGTTAGTAGGGCACTGGACCACAATGAGAAATACTACTCTAGGAAATTGCTATTTTTGTCACAAGCCCAATTCCTCTTTGGTCTTACTTTCCCAAAAAAGCAGGTGAAAAAGTCTCACCAGAAGCAGGAACTGTTACCCTTCTTTCCTTAGCTCCTGTGTCCCCGCACCCAAGCCTAGGGACGGCAGGGCAGCAAACAGGATAGGGCTTGCTGGCCATGATAGAACTGGGGAGCTGGTGTAATTATAATATAGTGCTGAGGGGAACCTGGGTGGCTCAGTCAGTTGGGTGTCTGCCTTTGCCTCAGGTCCTGATCCCAGGGTCCTGGGATGGAGTTCTGCATCGGGCTCCTTGCTTATTGGGGAGCTGCTTCTCCCTCTGTCTCTCTCCCTGCTTGTGCTCTCTCTCTGTCAAATGAATAAATAAAATCTTTAAAAACAATACAGTGGTCAGTAAGAATAAAGGGGAAGGGAAAGGGTTAGGAAGGGAAGAGAAGGATGAGAAGAAGGAAAAGAACATGAAAAAGATGAACAAAGAATAAAAAATAGTGTGGCAATTGAAAGTCCTAGCCTCAATCTCCTAAACCCACATAGCTTACAGATTTTTTGCAAGTGGTTGTCATCACACAGGAGTTAACTAAACTGTAGTCGGTCCCTGGCTTACCCGGTGGGTCATCCCTCATACTAAATCTCTGTGGTATAAACCTGCATTTCTACGGGAGTGATTCCGTCAAAAAAATGTTCACCTTTTGTTGGTGAAATTTTAAAACTCAGCTTGATATAGTCAAATATTATATTGCAAGATTTCTCACATTTTATATACAAAATTCTCACTTTTTAGCAAAGCATGGATTTTTACATCTTTTTTTCAACATTTTTTAACTCTTTATCAAAATTTATTTACAAATTACTTTTAGGTTGTTAGCATTAGGTAAATTACATTGCACTGATACTTGGATTTCGATTCTATTCCTATCACTGATTTCAAATGTAAATGTCATTCAGGCTTTCAGTTACACTGATAAATTGTGCAGTTAGGAGAAACAAAACAGGTGTTTGAGTTCATTTCACCATCTTTGCTACTACCGTGTCTTGGCATTTCTATGGAAATCCACATTTCAGCTGTGAAAAGAAGAACACCTTCTTTCAGGAAGTATATGCTACAACCATAAAATTCAAAATAGCAGGTATGGAACAAACTTAAAGGGGTATTTAATTATCTTTCTCCTTTTTTTAAGCACTTGAGATGCAATTCAAAGTTTTATCGAAGAACATAGATATATATACCACATGATTTATATGGTCAACACTAGCCACTCAGATTCCTCATATATTTACTAACTCTGCAGTCTTATATCTCAAAACATAACACATTTATAAAACATGGTTTACTCATAGACAGCAGCATCATTTGGCTGTGTGATTACCCTTAATATTGAAATGTATTTCTCCAAAGAAGTCCACCCTATCCTTTAGGTCTTCCCCAGTATATAGGATAGAGAAGTAGTAACTGTAATTGTTTATAAATGTATGTGTTCCTACAGTGCATTTCAGTACAATCTACATAAATATCCTCCATGGATGCGTGTACATTTCAAGTGAAAATGGATATGCCCCATGAACAATTATTAACCTTAATGTTGCGACTCACATAATTTACCATCTTACTGATTTCTTTTTCATGGCCTTAATCCTTTGCAATCTGGCTTCTGAAAACTTCAGTTCTACCTATTTCTTAACCACACTATAGAATATTATTCTGTTAACAACTTCTAGTCCAGGGCCTCTTCTCCAACATTCTTAAAATTACAGAATTAAATATATGGCAGGAGTTAAGGGGAGAGGAGTCCTTTCACAATGTGTATATCTATCAAATTAACATGATGCACACTTCAAACATTTTACATTTTACCTCTCAATTTACTACAATAAAGCTGGGGGGCAAAACCCACAAAAAACTACATTCAAACTTAACTTCCCCCAAATTCTTCTTTCCTTGTTTTCTTCTCTCATCATTTATTCTCTGGTGCTCTTCCTTTGAATATGCCACACATGGGTGCCCCACAAATCAGTCATCCCTCTCTCCTCTAAATTTTCTATTAAAATCTCTCCCACTCATGCAATCCAACTATCAATACTACGTGAATGGTTTGCAGATTATGTTTTCCTGATCCCTTTCAAGTTCCAATTTCTCACTAACTTAGTAAGCGTGTCAGTATGGCCCAGTGGCAACTCAAAACCACTATATCCTCAAGAAGACTCATTGTCTTCAAGAGACGGTTCCCTACAAGAGATCAGGTTCTACACTTGACTTACCCATTTCATTTCATGGCACCTTCGTACTGCAAGTCACTTTGCATCCATTTTTATCTTCACATACTATCTACCACCAAGTCCCCTTCATTTTTACCCTTCAATATTTCTGAAATTCTTTTTCTTCTCTGTAATCATAGAGCCAAATCTTATTTTGGTTTTGATTACCTCTACCACAGAGCACTCTGACAGCCTCCTCGCAAATCTTTCAACATTTAATCCATCATTCTTTCATCAAATATTTAATACAAATTTGCTATCTACCAAATACTGTGTTAACCTAAGAACACAAAAATGAAATGACATGGACCGTGACCTCAAGACATCTATGGTCTAGTGGAGAAAGAGATTGTGAAATAGAGTGATTAATGCTATGAAGTATAAATAGCAAATCTTATGTAAGCATAAAAAATGATCACGGAAGCCACATTTCCAAACAGCCTTTGAGAAAATCCTTCTTAGAAGAGGTGATGCTTAGCTGAGTTTGAAAGTACATGTAAATTAAATATTATCCTGGAATGTGAAGGGTTAAATGGTTTATAAAAAATGGTACACAGCATGACTATTATCTCCTCAGTGGGAGAAAGTGATATGGCCACAAAACCTCAGTGGTAAATGTTTGTAGATAGAGCTGCAGGTAGAGGAAAACAAAGGGTTGTAGGGTTTTGTTTATTTAAATTTTATCCATTTAGCAAATAATTATTTCGCTAAGCATCTAACATTTTTCTCATCAATCCCCTCATTCAATAAACAAAGTTAGGCAACTATCATGTACTGAAGTCATGCTATTTAGTAAATAAACAAGCTTTACGGTCTCAAGATATTTAAAATCTCATGGTAGAAATAAATATTACAAGGTTCATAGTTAGGTACAAGTTCTGAAAAGAAGTAACAAAAAATCCAGAGTGGATACATCATATAAACATGAAGCTACCTGATCCCACTTACCCATATAGTACCTCCCACCTGAAATCCCAT
Source organism: Lontra canadensis (assembly GCF_010015895.1). Classification (NCBI taxonomy): domain Eukaryota; kingdom Metazoa; phylum Chordata; class Mammalia; order Carnivora; family Mustelidae; genus Lontra; species Lontra canadensis. Next base: position 34,075,395 of record NW_022631003.1, on the reverse strand, counting down.
TATAATGGGGAAAAAAAAATCTTAGCTATAAGCTGCATCATCATATCCATGGCACTACAGTTTGTTTGGTTATTGTCACTGTTAGCCCAAAACCCAAGCAAGTGTGTGGTAAGTACGAATCATCAATGACAGAATGGATTTTGAGAATACAACTCTGATCTGATCATTCCCCACTGGAAAAAATTAATTGTTCTTCAATGCCTAACCTATAAAGTTTTAACTCTTTAGAGCAACACTTAGGGCTTCTTAAGCCTGACCTTAACTACATTTGGAATCTACTTTGTTTTCCTTTTCTCATTTATTTCCTTTATATTCCCCAATAAGTTTTTTATTTATTACCCCTGATAATACTTGATGCATTTTAACCTCTGTGTTTTTTAATTAAACCACTAAACTATTCATCCAATTCAATCCCACTTGACAAACCCCCAGAGGGCCCTGCCCCAATCTCTGTTTATTCATACACTGGCTATTTTCAGCGACATCATTCCTTCATGAAATAATCCACTTTTTACTCCATTAAAATATCTGTGCCTTTTTAATGGAATCTATCATTTCCTGATATCTGTCTTTTTCTCTATCATTCCCTATCATTTTTCTCGATCATTGCACATAGCTTTTGATATATTTTGAAAAATGTCTTCAGCCCAATAATATAATTGAGGTAACAAGGTTGCCAGGGTACTCGTTTTGTTGTATATCATAGTGTTTTGCAAGCCCAGGTGTTTAAAAGAAATGTGTAGAAATGAGGGAATAAATTAACTCAGGCATTACTTCACAAATGCATTCATATTAACTGTGTCATCATATTAGTTTAACCTATGAGAAAAAAATATAGCGCAATGCTTTAAAAGCTAGTTTTGTACCAGACATATTTGACCTCAAGTCTTGCTTTTAATAAATTTTAGTGACTTTCTTTAGCCCACCTAGAGAACAGTTTCCTCATCTACAATATATTGTGTGTATCTAAATATATATATCTACATATTGATAGTGATATCAATATTGATATAGAAAAGGAGAACATCTAAAGTGCATGATGTCTGAGGAAAAAACCATACGCTTAACAAATGTTATCTACTATCATTAAAAAGTAGCATCATTAAAGTCAGTACAATCTTTCCAGCTAATGAAAATTAATTTGTTATTACGGTTCTCTTTTTTACTATTTTCTACCATTAAAAGATAAAAAGAAAACGTTTGAGTTTTGTATAACTTGAACTCAATGTGTTACGAATCTGACGAGAGTAGCTTGTCTATATAAATATAGATAGTCAAGCATAACAATTTAGAACAAAGTCAAGATCATCATCTAAAGTGAAAGTTTTTGTAGTCTGCCAATTTTCTCTACACCGCTACTTCCTTTTAGTAACCTTGAAACTTAATATTTGATTGAATAATTTACTGTATGAGTAGTTAAATTTTCATATTTGCCTGAACAGACAATATATGCTGTGGAAAGCATCTGCTCACCCCTTTTCTAAGGGCACTGCAGATACAGATCAAATGTATCACTGTAATACATTCTTTGATTTTGTGAACTAGGAATAGTTAAAGGTGTAGATAATTAATGTTATTAGTCATTGCATTTTTTTCTCTGGTGAAATGAATACTAAAAAAAAAAAAAAAGGCAAATGGTGATTCTCTCTGTTCTTGACTTACAATACTAGCCTTCTACAGACAAGGAAAAGTGAGACTCTTCCATTTCCAGCCTCAGATGTTTTTTTCCTCTTCTGTTAACCTTCCATAGGTCAATGAAAAATCAGTCGTCTACGCTTAGAGCTAACATTTCTCAACACTACTACTAAGAGCGCCACGAGAAAGCTTGGGTCAGGAATACAGAAGCCATCCCTGCCTCCCAGGGGAAATGTCAAGCAGCTTCTACAATGGCCTTCTCCTCCCCAGTCTTGAGCACTCAAGTCAGAGGACTGGCTCTCACTGCAACACTCGGCTCCTGAGAGGCGGTGAGAATATGTTTAACTCTGACAATACATTACAAAGAGGTTAGCCTCAGTCAGCTTTCCTCAAACATTTCTTTTGACCTTTGTTCGTAGCATCAGAATCAATGTAAAATGTAAACCCAAAATTGTAGTGCTGTTACAGTGTAAAAATCATCCCGGTTCCTTTAAAATAACAACCACAACGTTTTCTTCTAGTAAGAATAGTGACCGGGAGAGACAAGGACGCAGTTTTCTTAAGCAAACTGCTGGCGTTTCTGGCTTTGTTTTTCAAGCCATCAATGTGTTTGGCAAGAGAATCACAATGGAATGAGAGTTACGGTAAAACATCCATAAGCTCTTTCTGTGCTCCCAGGTACTGCGACTTTCCTCACGCCTACACTTCATGCCTACAGTAGGCGAGGATCTGTGTCTCCGGGTGACAGCCTGGCTTTCAGGGGCACGGAAGCGTTTTCTGCTACAAGGAAAACAAGCAGGTTTATTCTTACTTCCTGGCCTTCTCATCTTCCTTTCAGCACCTTATCCTACCTTTCCTCTACATCCAGCTATCTGCGCAGGCCCTCTGGGTCACCTTTGAGATGTACAGACCTCCCACTGAGGAGTCCATTAAGGTGGAGTGTCCTGTCTCAAGGCTTCTAGGAGCTCCACAATTTGTACTTCTCTTTCATAACTCAACACTTTTATATATCAATTTAAACTCCTGTGTGATTAAATGAATTCAGAGCAATCTGTGAATGGCCAATTCTTGTATCTACTCATTTGTGTTTATGTTTTTAAGAGTGTTAAGTGTGACTTTTGTCCACAAGAAAATTGCATGTTGAAGTCTTAACCTAGTGTCTGCGAATCTAACCTTAGTTTGACACAGAGTCTGTGCAGATTTAATTAAGATTCAATACGACTGGAGTCCTTACAAGAAGATGGTCCTGTAAACACACAGACGGAGAGAAGATCACGTGACACCAGAACCAGAGATCAGAGTGATGCGGTTGCAAACCGAGGAATGGCAAGGCTTGATGGCCAACACCAGACGCTAAGAAGAGGCAAAGAATTCCAAGAAAGGATTCTACTAAGGCTCTCAGAAGGAGCATGGTTTTGCCGACCTTGACTTCAGACGTATAGACTCCAGAATTGTGAAAAAATAAATTTCCATTGTTTTAAGCCATGTAGATCGTGTTACTTTTTTGTGACAGCCGGAGGAAACTAATACAAAGAGTATCTTATGAATACAAATACATTCACGTTTACCAGAATGTGTACATAATATACTTTTAAGCAAAACAACTGTTTACCAGTCAGACTACCCTTTGTTCAGCCAACCATAGTCAGATGTCCTTTTCCCTCTTTTTCTACCAATTCTTAAAAGTGAGACATTTATGCAGATAGGGTTTTGAAAATAAAGGGAGCAATGCTAACTCTATATTCTATCTATCACAATTTTTTATACCTTTCTTATTGTCTCTAACTTCCCCTCAACACCCCTAGGGACTTCACATACATGTTCTTTATATTACACTAGGTTTGTTTTTTTTTTTTTTAAAGATTTAATTTTATTTGGGGGGGAGCAGAGGGAGCTTAATTCTATTTGAGAGAGAGAGAGAGAGCACAAGCAGGGGGAGCAGCACACAGAAGAAGCAGGCTCCTGGCTGAGCAGTGAGCCAGATGCAGGACTCAATCCCAGAACCCTGGGATCATGACCTGAGCCGAAAGCAGAGGCTTAACCCACTGAGCAACCCAGGCGGCCCCCTACATTAGTTTTTAAAGACTTTCTTTCTATGTCAATTAATGTTCAATGAAACTTAAAACAAAATCCATTGGTAGTTCATATCAGCATAATTGAAGATGTTAATTTTTATTAAGATCAAATTTCTAGTGACTAAATATTAATAAAGAATAGTGAAAATAAAACACGTATTAATGACTCATTATATACACTTATATGAATACTAAATATTTAAAATAAATAATGAATACTAAATGATCAAGACTAAATACTTAAAATAAATGTGTATACAAACACACAAATACTTCTAAAAATAAGGTAATATTATATTTCCTACTATGCAACTTTTTAAATTTAAAACTGACTCATGGACATTCTTCAGTATTTCTGTGAATCAACTCCTCTAACATTTAACACTTTCTTAGAAATCCATCTATTAATTCACAATAATATACTTACCTAATCTCCTTATAAAATTTTTAGTTTCTCTATAACAGTAATGTCACAAAGAATATACTTACAAATTCTGATATTTATATGTGAGACTATTCAGCTTCTAGTCCTGGAATTACTAGGTCAAAAGTACATATATATTTTAATTTTGATAAGCATCTTCAGATTAACATCAAATATTTGTTATTCAATGAATTATAATCCTTAGCTATAATAAACTAAGTAATTTGCATACATGTATACCATATACATCATAACTACCTTATCCTTCACGTTCATGTACACATAAGCTTTCTTAGGGAATAAGTGTTATTTAATTAATATGCAAATCCAGGAATAATGACATCCAAATTTGGGGCATGTGTGTATGTATACATGCACACCCATATTGCTATGTGTATGCATGTGATAAATCCAGAGACGTACAGGTGAAAACACATTATATGAATCCTTATAGAAGAGGAATTGAGTGAGTTAAGAAAAAATTGAGTGAGTAGGAAAGAGAAATACTTTCCATTATACACTTTTTATTACATTTTTCACTGTTTACTTTGTGCATGTAATATCCTCTCCAAAAATTAGCTGCATTTTTATAAATTTATATAAATATGGAATCAGAAATTCCTCAGAAATTAATAAATGTAAAACACAGTTAAACTAAGTTAATGTACACTTATTCCACATCAGAATAACATGAATCCAAATAAAATAGTGTTAGTTAGCCAGAAATCTTGTGACTAGTACATTTTAGTGAAATTTGTTTTCATCATTGGTCTATTTTATTATTCCTAAAAAAACAATTTAAAATCAATTCAAGTAATTTATATATTTTTCTTTTGAAACATACTTTTTAACAGTAAAAAAAAAAAAGCACTAACATCCAAATTCAGACTTCATACAAGAAACAGAAAATCTATAATTTTTTGATTTTACAGTGTGTGAGTTTAGGATAGAAGGAATACTCATTGGTTCCAGATGGTTACGTGAGTGCCAAATAAAGGTCTTTTTTTGATAGAGTTGAGATTACTGCACATTTTTAGTGGGTTCCAATTGTTGATAATAGACTGAATTTCCTAATAGCCTTTCCTGCCCTCTACAATATCAGCTTTGAACGCTACATAGATGGATCCCAAATATTGAAATTAGCTTTGGACACTACTGAGATAGATCCAGAATACTGAAGTTACACAAGAGATGCCTCTTATGATCTAAAATGTCCAGTAGGAGAGGATCTAGTCAGAAACCTTACACTCAGCTTGGAAGTGCAGAGTTATTCAAACTGTTAAAAAGAAACAAAACATTTTACTGAATATTTCAGTTTAAGAAAAATCATAACTCTACTAGCAGCAACTATTGTTCCTGAAAACACAAAAACTTTTGTAAGCAGGTGCAGTACCATCTTCTACTAATTTTTTACTATACCTCCCTCTCTTAGGATTTCCAAGTGGACTTATTACCTATTTTATTAAATATGCCAAAAGGTTATATAAAACATCCACAGAATATAGATAGAAATGGCATTCAGCACATGGTTTATTTATATATTACAAAACATAGTACCAGAGAGTCATTTGAAATTATTATTATTACGATCACTTCATGTAAGCGCCTCACAATACAAGCCCCTTTAAAAAACCCACAAATTGTTACTCTACGGCATTCAGAGAGACACACAATGCAGGCTCAGATCTTGGCAACCTGTGAAAATGCCCAGTCGAAAATTACTAACAGCTGGAGATGACAGTTGTTTTAACAGCTGAGCTGACAGGATTAATTTAAATGCACTGAAATCAAAAGTAGGTAACACCTGTTTAGTCTTCTAGGGCCATTCGACAAGGTAGGCCAAAGGAAAAATGCAGAGCCAGAATTGTGTCTCTCTCTCCTCGAAGGACATAGGGGCTTCAGAGGAGAATATCACCTTTTTGATGGAGGTGGGGTTGGATTTCAGCAGCAGGGGGCTGGTCAGCCTTTATCAGTTTTTAACATCTGGTTCCTATAATGTACCCCTTTCCCTTTTTTCCTTCTCTGTCCAAGGTCTTTGACCCAAACCCAACAGTGGGTAAAGATCACTAGATTTCAAAGCTACAGCTTCTCACTACAGCTTCCTAGAAATTCTCCTGGGTTAATTAATGTATTCTCTTTGAGCTTCACAGCCACAGCCACAGAAGAGATGCTCTTTTTTCCCCCTCCTTTCTTATCTCTGGTTCCAAAATATATCATGTCATATAAGAGTTTGCATTTCAAATGGTTGTCAAAAAAAATTATTCAGGGGGTTTCCGTGTAGGATATTTGTCAACAGCTGATGGTTTTAATCTAGAAACTATTCTTCCAAAAGAAGAAATATTAAAATAATTTTTTTCTAATTTGGGGAATAATGAAAAAAATGGTTTAGGTTTCTATGAATGAGAATGGTAGGATATTGTGATTACTTCAAAAGGTGCACATAAGCCCAGATTTATGTGTTCTTATGAACACAAGTACGTAAACGAAGCAAAAATCAAACAGTTTGAAAGCAGAGTGTTTATTTTGCATCACTTCCAAGAATTGGGACTTAAATTTACTTGAGGAACATAAAGGCTATTTTTCCTCACACAAAAGACTATTTTGGCCTACCATTAAGAAGCCTAAGGCGCACAAATCAAAAATCACTCTATTAAAATAGTTCGTCAAAGTGACACTTCTATCATTTGCAGGTAACACATAGTATATGGAGTGGATTTTGAGCAGGCACAAAGTCTGCTCTTCAAAATTGTACCCAATTCTCTCCTGGCCCCCATTTACAAGAGTACGCTTCCATCCCTGTGAGGCAGCGAGAGGAAATATCCTCAGGATTCAGTCTGCTTCCTTCTTAGCCAGCTCTACATGTCGAAAAGCACAGAGCATAAGGTTTTTATGTTTATTTGATTTACAGCCCAAATAAAGACATTAGACAATAATTATTTCCTTTTTGTCATTTGGGAAAAGATAATGTGCATAAGTAATTTTGAGGAGGCAAATTTTTTGAAAATTCAGAAACTCTGGAGTTTTAAAAATGATCAAAATTGGTGCATATACCAAGGAGATGCACGATTTAGAATCCCAACTGGTTATGGAAAATGTAGATAAATAGACTTTTTGGGTAGGCCAAGTTCTAGGTACCTAATTTGTACTAATCCGGAAACTATTCTTGAAGCACTATTATTAAAATAAAAAATGGCAAAGCTCTGTTAACCTAGGATTAATATAAATGCATGATGGCTTTATCCAACAACTAAAAAAGAAATCGCTTTTAAAACTAATTAATATTTTTTATTCATTTTAATTTTATTCATTCACACACACACGCACACAGAGATGCACTAAGTGTAGATGTTCTAAATAAGGGCAAAATGTTCTTATTTTTCCAAGTAATTTGCAGTGGTACTGAAATATTTTAAATCTTGAAAACTCCTTAAATAATTATATTCCATGAACTGCATTGCAACAATTATTTTTTTAAAAGCAAGGAATGAATTACTTGTAGGAGTTATAGTTTCTCCAACTAATATCTGATCAGTAACTGAATGATGGAAAATAGCTACTTATGATATATATCTCTATTTTTATTAATAATCTAATAACAGGTTCACACAAATATTAATTCTGGTGTGACTGAGGTTTTATTACCTAATGGGCTGCAATAAAGAAACTCTTGGTAGAATAATGACCATCATATTTTCTTGTCAACATCAAAGTTATGACTGTGTTATGGACAGTAAAAGTGTGATGACACACTTTAAATACTTTGGGTCAAAATATGTCTAGCAATAATTTGTTCTTCTTGGTAGTTTCTTAGAGCAATTTTCAAAGAAAAAACACAGATGGGAATTTTTTTTCCAGAAAGAAACATTTATGCTTTAAAGGACAATCTGTTATATGGTATCAGCTATTGGGATCTCTTTCGAGAAAGACACAATAAGAAAATTTCAGAAATAATACGAAATAATATAAGCAAGGCCAAAACCAAACTGAAAGAAGCATAGGTTATTTATTATTTGTTCCCTTCATATCCAACATCTTCATTTGGGATGGAGGAGAGAGAACAGTGACTCCATAGAGCTTAAAGCCTAAATTATCCAAATCCCACTTATCGATAAATAGTTTTGCCTAAAAAGATGAGTACAGACCTAATATATCTCAGAAAAATTCATGCTTCTCATAAAATATACACTAGATGCTTTCTACTTGAAAGCATCTAAATAAAGTATGCAATATATAAAGAAGAAAAAAGACAAGACAGACAGTGACCTTCAAGAGGCAGTTTTTGTGAGAACCAAAAAAATTTGCTAGATGATGTGAAAAAACCCCCTCAAACTGTACTTTATTTTTCTCTTACATTCAGTTCTGCCTTTAAGGAAAAAAAAAAATCACACAGTTTCAGAAAACCTAATTGTATTTCTAAGCCATTAAGTTCCAGAAAAATCTTCTGGTTTTTCCGCTTTATAATTATTTCAAAGTTTTCAGTCTATTGGGCATACAGCGGTAATTGTTGATCTATTCTATCTAATGACAGATTCTTAGAGTCTCCAACTTTTATAAAATAAGGAGCGGTGCCTTCCCTGCTTTTTATCTCTTTACACAACTCGGAGACTCAAAGAAGATAATTACAAACAATGCCTGAAGAATGGTTCAGTTAATGTTAATTTATACAACAAACTAATTACTACCAAATGGTAAAAATCACATGTGGAAGTCCCTCTCTCCCACGCACATAACTAAACCAGCAGCCATCTGTCTCAGCTTGGGGAGAGCTCAGGGACACCGGGGGAAGATAAGGAAAGCGAGGGTGCAGATGCATCAGTTCATTCACCTGATCAAATCTCCGGATTTGATCACCGTGTCTCTGAACACTAGATGTTTTCAGGAAAAGCAAAAGGGAAATCCATAGAAAGAAGGGGTCTCCCACATGTTTTCATGAAAGTGCATCTTGTTCTGTAATCATCACAGGTAGAAACCAATCTTCGGCAAGTGAATGCTTACTTATTTTGTTTTAGACCAACTACCTGTTTTTAAACTGCCATTCTTCATGCATGTGCCATTTTGCTATGGAAGAAAAAAAATAAACCATGCATACTTGAATTCTCTTCAGGAAGTCAGTAATTTCTGAGTTCTGGCAAGTGTGTTGTCTATATCTTTTAACAATCAGTAAAATAATCTCCTTGTATGTTATGATGAAATTGAGAGACACTTTTTAAACTATTTATATTGGAATAAGTACATACATTTGAACAAATAAAATAATGCTATTGATATTTTGACATTTAATTAGGCTATAATTGTATCAAATGCAGCAAAATAAAGGCAATATTTTTCCCTTAAAATCACAAGGTGAAGCTTGACATTTAGGTAATAATAGATTTTCAGATGAAATAATCTAAATGTAAAATAATAATGTATTTTGTATTTTAAAATTTAGAAGAATATTCATTCATAGATGTGTTTCAGGTAGGTTCTTAATGTCATTCGGAAGTCCAAAGAGAGAAACAGGTGCCTGGCAAATATTTAGTGAGTGAAAAACAGAATGAAAAACCTAGAAGTAACAGCAATAATCCTAGTTTCCTCTAACATATATCCCCTGTGCAATTAAAAAACGTTTTATGTATAGTATGTTCCAAACTCACTGGAATGGTTTCTTTAGAATTGCCCTTCATATACTTGATGGTAGCTAACTTGATTCAAGATAGACCACACAGCAAACCCTGAAGCAAATGAGTTTGTAGGAAATGTATTCTCTCTCACAAGATGTCCCATACTGAAGGGTTGCAGGCCTTCAAAGTAAGTCTTACAGGGTGGCACAGTCTTGTTAACCCTCTGCCTTTGGCTCAAGTCATGATCCTAGGACACGGGGATCCAGCCACAACAGACGACAATGGAAAAGATTATACAAAAAAACAGTTGGATCCTAACACTAGAAATGAGGAGGTTATGTAAAACTATCTATTTATTAAGTTACTTCTTGAGGTTATTTCATATACACTGACACACAGCTTCTAGAAAATATTTTTTTATGAAATTCTTCTTGGATATTTTACTTAAAAAAATCTTTTTTTTTAAATCCAAAAAAGTGGATTTTTTCCCACTTCCTTTAACAGCATTTAAATTATTGGACACATTTTTCCTACTATTCATCAACTTTTAAGATGTAAGTCCTACATGTGTAAAAACTGGAAAAGATTAATTTGGAGGTCATTCCTATTATGAGCATTCCACATAACCCATTAGGCTTTTTAGCAAACAGTGCAGAACATAGTCTCTTAAATATCAATGCTGCATTTAATGCTGTACACAGAAAATGGTAGAAAAATTTGTAATTACCCATTTAAAAAGCACCTTTAAATTATCTTCCATTTTAGGTCTTTCATCTATACTATTTTCATAGGTTCTTGTGATAGTTGATTTTACTCAAGAATATTCTTTCCGAAGCAAGATTATTTAAAAACAAAAGTCTAATTTCGCTTGCCTTTTTGATTGCCTTTTTAAATAGGTTGGAGATAGGTATAAATTGCTATAAATCCAAAGTCTGTAAATTATGTTGTTATAACTTAAGATAACTTTACGACTGCCCAAGACTATGACTGGCATCTCTATTAAAGTAAGGTAGGTATATTGATTAGTAACATTGTCCTTGATGTAGCTTGCAATACCTCGGGGGAGGCAGGTTTATATAAGAGAGAAAATTTTGATAAAAATAAAAGGCATGAACACAGGATAATTCAAGATTCTAGCTAAAGCTAACATTAAAAATGTCTGCCTTTCATTATTTAGATGAAATTACTGCAAAGCAATGTAGATAAATTATATGCCACAAATCTTACCAAAAAAAATCTTATCTTCTACCCTTATGAATTAATAATAGAGATTCATAGTGTAGATAAATAAACTTTATTTTTATTTGGTTTCCTGAAGAACACCTAATTAAACTAATAATAAACCTGGTGCATAATAGATCTGTAAAAGTTCATTCTTTTTCTTTTTGATCATATTTCTTAATAAAAAGCTCTCCCATTCTGTTTTTGTCCTTTGTGCATACTGACCTAACAAAAACATTGATATAATATCTCTAGAATTTTATACCTGGAGAGAACTATGAAACCTATTTAATGTAATAATTGTATTTTTTTTTTAAGTAAAGAAAATTGAAGCACTCGTGCAAGACTGCATAGGTAATGTTTGCAGCAAAACTAGAACCCGGGTCTTCACAATTCGGTAGTTCCTCGATTAAACTTCCTTTAGGAAGAAAGCTAGAAACCCTAGGGTAGATGCCTTGCTTCAGGTTACAGATAGCTTACTAAACCATTTAATAAGTTCACTCAATTAGGAATCACTGCACTAGAAATTTTGGATAATGGGGTGCGGAGACTCTATTCCTGCCCTCTAGGACAACACTTGGCAGACTTTATCTGTAAAGGGCCAGAGAGCAAATAGTTTCAGAAATAGTAATCAATTCTACCACTGTAATGCTAAATAAAGTAAGTTTTATTACAGGACACTACCTCAATATATAAATGAATGAGCATGTCTGTGTTCTAATGAAACTTCATTTATAGACACAAATTCCAATTTCATAAAATGTTCACATACCATAAAATGTTCTCATTTGGAGAACTGGATACTTGGGTCTCTGAGAAGGGGCCAACAGAAGGGCTTTAACTTTGCTTATCTTTCTCATTGGTTGTCTTGTTTTCATCTTTCTAGAATGATTATTCTGGAAGCCTATCTGGGGCAATGTCCTTTCACAGATTAGGCACTAGTTTAGTGACTGAAGGGCTGAAGGTTGGAATTAACCCTCTTGGAGAAGTGTTGTCGAGATGTCTGGGATGCCCAGGTAATAGCTCCTGGCGCTTCCATTTACAGGCTGTGATGAGAAGTGAAGACCCACGTCCTTTCTCCCTGGCTACTATGGGTTTTGCAGATGCAAAAGATGTCTCCTATCTGGTGTTAGGCAGATCATAAAACTTATATCTATCTTTCCTACATTGATCTGTGTGAACAGCTGTCAACTTACTGGAGGGGGAAAAAAAAACTGCTTAGACATTTTGAGATACTTAAATATCATTTAGACTATTTTGTCTTTATCATAAACAAGTATTTGGTTTTATTAAAAGGATTCCAATAAAATATTTTAAAGCAAAAAAAAAAAAATCTTTTTTTTTCCCCCCAACAATTCAAAAATGGACGAAAAAAACCTAAACTATTCTTAGCTCACAGGTCATACAAAACTAAGCAGCAGCCTAGATTTGGCCTCCAGGCCATAGTTTACTGACCACTTCTCTAGGAGGTCAAAATTTAACAGAGAAGAGACACAAAGACAAAACTTCTTAAGGCACTGCAACCAGACATCCTAAGCAAAGAGAAGCATGGTGGCTGTGAAAAGCTACAGGCAACTCAGCATTGCTAGAGCAAAAGTCACAGAGTGAAGCAGGGAGTGGGAGGAAATGAGAAACGAGGCTGGGGAGTTCGACAGGAAGCGAGCTCACTGCAGCTGTAGGCTGACTACCCACCCACTTTAATAAAGGTCTCCGGGAGACCCAATAAAATATATAGGATGGCACAAGCACCACAACACATGCCAGCTGAGGTTCTTTTTCCACTCCTGAGAAGAAATTAAATAAGTCTACTTCCATACCCCGAGGCTGTTCCCCCATTGTCTCTTCTCCCTGCCCAAGGAACTGAAACAAATATATGGATGGAATTTTATTAGTTGCCTGCATGACATGTGAGCATGTCTGAATAAATGTATTAATACTTCATTCTATATATGCCTGTTATACACTTGTACGTGTTAGACTTTAATCAGTTTTGTTTAAAATTGAAGTTACAATTACAGAGCAAACAACATTTTAAATGAGTTTTAATGAGTTTGGGCTAAGCATTCACATTTTTCATAATGGATGAAATATGAATCAAGAACTTAGTAAGTGTATTTTAGCTCTTTGAGTAAGAATTAGGTTAAGTACCAATCATCATCACCATCATCATCATCTCCATGATTTTGGCTCACCTTTCCAACATCATGCTGCTGGTACAAACCAAGAGTTCAAGGATAACATTCCCTACTCTTTTAGTGAGTAAAGACAAAGATGGATAAAGGGAAGTAAAACATCGTATGTCCAGCCTTATTTACTGGAGAACTTGGGAGCAAGCAATTAGAATATTTTCTTCAGAGCTGTCTATTTTTCAAAGAAAGGTGTGGCTAGGCAGAAATCAATAACTTGAAGATACTCAGACAAAATGAGGTGATGAGTTAAGCTACACTATAAAAAACTATGTTATAGAAAGATCCAGTGAATATTTTAAGTGCTTTTTGCACAAGCCCTTTAAGGGAATTGGCTAGAGCAGCCATAATAGCCACATGACCTCCGTAGACAACATAAACAAAAAGGGATATGTATATCACTATGTAAATATTAACTCATTTTAGATGCACTGAAGGACCGTCTCCTCTACTGACAGAGCCTCCTGGTCCTCCTTGCTCAAAGCTCCTTTCACCATGAAGACGTATGGTTTATCTTCCCCAAAGGACCATGAGCAAATTAAGGACAGAAACTGTATCACTGATTTCTGTCTTCTCGTTAACACCTATAACACAACTTGCATAGAGTAGGACCCCCACAACATCTTCTGTCAGCAGGGAAGAATGAGTGGATAGGTGAACGAACACAAAACAAGGTGCTACAGAGAGAGGAGGCATTGACTCCACGTTGGGCATCAGGAGAGATTTTATACAGACGTGAACAGGAGTCCAAACACAATGAACAAATAAGACACAGGACAGAATGGCGAGTTCTGTTCTGTACTCAGATCCTCCTTCTCTGTGTATTTTCCTTTTGTCAAAAATTGTTCTAGGTCAAAATTTTTAGTTTGGAGACTAAGAGTGAGAGAAATGCTCCTAAAATGTAACAATAATGTATTATATCTTGTGTGTGTGTGTGTTTATTTCATTCTAGAGAAATTTTGGAGATCTAACAGTCGGCAAGATTTTTGTCTTATGTATGTGAACATTAACATATATTTAAAAAAAAAAAAAACCCAAAACTGATAGACACAGAGATTTAATTGCTTTAGAATTAAATCTTCAAAAACAATTATTAAACAATATTTCAATGGTTTCATATTGTTTGGAATGGAGATAAGTCATTTCTAAAGGAAGTATTGTATACTTCTCTATTGAATGCAATATACCTCAAAACCTGCAAATGTTTTTAATTTGAATATTTTAAACTTAGAAAACAAAGGAAAAAACCCTGGCAGTAAAAAACAAGGACTCCACTAACCCCACTAACTTCACTTAGTTAATATTTTTCATTAACCCCTAATTATAATATTCCTTCAGTGAAAAAGGTGTGCTAAAAATACTCAACTTCAACTTCTTTTTGGTTCTGTTGGTTTGTTCCTGATGAGTCCCATGAGCTGAATGGAGAAAAGGCTAAGCAGAGCACCATGGTGGCTGTCCTCCCGTAGTACAGAGCAAGAATAGCTACACTGAGGTATCAAGGAGGTAAACCGTGAGCAAACCCCTCTCCTTCCCTTCCCTTTTACTTCACTCGTGGATGTTTCCTCTCTGGCATTTGGAGGGCTACACCCTATAAAGGCTGAGAAGGGACCTGCCCTATTTCCATGTGCTGCTCTCAATGTTGTGACCTCCTGGTTAGAGCTTTTTTTCACTGACACACGGCATCCTGACACTGGTGGGAAATAGTAGAGTAGGGGAAGGGCTGAAGCAAAAACACAAGAGGGGGAATAAAAACACCAAAAACAGAGAAAGGCAACAAAAATCCAAAAGGAGGAGGATGTGTTTTGCTCATTTCTACGGCTTTCTGTTCCCCGGTCTTCCATATGACTAATGCCACATGCTGGTATAGAAACCTTTCAGGTAAATGTCTACAACAAAACATAACTTCTTAGAAGAGAAAGGCCTAAGCAGCAGAGATTTAATTCATCTTGAAACAGCAAATCAATTCTTATCTATTAACACACTAAATATGGCATAGGAGCACTGTCCTGTTATAATAAACAGACGTGCTCAATTATGGTGTGCTTTCCCAGCTACCGATCTCTTCAGTAATTATACCATGCAATGAGCTCTACATTGATATTATATTAATATGCAGGGAGGAGAGAACTTAAATACAAATTAAATCAAGGCTTGATATTTCAGGGAAGCTTACATAAGGCCTAAGAACAAATGGCATGTTTCTTAGAAGGAGGTAATAAAGGTGATTTGTATAATATCTCACATTCTACTTAAAAAGTTTAGAAATGAAAACTCTCTTAGAATTCTAGTCCCTTAACTGTCCATTTCACACAAAGCACATAAAGCTGTCTATCATGTTCCATAATCACCTGTACTTGTCATATTAACAGCAATAACAATCTTCCAAAAAAAAAAACCATTTTATACAGACACGTTGCAATAAAAAGAGAATGACAAATAGAAACTTTTTCTACAGAGACAAAGCAAAAAGATAAAGTTCAAGAAAAGGTTTCTTACCCTTTTGCAGAACTGTCAAACAACTTATATTGACCAAGAAAAGCACACAGTAAACACACCAAACAAAAGAAATGATGAAAGATGTATTTACTTGTTCAGGGCCTTTATTTTTCTTTCTATTTCACATACACCCACACTGAACAGTCTGCATTGTGTTAATAAATAACCAGGAGCAACCTAAGTGAACAGAGGAGGGGTTTCTATGATGCTGTCAGGTACCAGACAGTTGCTTGGCACTGCTGATACACTTCCCCACGTGCCAGTTGCACGCCCACATGAAAAAAGAGAGTGTATAGGTTAATGGATGGATCCTTTTACTTCCTAGATACAATAGGAGGGAAGGAGGAAAAGTCAAAAAACAATTGTTAGATTTTTGGAGTTGTCCAATCCTTTCCATTTGAGAAGGAACAAATCAACTTTACAGACCATGTCCGGCCAGGGTCATCATTTACCCAATAACTTGTCATGGTTATTTGGAAAGTTATGAAACTCTAACTCCAAATTCTTTAACACTTATGAGTTTGTATTACTTTATTTTTCAAATTGTTTCCAGTGTTGGTTCCATGGTTTATTCATTTGCTTTCCCCACCCCCATATATAGATCAAATTGAAATATTCTGAATTCATTTGTCTGTTTTTATTTTCTAAAATACAAAAAGGAGCCCGAATAATACACATGAATTGTGACCGAAATCCAAACTCAGTGATCAGGGTGTTAGAGTTTACCTCACTTATGACATTAAATTCACAAACAAAAAAGCTACTGTGTTAGGTCAGCCTGAGACATTTCAGTGTTTTGTGCTTACTCTTCATGAAAGTTTGCTTCCAAATGTCTCGTGACAGTCTTCCCTAGAGCTAAGGGAAAAGTCTAGCATAAATGAAAACAGGCTAAGTGCAAAAACTATCAGAGTAGAGGTGAACTTTTTGTATAAACTATGATAGGTAATATACATAACTTTCTTTTTCTTGCTTGCTTGCTTCATAAGTGATTTTTATATGTTATGTAGATGACCTAGGAAATAGTTAATTGAAAATCTAGAGGAATGAAAGTTGGCTTTCAAATTCAGGACAGAAAAAGAAGGGCATTCATTCCAAATTTCACATATGATCTCCCCATCAGCCGTCTAAGTTCATCATCCCAAAATGGGAGCACAGAGCACAATCTGGTATCCAAAGTTTATCATCACGTAAGATGGACTGCCTTAATCAATCCAAATGTCCAGGTCATATGCTCATTCTGGTTTGCCCTTGCCTCACTGCTCCCTCACCATCTTGGCCATTCTTGTCCTCAACATGAATGGTGGTTAAGGAAGGCACACTGGGAGTCCTTGAGGTCTCAGAACTCTGGGAGCAGGTGGCAAAGGAAACTCTGAGTGAGCTCTCCACTGACTCTAGTGCTGTCCGTGCCTTCCCTGTAAGCAGCTCCTATTAAAAAAAAAGACCAAGCATCCACTAGAACAAAACCAAGCAGGCCTATTTAATTAGGGCATTTGCTTGATATCCACTTCTTCATGTTCAACACACAGCCACACAGGCCTAGGAGGTCTGATTAATTTTAATATGCACAGTCGTGACAAGTGCCTCAAGGGTAGCTGAGTGAAAAAACACACACACACGGGCAAATGCAGAAAATCCTCCGGCTAGCCTAGTCTGAGAAATCAGTTTCAGGAAAATGCTGTGTGTGTTCCCCCAGATTAGAGTGTTACTATTCAGCGGGAGCCTGAACCTTTAATGTGAGGGAAAAGAGGGCTCAGAAACAGGTGGCTGGCTCTTCCCTCTTGAGTAAATGATATCTCCAAAAGCTGTGGCACATAAGCAGCAAGGAGGGCTGGCACATTCCGCTAATGTTTATTTCTAAATGTACAGCCTGGGTCAATGGGTCTTTTTTAAGCGATCCTTGAATTAAAACCGAAAGTCTGGAACTGACAGTTTTAGTTAAGGTCAAGCAAAACAGGGGTGCCATATTTATCGGAAAGGCTTAGAAAATATTAAAAACATTTGGGCAAAGAGATGTTGGAATGGATTATTTATAGAGTTCTCTTAGTAGACAACTTCACCTACGAGAGGAATCCAATAGAACCCTTATATTCACAGACGAATAGACACCTGGAAAAACCATGCTGGCTTGATTGCTCTCAGAAAGATGAGCGTTAAGGACATAATATTAAGTATCATTTCATATTACTAACAAATGTACACATTCCAGTTAAAAAGAAAAATAGAAGTTTTCTTGGCCAGACGGGTTCCTTTATCAGACAATCCTAGATCTCAGCTCAGGGACCTGCTGTTTTACAGAAAGGAGATCCCAAAGGTAATCCTTGAGCTGTTATTTACAATCCAAGTCAGAAGGTCTCACCAGAAGATATAAATTAATTTCCTAGAACACTTAATGAATTCAAAACTATCAAGATAAGCCGCTAGGATGGATGCCACTTGAAAAGGAGAGGACAGTGAACAAGTTTCCCTTCAGTGTTGAAAACTTACAAGGCTTCAAACTCGGCTAACTGTGCTTAAGTTAAAATACTTATTCCTGAAGAAATCGGCGCTGCGGCATTCGAGGGCATCTTCTTGTCCTGACCTTTAAAAAATAAACTCTTTTCTTTATCATCGTTTTATGAGTGTCGATTTCCATACAGTGGTGCCTTTGAAAAGGGTGCCTGGAGGTTAGAGTCTAGCTTGCTCAACAAGAAGAGAGACGTTCTCCAGTGACAGACCGCAGCGATGAACACACAGCCACAATGCATTACGAGTAGCCTCCAACAGCAGCGGGAGTGTGAGGAACAAAACTTAAAAGGGCTCAATTGAAAAGTACCCTTGTTTGTCCTTCAGTGGGACAGCACTTACAAAGCCTCTTCAACATGTACTTTGTCAAAAGGACAGTGAGTAACTAAACAAAAGCAACTCAAACCTCTGCCAATTAAAGTATCTTTAAGCTTTTCCCCTGATCCGTTCACTTTTTATTTCTCCCACCTCATCAAATGTGGTTTTAAAAACAAGAGGGAATTTCAAAGTGCCCTCTTCTTTGCCCAATTAATGGCATGCTTTGGGCTTGTGAATTTAGGGAAGTCAATCTCCATAATTTCCTTAGGAAAAATAGTAATTAAAAAGTTGGTAAAATTAGGAGGCAATTCCAAATTTCTATCTTAACTTGTCTGTGAATGTAATATGCTTCAGTTTAATTTCTAAAGGGCGGCGCAACAACAGACATTTAAATTATAAGAACAGGCATTGCGATTTAAAATGTAAACTCAAACATCAAACATACAATGCCTGTAGGAATGTTCACAAGGCCAAATATCCACTTTGTACCCAGGGCCCGTCTTTTCCACATAATGATTACAGGCAATGCTGTAGCACACCACAGATGAAGATTTACTGCTTATAATATCTACTTTCAGACCCCTCAAATAAGTCTTAAAACAGGGGGAAAGCTTTATACCCATTTAGAGGATCTAATGGCTCTGTAGGTCAACATACTTGTAATAAAAGTTAAAAGGGCATTAACATAATTATTTCTGGTGGGGAAAAAAATGTAAGTATCATAGAAAGGGCAATGAAAGTAAATTATTTTCAATAGGTGGGACAGATGCAAATATCAAAAGGATACATTACAAAACAATATCCATACATATTTTAAAGTTTTAAGAAAGGATCATTCATGACCAACAATTTGTATACACTTTTTGTTTCACAAATACTGTATATATGGACTTAAAAGCTCTCCAACCCCATCCTGCAAATGCTACAAATGGAATTAAATGAAAGATAGTTTGTGTTTTGTTTTGTTTTGTGTTTGCCACTGAGGATTTGTATTGTACAGTGTCAGGGTGATATCCACTTAAGTTTCTCCATCTAAGGGAACAATCTTTCCCACTGTGTCTGCTGGAGAGAGAGACAAGAAGACACAGAGAAAATGAGAATGAAAATTTCAGTATCTCCTTGACCCACTGACTGTCTATGGCCTACAGATGACTCTTAAAGGCTGGAAGTACATCACAATATATACTTTTTTCCAACCCATCCCATTGTTTTGATTAGTTCTCACAAGAAGAAAACTCTTTTTGTGAAGTCTGTACTAAACGCAATGACGTGTTTCATGTAAAGTAACACTGCGTGATTTTGGTAATAGGTTGTGCCTTTAGGGTCTTGTAATATAAATTGTGAGCAAAGATTTTCTGAACTTCAGGAAAAAGAAGTTCCAGTTGTGTAAATAATGACAAAGTCTAGTTCTAGTAGAAATGAAATTTCACAAATAAATGCAGTTTCTTACACACAAGGAGTACACTCATCACGGCACAACAATTTTGGAGGTGTGGGCGTCACACTCTAAGAAGGAAGAGCACTGACAGATAAGATGCTAAATAAAACCAAGCATATGTGGGATCTGAAAGGAGGACTACACACACGCACACATGCACACACAAAAGGAATGGAAAGAAAAAAGCAGAAGGGGGGAGGAGAGGAAGAATAAATAAACCACATAAAAGAAAGCGAAAATCTTAGAAAATTATGAAACTTTGGCCAAGGGAGCCCTCATTTAGAATCTGTCTTCAGCACACATTCACATTTATTTAGAAATAAGAATATAACAAGTCCACAAATGCCATGTTAAAATGACTTTCCTACTTTCATGTTGGTCACAGTTTGCAACTTCAACCCTATCAATTTTGAACAGTAATTCTTGAAGTCGAAAATGGTTTGACCACATTTTATTTAGGGAAATTCATGTAAGTAAAATCAAAGCCTCTACCTATCCCAGGATTTTTGTGAAGGTTGGGTTTGTTGTTTTTGTTGTCCACTACATATCCTAAATTTCTAGAATTTTACAGGTCTGAATTCTATTTTTTCAGTACCTAAAAGCACCCTGGGAAAGCAACACTGGAAAATATATAATGTTTCCAGCATGCCTAAAGTACTAATGTTTCTAACCAGACAAGATGTGATAATGACAATAACTGGTCTAATTCCAAGTTGGTTATAATTCATGTAGTACTTTCATGTGCATTACCTCATTTGTTTCCTTCAACAACTCTCTGATGAAAGTAGGGCAGTTAGCATTGCCAAATGAAGGCAGATATTCATTACTTTAACACAGTCATTATAGCAACTTAAATGCAAGAAAACATTATGTTTTTTTTACAATTGAAATCATAAGGTAGATGTTCAGTTTTATGCAAGAAATTCTTATCTAAAATTTAAAATGTACATCATGAGTCCTGGGTTTGGAAATTGAACCCTTGAGGTGACATGTTAAAGTTTTTGGGAGACTGGCGGATCGGGGAAGGTGTTGAAAGGAATCAGCCATTTTTCTTTCACCAAAGCCCTCTAACATGCACGATGTGTGGGGAGGGGGAAATAGGGTTGTGGAACAGAAGATCCAAAATTAAGCTGCGCCCATCTTGAGGCTATCATAAGAAATAAGAATTCTTATTTACATGAAACACTTCATTGCGTTTAGTACAGACTTCACAAAAAGAGTTTTCTTCTTGTGAATTCTCATGCCAGCTCTATACACCTAGAAAAGGGTGCTGGTCTCTGTTGTGCTGACACACTGTTAAAGAACCAGTTTTAGCTTTGAATTTTGGAAAATTACTCCTAGATCAATCCAATTCGCTTTTCACTTTGCCTACAGGAGTGGGAGAGAATTACTGTCTACGGCCACTAATGCATAAATAACACCAGCATATTTCCTTAGAGAAATGTGAAATATTAGAGCCATTTAAAAGATTAATGTGAATATAAAGTTTCATTCTGTGTGTATGTTAGTTTTCTATCCTGGATTTTATAATATCCAGTTTTGTGACATAAGACAAAACTTCAGAGGGAGAGGGTGGCAAACGGATAGACATTGGGGAGGGTATGTGCTATGGTGAGTGCTGTGAAATGTGCAAGCCTGATGAACCACAGACCTGTGCCCCTGAAGCAAATAATACATCATATGTTAATAAAATAAGGAGAAAATTGTCATCTCTAAGTCACAGAAAGAATGGAAAGTAAAGATATCAAAGATTAAATAATGAGAAGTTTGAAGAAGACAGGATGATGAGATAAATAGAGAGGGAGGTCAAAGAAGAGTCTGAAAAAGATACGAAGAAAAGAGAACGTCAGAGCTGGAAGAAAAAGACACACGAAGCCAAAAGCCCCTCAGTTTTTAGGGAGGGTTCGTTAGCAAAGGTTACAATACGTCAATCAGTAGTTAACTGCCCTACACAGTAAGATAAATAGTCACCCATTATGTGTCAAGCCCATTACGAAGAAACAGACAGGCACAGGTAATTAAACTAAGGACTCTTCATTCACAGGCGCTTGTGGAAGACAGGAGGGAAGTAAACAATAGTGATAATGAGGTAAGAACTAATAGAGGTTACTTAATGCTAATAGTGTAGACGAAGCCAAATTCTGACAAAGGCGTTCAGAGAAGGTATTGAGTCTTAAAGGTGAATAAAAATATACTGGGTAGCTAAGACCAGCAATGACACTCTCGGCAGAAGAAGCCACATATGAAAAAGTAGAGTAGTATTAAAAATACAATATTGAGAGAACCACATTAAGAGAGCACAGGAACATACCTTAGAAAAGTGGAGAAAATAACATTAAGGGAAAAAAGGGGTTGAGACAGATTATATATGGTCTTATATTCAATACCAAGTAGTTCGGCAAAGGACAGTAATTTTGTTCCAATTCTAGTTCCTCCATATAATAAGAAAATAAGCAAGGTACTGAACTTCTGGGAGCTCCTGTCTGGCTCAGGAGGTTAAGCATCTGACTCTTGATTTCAGTTCAGCTCATGATCTCAGAGTCCTGGGATGGAGCCCCACGTCGGGCTCCATACCAGGAGCGGAGTCTGCTTAAGATTCTCTTTTCCTCTCCTTCTGCCTCTCTTCCCTTCCTCTCTCTCTCTCTCAATAAACAAACAAACAAACAAACAAACAAATTACTAAGCCTGATGTTAACCTCAACATTTTTGAGGATTAAATGAAGTAGCTCCCACAGTATCTGGAACAAGAGACCTATCTTTGCTAAGGTCTTTGCCTCCCATCCCCAAGACTTCTATGGGGCAACACTCAGGAAGTAAAAGCATCCTTCCAACAAATATTTTGAATATTTACTATGTACACTACCCTCACTTTTAAGGAGTTAATGTAGGGGACGAACTGACAAATATATGGGCAATTATACAGTAGAGTAAGGGTAACGATGGAAGCAAATAACAGTACTTAATAAAAAAATGACAAAGCTAAAGCAAGTGAGTACTCTTTCTGACAACTGAGACTTGGAGAGAAGAGGAACAGAACTATACATAAAGGTGATGGGAATCAAGAAAAAATAAGTTTTGTCTGTTGTGTTTCTAGAAGGAACAGAGGTAAATTTCCCTATAAGTTGAAATGGCCATTGCAAAGAGATGCAGAACACAATGTTGATGTTAATACAGAAAAGTTAAAATAAGAGGCCTGCTATAATGTTTGTTTCTAAAAGAATTGTAAGTTAGGTATTTAAAGTCTCATCAAGGTAAAAGTTATTCTCACCTGTGCAGTTAATGACCCCAAATTTGAATGAAAATCAAGTTAAAGTCTGAGTCTGACCCACTATATTTAAATGATGATCTGTATTTCTAGATCATCCCTAGCTACTGGAACTTGGGAAACTCAGGACATTTGTGGATACCTATCAATCTTGGCTTTATTAGGTAAATTAAGATATCTGGTTGCCTTAGATTCAATCAAATTTAAGGAACAGTGAAACACCCTTCAAAACAAGGGTAAGGTGACATTATTTCTAAAAGACCAAGAGAAAGAGAAAAAAGAATGTCTGAATGTCTGTTGCAACTGAACAAGAAAACAAAGGAACCTATGCCTGTAAACTGTGGGCTGGATTCTCATTTGGCTTTAACACCGACTGCTGTGGGATTGCAGGCACATCTCTCTGCCTCCGTCAGTCTCAGGCTTGCTCACTCTCTCTCTCTGTCCCTGTCTCTCTCAAAAATGAGGATAGAGCCCAAAATATTTCTACATTTCATTCCAATTCTGAATTTCTGTTATTCAACAACTATTTTGCTCTCGACATAATAAAATCTAAAACAAGCTTTTATTAAGATACTCTCCAAGGCATGCATTTCTTTCCTTTCTTTTCTTGTCCTTCCTTCCTTCCTTCCTTCCTTCCTTCCTTCCTTCCTTCCTTCCTTCCTTCCTCCCTTCCTTCCTTCTTTTCTTTCTTTCTTTCTTTTGCACTTTAAACTCAAAATGGTTCAAAATGAGCTGATTTTCAATTAAAACTTTCTGGAAATGTGATCAGCACTGAGGCATCAGGAACTTCCTTTGGCAGATAATTATTAAGTGCTACTTTATTGTTTCATATTACAAAGGAATTTTGGCACTCGTGGGCAGAAGAGTAACATTAAACCATTACTGGCAAATTCCTAATTGGAAGAAACAGTGTAACTAGTGGTTAACAGCATGGATTATAGTTTAGTTTGACTTCAGTTTGAATAATGACCCTGACACTTAGTCACACTCTGACATATTTAATCATGTTTTCTCATCTGAAAATGGAAATGATAAGAATAAGAATATTTAGTTCATGTGAGTGGCACTTCCTGAAATTGGGACGGCTATACATAGCAGCCTTGGCTATAAGGTTTATGTAGAGATTAAATGAAGTGTTTCATATAATTATGTAACACTACAGTGCACACATGAGATGCACTTAATATACGTTACCTTTCCCCCACTAATACATCATTATTTAATCAATGTTTTGATGCAGGCATTACGTGTCCCATACTATAATATTAAACCTTGTTGTTATTCTTAGCCTCTGGTAAGTTAGTTAAAGACTAACTGATAGAGCTTTGTTATTACCAAGTATAATGTAACTAGATTGCATAGGGCAGATAGATATTTTGAGCTGTGAATTTACTATGAAGTTTGGCATTCCATGTCAGTTAAGAGACAGTGGACAAATGAGTCTTTCATGCCAATCTTTTTTGAATAACGATAGGCAACAATTCTGATGGAGGAAAAAGATACAAACAAAAATGCATTAATATATTTTTCTCCTATTTTAACTTCTGAAATATCTTAATTGCTTGAAAAACTAAACTGGCTGGAATAAAAGAGCCATTTTTTTTTTTCTTCAACTCATAAGCAAATCTAATTTTCTTTCTAACCATTTCACCTCAGTGGCCTCCTTTTGTATGACACACCATTCTCCTCTAACTTCTGAATTTTTGTTAGTTTGCTCTTGGCAGGGATAAGGTCGGAAATAATAAAGATTTTCTACTGAAATCTGCTTTCCCCCCTCAATGAGAGGAAGCAAAGGCATGAATATGGCACCCTCATAATGATTTAGCTGGGGCTTAATGAAATTTTCATTACAACCTGCTGTTCATTTTAATGGCCTTTGAAAAACAATGGAAAAAATAGCTTGGGGGAAGAGGGGATTTTTCTGTGGCATGTATTTGTGAGCTTAACATTTAGTTCCATTCACCCTATCTCTGGTTGCCTCATCCCCATATTACTGTTCTCATCACAAAGCTGTTACCACGTTTTGTAGTTTTTGAGCATAAGTTCTGCAGTTCTTTTGTTAAATTTATTCCTATTTTATTCTTTTGATGCTATAGTATATCACAGAGCTATGATCATTTTTTTGTACTATATACAGTGGAATTGTTCTAATGCTTACATGATGTCAGGTTTCAGTGGCCATTCTCATGCCCAACCATACCATACCCTATGATTAATGGAGTATTTAAAGCCAATATAACTTCCTACTTTAGTGTTGGGATGGACTTTTACACATCTACCTGGAAGTATTTCCCCATGTTTTCTACTCTTCGTAATTAAATAAACTGTTGTCAACATTCTATTGCTTTCCTATGATATGATTTTTCTGCTTTTCTATATTTTTTCTTAAGAACATTACTTTATTGAAATACGTAAATTGCTGCTTGACATCTCTCTCAATTGTTGCAGTCATTAAATAAATGTACTTGCCACAGCAAATTTCTTTATCAGTAAAAGTGAGTGTATTTACATTTCTGTGTACTTAAAGCACATGTCTAGGAATCTTGTGTACATAAACATAAATAAATCTTAGGGGTTCCGTAAAGTATCTTTCTGGAACTCAAGCTTTTAAATGTTAGCCATGTTCAGTTGTTACTCTTGTCTTCCATCAAGACTATCTCTGTATTTTCTCAATGTCTTTATATTATTCATTAGCAAGTCTGTCTTGAGCTGTGCTTTTAATATAGCTGTAGGAGGCAAAGTACAAAAAAAAAAAAAGTTGTGGGAAATACAATAATGAAACCAGTATAACGTCCACATTTAATAGTGATGTTTCTTCATCAACTCTTCCAGCTGTGGATGCTCTATCTCTGTCTGCTCTTCTGTTGTGCACCTGTTGCTAGATATTACACTTTGATCCTATATCCCAATGCATCTAAATGGGAGGCACTGCCTACTGTCTTCTTTCCTTCTGGGAGTTGTTCATTTGGATCTGTCCTGTCATGTACCTCCAAATTCAGAGTCTGTGAAACTACTTAGAAGCCAACATGACACACTGGAGAAATAACAAGGTCATGTACCAAATTTCTATGGAGAATTATCACCTAAATGTACACACACACACACACACACAGACACACACACAAACTACTTTGTAATCCAATATATAGCACTACAGTGATAGTTCTTCCTAGAACTTAGATCTGGACCACAAACACATCTCAAACAAAAATCAAACAATAAAATGCGAGGGAAACACTTCCTAACTCATTTTATGAATGCAGCATTATCTCACTAGAAAAATCAGAAAAAGACATTGCATTAAAAAAAAAAAAAAAAGCAACTATAGACCAATATCTCTCACGAACATAGATGCTGCAATCCTCAATGAAATACTGGCAAATTGAATCCAATATTATATATGTCATAAACCACAACTAGGTGGAATTTATTCAGTTTGCAAGGTTGGTTCAACATTCAAAAATCTCATCATATGAGCACACTAAAGGAGCTAAAGAGTATTATGCTAAGCAAAATAAGTCAGTCAGAGAGAGACAAATGCCATATGATCTCACTCATATGTGGAATTTAAGAAACAAAACAAATGAGTAAAGGGGGAAAAGAGAGGCAAACCAAGAAACAGACTCTTAATTATAAAGAATAAACTGATGGTTATCAGAGCAGAGGTGGGTGGGGGATGGGTTAAATAGGTGATGGGAATGAAAGAGTGCACCTGTCATGATGAGCACCAGGTGTTGCATGGAAGTGTAGAATCACTATATTGTACATTTGAAACTAATATTACACTACATGTCAAATAAATGTCAACTAACTGGAATTTAAAATAAAAACTTAGAAGAGTACCTCATATCAAGAGATGAAAAAAATTTTGATAAATTTTAGCAACTATTCATGGTGAAAACCCTCAGCAAACTAGAAATAGAAGGGAACTTCCTCAACTTAGTAAAGAACAGCTACATACAATCCACAGCTAATAAATATAACGATGACAACTTGAAGCTTTCTCCTTACAGTCAAGAAAAAGGCAAAGATGTGTCATTTCATCACTCTTATTCAACACTGTACTGGAACCCAGGTAATGTAGTAAGTCAAGAAAAGGAAATAAAAAGGATATATCTTGGGAATGAAGAAATAAAGCTTTCTTTATTCACAGATAACATGATTGTCTATATAGAAAATGTAAACAACACACAAAAACTCCTGGAGATAATGACCAAGTATAGCAAGGTCACAGGATACAAGGTTAATATATAAAAGCCAATTTCTTCCCTTTATACCAGCAAAAAAAATTGGAATTTGAAATAAAAAATACAATATAATGAGGGGGCGCCTGAGTGGTGCAGTCAATTAAGCATCCCACTCTTCGTTTCAGCTCAGGTTGTGATTTAGGTTTGTGAGACTGAGCCCCAAGTTAAGCTCCATGCTCAGTGCAGATTCTACTTACGACTCTCATTCCATTTCCCTCTGCCCCTCCCCACAGTGCTCTCTCTCAAATAAATAAATAAATACACAATTTTAATAAAATACAATTAATGGAAATATTTTGTATAAGTGTAACAAAATACATAGAGGATCTATATGCAGAAAACTATGAAACTCAAAAAATCAAAGAAAATCTTAATAAATAGAGAAATATTTTGTGCTCATGGTTAGGAAGACTGAACACTGTTAAGATATCAATTCTTCTCAAATTCCCAGGACGTAATTATGTAGATATCAAGATTAACTCTGAAGTCTACAGGGAGAGGCAAAAGAGCCAGGGTAACCAACATAACACTGCAGTAAAAGTATAAAGTAGGAGGACTGACACCACCCAACTTCAAGTGATAGCAATTAAGACATCAAGGTGTTGGCACAAGCATAGACCAACTGATCAATGGAGGGGAATATAAAGGACGGAAACAGACCCACACAAGTACAATCAACTAGTCTTTGATGAAGGAAGAAAGGAAATTCAATGGAGAGATGATAGTCCTTTCAACAACGGGTGCTGGAACAACCGGACATCTATCTGCAAAAACACAAATCAGACACAGAACTTAAACCTTTACAAAAATTAACTCAAAACAGATCATAGACCTCAACTGTAGAATGCAAAACTATACAACTTCTAGAAAATAACAGCAGAGAAAATCTAAAGGGCATTGGGCGAGGCAGTGTGTATTTAGCTACAACATCAAAAGTATGATCAATGCAAGAAAAGAGGTAAGTTGGACTTTATTAAAATGAAAACTTCTGCTCTGCAAAAGAAAATGTTAAAAGAAAAAAAAAAAGTCACAACTTGAAAGAGAATATTTGCAAAGCCCATACCTGATAAAGGACTTGCATTCAAAATACGCAAAAAAACTCTTAAAACTCAAGAATTAAAAAAATCCTCAATTCATAAATGAGCAAATGATGTAAACAGGCACAAAGTAGATATACAAAGGCCAAGGATCACATAAGGAAAATGCTCCACGTTATATGTCATCAGGAACTACAAATTAAAACAACAATGGGATGCCACTACAAACCAATGTGAATAGATAAATTCCAAAAAACTTACAATATCAAATGCTGGTGAAGCTATGCAGCAACAAGGACTCACATTCCTTGCTGCTGGGAATGCGAAATCTCACAGCCACTTTGGAAGGCAGTTTGGCAGGTTTTTTTGGTTTGTTTGTTTTTTGTTTTGTTTTTATAAAGCGAAGCACACTCTTACCATACCTTTCAGCAATCACACTCCTAGGTATTTACTCAGTTGAGTTAGAAACTTACGTCTATACAAAAACCGTCACATAAATATTTATAAAAGCTTTATTCTTAATAACCAAAAATGTGAAACAACTAAGATGTCCTTTGATAGGTGAATGGATAAACAGACCGTGATACCTTCATACAGTGGAGTTTTATTCAGTACTAAAAAGAAATGAGCCAGGAACAGACATGAAGGAAACTTAAATACACATTGATATGTTAAGGAAGCCAGTTTGAAAGACTACAGACGGTATGATTCCATTGATACGGCATTCTGGAAAAGGCAAAACTACAGAGATAGTAGAAAGTTCAACAATTGCCTGGAATTCGAGGGCAAGAGGGAGAGATGAATAAATGAAGCACAGGAGATTTTTAAGGTTACCAAACAACTGTTCTGAATGACGGCCACGGTGGATAAGTGGCAATACGCATTTGTCCAAAAAAATGTAGAAATGTACAACAGAAAGTTTGAATCCTGATGTAAGAGGATTCTATAAGGTAATTCAGTAATTTGAGAGATACCAGCAAAAATTACAGAAAAAATTTAATCATCTTACAAATGTATGGGAGAACTTCACTGAATAAGGTGGAGGAAAATGTACTAAATCGTTTTGGAAATGAATCTGTAAAACTAAAGGCAAAAAGAATTGTACGTAAGTACTATACCCTATTGGTAAACATGTTCCCCATGGTTAGTAAATCTAATACTGTTAATATCAGTTAGTAAATCTGATACTGTTAAACATACGTGCCGGAACTGAACAGTAAGTCAATGGATGGCGATGGTTCGATCTAGATTACTCACAGTTGGGGTGGGAATGTGCTCATCAATAAGGAATGAGGGGGGAATGATCCATGGGAGGGACTACAGTTGCGGACAGTAGTAAGAACTCATGTTTACATTAATATATAGACAATTCAACATGGAAATATTTACAGATATATATATATATATATATATATATATATATATATATATATATATATATGGGTTAGCACACACATCTATTTCTTCGTTTTGTCAGGTAAGAGGCCATAAAGAAATGAAGCCTGATGAGTAAAGAGCACACCCTGTATCCAGATCTGGCTTTCTAATACCATTCTCCAAAAAAAGGAACCAGGGTTTCCTAGAGAAATGACTGATTCTTGAACCGGAGCATGAGATACACAACATGAGTCTGAAGCACCTTACAGTGCAAGAAAGTGGGAAGGGCTCCAGAAAAAAATTACCTACAATCACAGTGGTATATCAAAATGACACAGAAGTCAATAGAAAGAGCTTCCAATGTCCAAAGCTGAAACAATTTGAGCAACAAAATAAAGTCGAATTGGATTATAAGTCAAAGTATAAAATACTCATGCTATCCATACTGATATAAATAAATGATTGAATAAATTAATAAATGATGGAGAAGAGATAAATCTCCCATGCAGAAGAATTCCAAATAAATTATGTAGAAACTCTGCTCTGAAGGAGGGGGAACATGACTCCCTTCTCCTTAAATGTGGGTTGCACATAGCATCTTCCTTCCAAAGATTGTGGTATGGAAAGGGGGCAGGAAATAACTGTATAGTGCAGTACCCTGACAAACACTGTACCAGCCAGATGATCAAGGTCAACATCAAATTCGTAAATCATATAGAGTGTAGGTACCTTTGATATGATGTGACAGAAAGGCATTTTACCTAATTATCTTCCTCCCCAAACCTATAACCCCAGTTTAGTCAAGAGAAAACCACCAGATAAATCCCAATAGAAAATGTATCGCATGGAGCACTGGGTGTGGTGCATAAATAACGAATTTTGGAACACTAAAAAATCACTAAAAAAATAAAATAAAATAAAATAAATCCCAATAGAGGGACATTCTACAATATGCCTGAACAGTATTCCTCAAAACTTCCAAGGCTATCAGAAACAAAAGCAGTCTGAGAATCTGTCACAGCTAAAGGGAACCCAAGGAGACATGACAATTAAATGTAACATGTTATCCTTGAGGGCATTCTAGAACAGAAAAAGCACACTTGGTGAAGACTCATGAACTTTGAATAAACTGTGGACTTTAGTTAATGATAATGTATGACAATATAAAAGACACAAAATAATTTTAAAAGCATAAAATTGATCATGCAAAATGAAAAGAATATGTAAAATTAAAGATAAGAAAGAAATGCATCATAAGGTTAAGAGTTGTTATATCATATGGTTTCATTTACTTGTGCAGCATAAGGAATAACACGGAAGACATTGCGGGGAGGAGAGGAGACGTGAGCTGGGGGAAATCGGAGGGGGAGACAAACCACGAGAGACTGTGAATTCTGAAAAACAAACTGAGGGTTTTGGATGGGAGGAAGTGGGGTGTTGGGCTGTTGGGGTATTGGGTGGGGTGTTGGGTGGGTATTAAGGAGGGTACGTATTGCATGGAGCACTGGGTGTGGTGGATAAACAATGAATTTTGGGACACTGAAAAAAGAAATTAATTTAAGAAAAAGAGTTGTTATATCAGAAAGCTATAAAATTAAGCAATTTTGATTTTCCTTTCAATTTTTATGATTTTTTAAAACACTTCTTAAATAAGAAGATAGTATTTTTAATATCAAGAAAAATTCCAGCACATTAAAAAAATTGTCTAGGTCCTCCTCAAAACCCCATTTTTATCTCCACGTGGATGAAAGCCAAAAGTCTTTGGCTGACTAGATTATCTCTAAAATTCTTTCCAACTGTAAGATCATGTGAATTACATAAATTATAACTAAAATCCATGTCCCAGCTATGCATCTGGTAGGGACCCAGAAATATTTAATTACCATATGACTCCCAAATATACTGGTTAACATACATTTTGTGCCATATATACTCATAATTTGCTAGTGTCCTAACAACAGACTAGAAATGGGCCCAACCCAGTGTTAGATAGTATAGATGCAGTATATTTTTGGTATAAAATATGTCTTTTTATGTCACTATTTTTTGTTTGTTTGTTTTAAATTTTCCATCTGACTTTTAAATAGGAGGCATGTTCTTATGTGCAATGTGGCACACAAACTTAGGAAGAACACGGGTTTAAGTAGGTGGTAGGAAACATCCGTAACATAAAGGGTGACTATCACTTATGCATAAATTCTATAATAGGCATCAGTTGTTTGTTTGCCTTATTTATTTATTTTTAATATTTTTATTTATTTATTTGAGAGAGAGAGAGAGAACACAGAGGGAGATGGAGAAGATGATTCCCTGGTGAGCAGAGAGTCCTGTGTGGGGCTGGATCCAGGACCCTGAGATCATGATCTGAGCCCAAAGCAGATGCTTAACCAACTGAGCCACCCAGGGGCCCCAGTTTGTTTGCTTTAATTTTAACGTATATCATGTGCAGATCACCTATAGGCTACTATCAGTAACTGCTGAAGTAATTTAGAAGATGAAATCTTAAAAAGAAAGGCATCCTGGAAGTTAAACAAAATGGGAACTTCAGCATGGCTAACAGAATTAAAGAATCAATAATTTTTAAATATAGAGCAGGCCTAACCATGTTAATTTTGGACTATACAAGAAACAGACGAAACTAAGGTAGCATTATGATGCATTCATGTATAAGTAAGGTCATAAAATTTAATAAAGTTGTAAAATGGCCTTGGGGACAAAAACTGGAGTTGAACACACAAGCCTGCAGATATTTGGGACGTAGGTGGTACCTATTCTGGGCTCTGCTGTCACATCTATTCTTGAATCTTTAAGTTTTACTCAACCACAACTTACCCATGTGTGAAAATGAGGAAGACATCACAACAGAAAATAATGATTTAAAAAAAATCGGGACAGACATTGGAATGTTTCTGGGGAAAAAAAAAATCTATCCATCTTCATAACATTAGGTTTCCATGTTGTCCAATTTAACTTTGAGTATAAGTCAAAAAACAGATCTAGAAGTTAAATTCCAACTGTTAAAGTCAGGAGATGGCAACCACTTTGTTTCCTTTTCTAGGCTTTACCTTCTGGCTCATTTTTGATGAGCTCTTCCATTTTCCTCTGCTTCAAGGTGTCAACAACGTCAGCTAAGCTGCCTTTGCGCCGTTCGGGAGTTCCTAGGGCCGTGCTTGACAAGGACTCACCACTCTGCCTCCCACCTTCTTCTGCCTTCTGAGGTGAGGTAGATGAGTTGTGTGGGGCAAATGAAGACATAACTTTATTGCCATCAACTTCCTGAAAGAGAAAGCAAAGGGAAAAAAAATGTTTAAAATTCAGTGAATTTTTTTTTAATTGCTTATGTGGCTTATTTAGCTAAAACATGAAAAAGTGAAATGTCACTCTGCAAGAGTAAGATAAATAAATAATTAAAAAAAAGAATGCATTAACTTTACAGGCTGGCACAGAGTGAGTCAAAGATCAATTCATACAAGAAATAAAAATATGGAGACCCTCTCCTTTAGACTGAGAACAAGTGGCAATAAAGCCGTATACAAAGCCTATACTGATCAGATGTATTTTTCTGCTTTCCTTTGAAAAGTCTTAGATTTTCCTAGGGACACTAAATGCACCAGTCATCTTGCTTAAACATCCTCATGATACTGTAATATTTAAACAAGTAACATTCTGTACTTCGCTTTTCGTTTTAACCGGCTGCCTTTTCTTGATGGTTGCTCCTAATTAAAGCAGGGTCCTTTTTTAGTTCTCCACCTCCCTCTCACGCTTTTAAGAAAGCATCAGCCACACAGGTTATTTTGACATCAGATAGGAATATTGAAAGTTTATTTCTGCTTATGCCAAACACATTTCTAAATCCATTTGTTACCTCAAGCATTGTTTCTGTCAATATTCTTCCAGATTTTGCACTTTAAGCCTCACATGCCCTATAAAATAAAGTTTCTTGTAAACTTTCCCTCTTCATAATTGTGTATGTGTATGAAAAGATAATTCTAAAATTTAAACATAAACATTTGGTGTTCTTTTCGTCATTATTTTCCCCATAATGTCTTGACCAACTCTAGCCATCTAATATTCAGGCTTTCTTTTGTATAAAAGGCACTAAATTGATTTTTCAGATAACTGTGAGAGGAATGATATTGAAATGATATAAAATAACTTTCTCACTTAAAGGTTTTCTTTTTATAATCTTTTACTTCTACAATCCTTTGATTTTCCACAAAGCAGATCTCTTCTTTAAAATTATATCCTGGTAACCTGGGTGGCTCAATCAATGAAGAACCTGCCTTTGGCTCAGGTTGAGATCGAGTCTCGTATCAGGCACCCTGATCAGCGGGGAGCCTGCTTCTCCCTCTGCCTGCTGCTCCCCCTGCTTATGTTCCCTTTCTCTCACTCTCTCTCTCCCACTCTCACAATAAAATAAATAAATAAATAAATAAATAAATAAATAAATATCTTTAAAAAATAAACAAAATTGTATCCTAAGATCTTTGAGGAAGTTAGTCTCTCTGTAAGTATATTTCTTAATTCTATAGCACTAAATGTTTTCATTAAAATATATTTGAATGTATGCACACCTAATATTCAGGATAACAGGTTATATGGCTTTTATACATTTCTTCTCTAAATGTATTAATAGGATTTCCTGACCCCAGAAAAGTGACAGATCACACTGATTTGATATCTAATGATTTTAAGATTATTTCTAATATCTTTGGCTAGCTTAAAAATATATTAAAAAGACTTGATAAAACTGTCATTTCAACTTTTAAAAACAAATTAAAAATAGAGTTGTTGGGTGCCTGGGTGGCTCAGTTGGTTGAGTGACTGCCTTTGGCTTGTCATGATCCCGGAGTACCGGAATTGAGTCCCACCATTGGGACTCTCCCTCTGCTCTTCTCCTCTCTCATGTTCTCTCTCACGGTCTCGGTCTCAAATAAATAAATAAATAAATAAAATCTTTTAAAAAATAAATAAAAATAGACATGTTGACACACACATAATCATAATCTGTTTATATGATTTTTTTGTTAGTGGGTAATAGTGAAAGAAGGACATTAGCTATGGTGCAAGTGTCAATTTGTTGGGTGGTACTAGGCGGTGTGGAAAAAATCAAAGTAAAAAATGTGTGCAAATACAATCTTCAAAATTATAATTCTATACTCAAAATGGTTTCCATTTCTTACAAACATTACAGAATATGCAGAAAACATTACTATGTCTTGAATGAATATTCTATAGACAATACATTCAAAGATGAATCTTAGCTTATTATGTACTTGGATTTAGAAATCAATATGCATAATGTAATCATTACAAACCCCTGCAGGCTAAATGAAGGTACACTTCTAGAATTATTTATTTAAAGCCCACACATAAATACAAGCAAACCCATAAATGTGCACACATACACACACACATCCCTGACAAGAGTATTCATAAATCCATTCAGTAAACTAAGGAGTGTTTTTATGAATGGTCCATAATACACATTAGCTCAGTTTCATGTTCAAACCAGAATATAGCAAAACCTTTGTACTCATTTTTCCACAGATCTTTCTTCTCACTATTTCCAGGGTCAAAGCAGAAAAACCCAATGTTGAACATTCCTATTCCATACTCTGTTTTCACGTTATATGATGACAAACTTAATAAACAGGAATTTGGCTGCTGAACTTCATTTTCCATAGTTGAAAATTACATATATCTTTCTATAGCCTCTTCAGTAGAGTAAAAGACACCCAAATTGTATACAATTACATCTATTAAAATATCAGAAACTATTTCAAAATCAAGTAAGGTAAAATAACACCCCATCTTGTATGTCTCTAATTTTCTACACCTTGCAAAACACAAGGACGTATTTTAAAGAGTTTAACATCATTTCACTAGTATTCTAAACTCAGTTACCAAAGCAGTATTAAAAATGAATTATAACTGCAATTTCATGAGCAAATATTTTATCTTATCACTATTTCACCTGATTACATTTCAGCCTCTAGCACCGTTAATCCCTTTAATAGTTTACATAGTTAACAGATGTTTCTGTGTGGGACTCCATTGTTCATTTGCATGGTGAAGAGCTTGTTAAAGAACGCTGGTGCAGTCTAGAAAGAAAGTCCTATAATTTTCAGTTTCTTTTCTGGAATTACAATTACCATATCTGCAGTAATGACTGCATTTTCCTCTTCATTTGCTGGTAGGTGAACATCCAGAGAGCCCACTAATAGAAGTATTAGTGGTCCAAACCAGCAAAATATAGTTCATCAGATTTTTGTGAATGCTAAAAGCAAGCTTCAGTATTTTGCTGTGAACTCTCACAATTGTGATACTTAATTTCTAAGGCCTAATGATAAAAGAGGGTTCCAAACTTTTAGAACAAAGTTGGTAATCTTCCTTTGCTACACTTGAAAAAGCTTTACTTAATTCTGCCCCCCTCTGTCACCTATGCAACCATAAGACAGAGAGAGGGATCTGCCTAGTGTATCTATCTTTATTTAAGTAACTTTAAAAAAAAATGCATTCTTCAACTGGAAGAAGCCATTCTGGAAAACAGTATGGAGGTTCTTCAAAAAGTTAAAAAGAGAACTACCCTAAGACCTAGCAATTGCACTACCAGGTATTTGCTCAAAGAATACAAAAATACTGAGTCAAGGGCACCTGGGTGGCTCAGTGGGTTATGCCTCTGCCTTTGGCTCAGGTCATAATCTAGGGGTCCTGGGATCAAGCCCCACATTTGGCTCTCTGTTCAGCAGGGAGCCTGCTTCCCACCCCACCCCTGCCTGCCTCTCTGCCTTCTTGTGATCTCTGTCAAATAAATAAATAAAATCTTTAAAAAAAATACTGAGTCAAAGGGGCACATGCACCCCAATGTTTATAGCAGCATTATCAACAATAGCCAAACTCTGGAATCTGGAAAGAGCCCAACTGTCCATCAACTAATGAACGGATACAGAAGATGCATGTGTGCATGCGTGTGCACGCACACACACACACACACACAGGAATATTACTTAGCCATCACAAAGAATGAAATCTTGCCATTTGCAATGAAATGGAGTTAAGAGTGCATTATGATAAGCAAAATTAGTCAGTCAGAGAAAGACAAATACCATATGATTTCACTGACATGTAGAGTTTGAAATGAAACAGATGAGCACGGGGGAAAAAAGAGAAAGGCAAACCATAAAATGAACTCTCGACTATAAAGAGCAAACTGAGGGTTACTGAGGGAAGGTAGGCGGATGGGTTAAATGGGTAACCGATATTAAGGAGGGTACTTGTGATAAACAGAGTGTTATATATAAGTGATGAGTCATTAAATTCTACTCCCGAAACTACTATTACATTATATGTTAACTAATTAGAATTTAAATAAAAAATTGGAAAAAAATGCATTCTTGTTAATTCATTCTAAATATAGCACTTTGTTATGAACACTTTGTGAGACATATTTCAACATCAATATTCAAATTTTAGTTTAGATAATGTTACGATTAAAAAGAATTAATTCATTTGAAAAAAGACGTTATATGTGACTCAACCAGACCTAATGTTCCTTTCAGCATCCAAATGTCATTTCATCCTTGACTTTTGGCCTCAAGAAATACATTACCATATTTACTTTTCAGTCCTATACACTCAAGTTAAATTAATACAGGGTAGCAAGAACACTACATTTAATAGTTTGTATATCCAACTGTAATTGGTAAGAATAATAGCCAATATTTACTGAATATTACTTTGTGTCAGGCACTGTTCAACATGTGCTACATGCATTAATTCATTTAATTCTCCTGGCAAGCCTAATTATGATTTGCACTTCATAGCTGGAGAAACTGAGGGATATGGAGTGAAGTAAATGCATGAGATCGTATGATTAATAAAAGAGTAGGTAATCAACTGCAACCTGATGGGCACCAGAACCCTCAACCACAGTGCTAATACTATCTCTTTTTAAAAACAACAACAATGAGTGATGCATGGGTGGCTCAGTTGGTTAAGCATCTTCCTTCGGCTTGGGTCGTGATCCGAGGGTCCTGGGATCGAGTCCTATATCATGCTCTCTACTCAGTGGGGAGTCTGCTTCTCCCTCTCCTCCCAACTGTGGTCTCTCTTTCTTTCTCAAATAAATAAATAAAATCTTTAACAATAACAACAACAAATACCTAAGTATGTTTATGTTAATGTTATAGGTGAACAAGATGCACTGTCATCTGCTTAATAATTATGAAAATGAGAGGATTTTGCCCCAATATGTCCAACTCTTAAAGGAAAAGTTACATAAATGCATTGCAGTTAACTAATCCAACTATATTCTAGACTTATAAAGCTGCCTCCACCTAAATATCCACTGGTTTATGCCATATTAAAAACAAAGAACCTTAAAATTTAAATAATTATTTAAACCAAACACAAAGATTTGATCTCTAAGTGACTATTCAAAATAATGATGCTCAGTCATTTGTGATTTTTTAATCTATCTTTTTTTTATTTTAAAGATTTTATTTTCAAGCAATCTCTACTCAACATGGGTTTCAAGCCACACTCCTGACATCCAATGTTGTCCATTGTATATTCCACTGACTAAGTCAGCCAGATGCTCCTCAATCTATCTATAAAATGTGTGGGCATCTCTATCCCCTTTTTAATACAACAAAGTTTTGGAACTTAGGGAAAAAAAAAAAAGCAGTGCAGAAAGTTTGTACTCTTTAACTAGATTCTCATTAATACAAGTTCAGGAATTTGGGTATCACATAGAGCTAGCACATGATACATACAGAAAGTGCTTTGGTACTGAACAAGTTTTAATATGGTCATATTCTTCTAATAATATGCTGTTTTTGTAAATGTCAGCAGGGCAAGGCAAAACAAAGTTTGAAAAATATCTTGAAAGCCATCTAAATTGAATATATTTGGCTGAAATGGGAAAAGGTGGGCAAACGTCCAGTTACAAAATAAATAAGGCCCGGATATATAATCTGCAGCATGGTGACTGTGGTTAATAATACTGTTTGTGTACCTGAAAGTTGCTAAGAAAGTAGATCTAGAAAGTTCTCATCACAAGAAAAAAATTAGTTTTGTCACTACGTGTGGTGACCAATGTAAACAGGACTTACTGTGATCATTTCATATGATTCATAAATATTGAAACATTACATTATAAAATTGAAAGTAATAAGATGTTATATGTCACATATCAATTTTTTCAAAAGCTGTATTATTTAGTCATCCTTAAATTCTTTAAAAATAGGTAGAAAATATATGTTATCCCAAATGTTTCTTTTGAAACTAAACTGTACTACATGTAACCTACTCTGTCAAGTTAGGAGATGCCAAATCTAATTTAGTACTAGATTAGTAAATTTCGTACTAAAACAGTACATGGTGATTACATAAAAACTCAATTATTTTTGAAGTTTTATTGGCGATGGTAATTTTTCATAAAAGTTCTGCATGATATCCTAAACTAGGAATCCTCCTGGATTCTAGATCCATTGATAGCTATAGATGCTCTCCCAAACACGCATGCACAAGCATACAAGCAGACACACACACATGCAATCACACATCAAATTACACATACGGTTTTAGAGAATTAATTTTCTACCTTCATAGTTCCAAATGTGAACTTCCTCCATGAAATCCCCTAGGAACGCTTATAAACCACAGATTCCTGGTTAAGAAGCTCTGAATGAAATGCACATCTTCGCAGAATTGTACTATAAACTCATTAATATATACAATTAGATGATTTTAAGATGGCAGTTAATACTTGCAAAACGAGCTATAGATTTCATTGATGCTTTATTCAGATAAACTTAGCTAAAATATATATGTTAATAAATTAAACTTTTACTGTTCCTGTGATAAGCACTTAGAAAGAAACTAGGATTTTAATTATACTTTAAAGAATAATAAACATGTTGAGGAAGAGAATGCATTACTAATGGCAATCACTGTCTTCTTAGTAATCACCTTGTGATAATGCACATGTAAATTTGAAATAGAAAGCAGAACAAATTGCTAACCTTTATAAATGAATATTACCATTTTTAAAAAGCATACCAGTTCAATTTTCAACTATGAATTTTCCTGAAAACAGAATGTAAACATGTGAAGGCTACACTGAGGCAAAAACCAACCCTTAAAAGAGCTCAGCAGAGAACACTAAGAGTCTTTCTTTGGTTAATATGATCAAATTCAGTATTCTGGGAACAGGATATGGTCAGTTCCTGAGACCTATAAAACAAAAGTAAGCACTTACAGAGAGATTCTGAAGGCTGGCTGTTATGCTTGTGATTACTGCTGGTGTTAAAGCTATCCAATTTAAAATCTTTTCTAAACTTTTGCTTAAGAAAAAAAAAAAAAGCTGCCTGATGTATACTTGAGTCTCGGGGTTCACAAAATGAAAACTGACAGAGGCACTTTTGTTTGGGCTATTTTCCTAGTTAACCTACAGAGACAGGGTTTATTAGAACTTCTCACCTTTCTATACTGGAAAAAGCCACTGATAATACCTTTGTAAAATGAACTGAGTTTTATAAGATCAGCAATTCTTAATGTTTAAGTAAGTGTAAGATAGTAGACTAATTGAGATTCCAGATATTAGGTGAGTAGTTCATAACTCTACCCAGTGACAAGCAAGCCACACACACACACATGCTTTTTTGAAGTTTCCCTAGGGGGTTGTGACCATAAGATGCCAGTCTTGTAAGAATCCAAAGTCAATTTTTACAGAATGCTTATATTTTACACATTTCAACACTTTATGAGATATTGAAATTTCCTGAAAATTATTACTTTCAAACCTTAAAATTGTTAAATCATCACAGTTTTAAAAATAGGTGGAAATTCTAAAGTACTCAAATAGGGATTAGTGTCTTTTTGCTCTAGAATGTGAGGAAAGTTCTATACTCCATGTTCTGCTTAGTTCTAATATTTAAAGAATACTGCATAAACCTTACAAGTTCATCTGTCTCTGTAATGCAGACATAACCCACTCTTGGGGCTGATCTATTATTTTAAATAGTGACAGGTCTCATCAAGTTTGGGTAAAATATTATTATTTTATAAAAATGGCTCCATTATATTTCAAATATAGGATCTAGTCCATATTTCAAAGATTTTTTATGTATTTTGGACAGTGCAAATAGAAGTGAAAGCTGTTTGATGTTTCTTCAAAGCCTAAAAGTATGGAATCTTTTAAAGATTCTTTCCCTGTGCAATAGAATGGAAATTCAACAAAAGTCTAACTTGGTTTGCCTTTTTTTGCGAAGCACTGAGATGAAATGTTAGCGTAGGCGCATATTTAATTATTGATCAGAAAACTAAATAAACATTTAAAAGCACATTTTATCTTAAAATGAATTTGCCTGGGACTAAACAATACAAGATAGGTGATTTATACAAATACAATTCTCAAATGGTGGTCTGTGAGCCAATATCACTGGCATTACCTGAGAATACTTCATACATTTCTCTCGGGTCTCGCCCCAGACTTTCTGAATCAGAAACTCAGAGGGTGAAGCCCAGCAATGTGATTTAACAAGGCTTCAAGGGGAGACTGATACTCAGTAAGTTTGTGAACTACTGGTAACAGGAAAAACTGGAAGAGTTAGAGAGGCAAAGAGGGAGGTGACAAAAATCTGCAGTACTGAAGAGAGCCATCAGAAAAGTGATGGAACTTAATGGTTTTGAGAAGAGAGCTGAAAGGTAACATATTGCAGGGGTAGGCAGGTGGGCATGGAGGTCAGGGAGAAGAGTCAGCAAACACGCAGGGGTAAGAATAACCAATACATTTTGGGGGGAAGCAACATTGACTTAATTTTTAATAGTCGTTTTGGCTCACATTGAAACAAGCTTCTGTTTGCTGATTTCCTACTAACTATGTGGATTAGGAAACCTGAGATTTATGTCAAAATTGCATTGTGGAAAAAGATTATTTTAAGAAACATACTAGAAAATGTGGTTTGAATTTATTAATAGTTAAATCTGATTTATAATATAAAAATGACACAATAAGAGTAGGTTTCCTTTTTTTTTTAAATCAGTATCATATTTGCCATCTAATTTAATTCCAGTGAGTAGAATCAAAATTTAAGTGCAAATTTTTTGATTCAGTAAGAGACTATACAAATAGGAAAAACGGTTTTGGAAAATATCTTCATTTGCATGTGGACGTTACACGGGCAGAAGTGTCTGATGGTTGTTTTTAAATACAGAATCACATTTACCAAGAATCTCAGAAATCCTGCATTCAAGAATAAACTGTATGTTTTCATGTGCTCTCAAAACCACTTAATAAGCAAAAGTGGCATTTAGAGAATTCTGATACATTAACTAATAGAACCTGTAAAAACAAAGAACATTTTGTGCTGTGACAGCCTCATTATCTTCCTGATGATGATTCTGTTCTGTCTTACTTGTGTTTAAGCAATCCAGCAAGCACACTTTAAGATGTCTGATGATCTCTTCCCTGAGGGCTCAAAGGTCAACCATAAGATGTTTCTAAATAAGAATTAAGCTACACATCGAAACACTTCCATTTAACATTAGTATTGTGAACCATATAACACTATTTTAAGAAATAAAGAAAAAAACCCTATATTATAACAAACCACTAATTATGTATAATAATTCATCTATGATTTTTGTAGATTTTCCTGGAAGCCTCCAGGACATCCTTAGAATAGTTGTTAATAAACTTGACTAAGTTTATTATTTATTTATTCACTCTGAGTCTGAAGGAAGAAACAAAACGTGAGGAATCTTCCAATTATGATCTATTATTAAATGACTCCTTTTTACACCACAGAGCAATGAACAGTTTCTTACTCAGAGCAGACACCTGGTAAAATTAATAAGCTAAGTGTTTGCTAGCATCATCTATAATTGGGAACTGACTATATATTCAGTGGTAAGTGAAATAAATAGTGATCCTCCATGCAGTAAAATATGATGTCAGCAAAACCATAGAAAGCAGTGGTTAAGCAAACTATAGCCAGGAGTTAGGCTGTTTGGGTTCAAATTCAGGCTTTGTCATTTACTAACTATACAGCCTTTGGTGAGTTATCTAAACTCTCCAAACCTCAGTTTCCAAATCTATAAAAGGGGATAATAAATGATAATTAATTCATAGGTGTTATTATATAGTATCATTGATCTCTAGAATTTGACAGTAATGAAAATACTTAAATTAATAAAGTTTTAATAAAATTTTAATAAATTAAAAATTAAATATTATTTCATGCACTCAATTTTCTCTTTCATTCTTGTAATAAAAATGTTTTATATGCTAACTTGTAAGGCAGTTAATGATGATGACATCTAAGCACAGAGGATCAAGCCAAATACCTTTGGTTCAAATCCTGGCTCTACCATTAACTAGTTATGTGACGCTTGGCAAGTTATTTAATCCTTTTGTGCCTCAGTTTCCTTATCTATAAAATGGGGACTATGCTATTATCTACCCCAATGAGTGGTTAATGGATTACAAGTAACAAAATAATGAGTTATAGAAATTAGGAGACTACATGAGTTAGTATATGTATAACAAATTATAAAACTCAAAAAAATGGTAACTGGGACATGGCAAGAACTATATAAGTGTTTGTTAAAATAAGTAAGCTCCAGGCATTATATTAGGATATAATCTTGAACAAAACATAGAATATGTGAAAATATAGAAAAATCCAGTCTCTTTACTAGGAAAGTAAAGAAGACATTAACAAGAGACAAACCCCTTTCCACACCTACCCACCAAAACAACAACAACAAAAACATCAACAACAGCATATTTGCACATTCAAGTATTTCATAGTTCTTTCTGCTAAGATCGAACGGCATTCATGGAATCAATTTTTTAAAGATTAAACTTTTTTAAGGTGGCTCATTTTTAAAGGTAGGCTAATACAAACTTTAAGAAAAAAAAAAAGTAGTCCACAAAATGTCACTAATGTGCGCTTTTATCTCTGTTGCATACTCAATTTTCAAATTTCACAGTTTCATGGTTCTCTACAAAGTGATAATTCAGGAAAATGATCAAAGAAAGAATGTTCAATTACTCCTCATTATGAAATAAAACTTTTTAAAGTCAAAGTCTGAGAAGAATTAGAGTAATGAATTATTTTTCATAAATACATGACACCAATTACTTATTATGTCATATTTCTACTTTTCTTTCATATTTCTCTTTCTTCTTGTAAGATAGACATATCGAGATTTTTCTTTCTTCACAGCACTATCAGATTCTCCTACAAAAAAACCTTTAGGTTTCTTTACACTATAAATACAAAACAGCAACAAAGGTAATATGAAGGATAGATTAGGAGCTAACTCTCCATTTTTGCTAGTTTCCCTCGTCTGTACTCTAGCACCATCTTGAATAGAGTCCCTCAACAGTACATCTCCTCACAAGATCAGGCTAATTTCATAATGCAATGTCAGTTAATTCTGTCATGTCATTAGACTAATCCTATCTTCCTATTAAAAAAAAAAAAAAAAGCTAAAGGCCCATTTTTCTATACTAATTAAGACTGAATAAAGCTCTATGTTTACAGCAAAAGTGACACTTTTTCCTTGAAAGGGACCTTTACCATGAGTTGCCCTTAAGCAGTGATTTGAGATAAAAGAAGCACAAGCTTCAGTTCTCATTCCAAAATAAAGATAAGGCATTAAGCAGTCTACATACTCATAAAACTTCCTAGCTAGCCAAACTATTCATAGTATAAAACGGAATTTCCTGAGCCTGTTTTAGTGGGCATATAAAGACCATCTTGTACCGCACACAATCACTGAGATACTGGCATTCTTTACGTAAAACACTGGGTTCTCCACAAAGATTATTTTCACACAGTTTATATGAGTAATGCTATATATAAATTTTGTCATTTTAGTCTTATAGTTGTGAAGACTTTTAAAAATATTTCTAAACTATTAGGCAAATTCCTGACCAAATACACAAAATCTGTTGAAATTCACTAATGTTTGCGGTAA
Source organism: Lontra canadensis (assembly GCF_010015895.1). NCBI lineage: Eukaryota > Metazoa > Chordata > Mammalia > Carnivora > Mustelidae > Lontra > Lontra canadensis. The sequence goes on along the minus strand of NW_022631003.1, from coordinate 34,030,577 downwards.
AAATATAGCTACCACGCCTGGAGTTTATCTTAAAGACACCGTTCTAAAAGTTTTATGGACATATCTTTTAAAATTCTCAGAGAAATTCCAAGAAGACTGTTATTCCTATTTAACAGATGAGGCTATTAACCTCCTATGAGTAATTCACCCAAAGTAATAGTAGGAGATAGTAAATTGAAGAATTAAGACCAAGATTATTTAACTTTAAGATCCACGCTAGTCATCATTAAGTTATACTGCCTTCCTCAACTGATACAAGTACTGTAAGAGGTGCCACAGGTATGAAAAAATAAAGCTGGTTTTCTCTCCTCGAAGAGTTTAAAATTAAATTTTAGAGGCATTTAAATATACAAGAAACAACCAGTAATTATAATTAAATTATATAGTAGCAAATTATACATGCAGGAGAACTTTAAAGAAGAGAGAACCCTGGAAATCAAAGGTGGGAACTTCTTCATCACAGCATTAGTACACAGCTTTGGGATCACTTATTTAATTTTCTTTCTACACCTCTAAGGCAAAAAGTATGCCTGATTATTCACCATGTACCCCAACTCTATTATTCAGTCCTAATAAAAACATATTGAGTTATTCAATTTATTAAATCTTTATGTGTAGACAGTCTTCTGGTCTAAGCCTACAAAAGTAAGTAGAGAGTAAAAGATAGAGTACTCCCAGAGGCATCAACTAGAAGGTATCATCATTTTACGAAGGGTTATGAAAGTCAAATAGAATTGTTTACATTTGACCTGACAGGCAATGAGGAACTATTCTAGATTCCATACTGGATGATTCTCTTAAAGTAGGTTATTAAGAAGATTAGCAGTGGTGTGGAGAATGAATTGGGTAGGAGAGAAAGTAAAGATATCCACTGAATAGGAACCATGTCACATATGTGATGATAGAAAGCTTCCCATTAGATTGTAGCCGTAAGAGTTGAGAGGAACCATCAAATCTTAGCAACAATTTGAAGCAAGTAATGGTAGGATTAGATAATTTGAAAATAAGGAGGAAAGAGTCAAGGATAAACACAGTTCTTGTTTGGGAGGTTGAAATAGTGATTATGATATAGACAGAAACAGAACAGATAGCCAATAGAGATGATTACTAAAATAGAATCAATATATCTAAAAAATGTAATCAATCTACATATTTACATTAGTCTATAACTTGAGTGTTAGCCTTAACTCTGGCTCCAGCACTGTAAATAACAGGTGCCGTACACTCTCCCTCAGGATTCAAATGATGAGCTTACTGCTTGAGATCTTTAAATTTGTATGTGGAACATTCAAATATAGATGAGCCTCAAAATACATGAAGCAGATAAAGAAATAAGGGTTGTAAAATAATGACTTATGAACCATTTATTTCCAGCGAATGGTTAAATCCATTTTAGTAAATTAGTCCCCAGAAAGTGTCTTCTACTATATGGTGACATACATAACATAATAAAATAAATTTTATAAAACTAAAACTAAAAAAAAAATGTATTTTCTGAAAGAGAAGAGCAAATGGCCAAGCCCTCTTCACATTTGTCTAAAAATGACCGTTCTAAGTGGATATCATCTTCTCATACAGTGACTAGGGTTTACCATGTAAATTTCTGAAACTTTATAATTATTTATAATTAGAATTTGGAGGATGAAAAATGTTTGGTAAAGAAAAAAACCACACGTGGAAATAACAACAAACACTTACAGAATATGCAAAACAGAGAACCTGGAAAATGAAAAAATTCTAGAAAAAAATTGCCAGAATAAAGGGTTTGAGGTATTCTAGGAAATAAGGCTTAAAGATGACAAAAAGATAACACTGTAAAAATAAAGGAGAACATGAGAAACTGACACATCTTTCCCTTATTTATAATGAATAGGAACATAAATATTGAGTTCTTAGTGCCAGATGCTCAACCCTAAAACTCTTGCCCATATAGATGTTAGAGTCAGAATGGGGTTGGGGGGATAAAAATGAAAATTATCAACATCAAAAAAGTTCAGCTGGAGCCTCCTGCTCTGAGTGCTTTACTGAGTTGTGATGACAGGTGTAAATAAAAGATGGTGGTGGTTTTTTCTCCATTAATAAATTACTGTCAAGGGAATTTATTGGGATTCATGTATAAAAAGTGAAATTGTACTTAAGTTATACTAAATCCTATGGAGAATAGAGAGGAGATGCAATATTTGGATTTGGGGCAGATGCACTCTCTGCCACAGTTCCATGCGAATTCCTGACTTCAGAGTATCCTTAGAAATTGCTGGTATCTCAAAGTGACTCTGGCTCGGTGCTCAATAACCCACAAAAATGCCAATCCAAAATAAAGGCATGTAATCTTTACATACCCCAAGAAAGAGATTATAAGCTGTATTTGTGTTACAAAGCTACATTGTTTGATAGTGAAACTCAAGTTAAATAGTCATTCTCTTTTAAGTTTGAAATACATATACTAGGTCTCAGGATGGGAACCAAATGGATATTTCTATGCTTACCAGCTCGGAGAGGGTACAACACAGAGATTTCTTACAAAAGTCCTTTACTATCCATTTATTATACTTAGCGACATCAAATAGAGAAAACATAATTTAAAAGATCCTACTAAGCACTTAGAGATCTTGAACATAGACGGGGGATGAACACAAAGAACATTTGGTTACAAGAATCACACTTCACCTCTTTAATTTTTATGGTACATTTTTGGTATTTCCATTATTTTTCTTCTATTACCTTGGTTTTAATAGAAGTATACACATGCATGTATATATTTCATTAAGAGGAAATAAAAGGGTTGTCTTTAGTTAAGATGTTTCCATTCAGAGACTACACATTTAAAAAATAAATTGCCTGAATAAATTCAATTATCTAGAGAAGCAAAGGAAATCACATGCAAATGACATTATATGCAGAGGCCATTCCAACAGCTTTATGTTTATTTTTATTGTTTCAGTCAGTGGAAGGGAGAAGCTGTCAAAAATGTAACATCTCTTCCTTTCTAAAGGTCCAATGTCTCTGGTACTGAAAATTGCATGAGCAATAATATCAAGAGAAGAAATCTGTCTACTACTGAAAATAGAAAGTTCAGACTGCCTCCAACTTAATGCCAGCACACAAGTGGGCCACCCTACACACCCTGGGTATATTTTGCCTACAAAAAAGCAAAAAATAACATTTAATTTGCAAGTAGTCAGGTATCAATTCAGTCAATTAAGATGGGTCTAAAAAACAGTATATTAAAAAAAGTTAATAAATGCCCATATGTTAAATTACACAATACCATGACTATTAATCTGTCTTCTGAGAGTCTCATTGTAAATAGTAGGTGCCATCTATGACTTTATCCAGAGATATTCTTCAGACTTTTACATTCTAATGAGGAGTAATTAAATATGATATTTTTGCCTTGTTCTTTGAATATGACAGAAATACTTGGGGAAGATTTAGGCTGACTTTTGTAATTGGTTCTTGCTGAAAATCTCTGGCTCTTGACGCAGAACTTACGTGCTACCTGAGTTCTCTTGAGGCAGGAATGTACCAAGTAAATGTGGCATATGTTTGTATTCTCTTGCCAATTCCAAATTCATTCATTCAAATCACTCATTGTAGGCCAAATACTTATCCAATTCCACAGAGCCACAGGTTTTCCTGGAAGTGAATAGCAGCTTTGTGCATGGGAACAGGGAAGTCAATAGCAGGTCTGTGCACGGAAGAACTATGGAACTAGTGGAAAGGATAAGAATTTGACCACAGGATTTCTTGAGTGTGGTAAAATCTAACTTGAAATGACCTAAATGATGAAGCTTTCAACAGTGTCACTTGGGTGTCAATCCTAAAACTTGACAATTTGGGTAACTGAGTTTTTATACAGCCATCTTATATACCACCCCGATTGCAATTAAGTGTGAGGATAAGTCTTTCCTTTAATTTATTTGTATTATGATGTTCTTTATTTATTATAATTAACCTCCAATCTCATTCAGAACCTGAGGGCATATTCTTAGCAAAAACAATAAAATCATCATTTATTAAATTTAGTAACGTGCCAATCACTGTATTGGGGCTTTTAATAGGCTATGATCCTTCCTAAGAGACCTGCGAAGCAGGCATTACTGTCACTGTTTTCACATACATAGAGACTGATTTTAAGCCATGAAACCCAGTGTAAACCATTCAAGTGCAGTAAATATTTTAAACCCATCTCCCTGAATCTTTCAAATATGCTTTTAGCCATTTTGCTATACAGTTTCTCATCAGACTAAAAACACCTAACTGTTCTAATTTTACTAACATTGATCTAATTTTCTAGTCAAAGCTTGTTTTATCTCCGTATCTGTCATCTATGTCACGATATTTCTAATATGTCTGTTAGGTTTCATAATGTACTTTATTAACATACTCAGTTTTCTCTACTATTTTTAATTAGCTACCTCTTACATTTCGATTTCCTTGACATGTGTTTCCAAATGAAAATTGGGCAGTTTTGTCAAACTCATAAACAACATTTTAAAAACATCCGAACACTGCCCCCCACCAAGACACAAACACACACACCAATGAAGCATGCACACAAAATTTCTTAACTGTGTGCCTACTTTTGAAAAGCATTACTTTGCGTCCTGGAGGGAATACAAACAATCTTCTAATAGTGAAATCCAGTATCTTTCATGACTTCTTCAAACTATTTGAGACTACTGAGTAGTTCTTTCCTTAGCTTTCTGATGGCCCACCATCTGCTGTTCATTCTTAACCCAGGCATTGCCTGTTTTGATCTTAAATCCTCTAAAGAGTATTCAATAACCATAAGAAGTTCCTACTTCTCTTTCTAAACTCTCTATCTTAGGAAAGTGATCTTAACACTCTGTATTGAAGATCTCTCAGTTGCCTGCCCCTAGCTTTCGGGAAAAACTTATAATTCCTTTAGGTGATACACAAATTCCTTATCATAACTCTCTACCCCACTTTAGTGATATGACCATAATTTAACTCCCTGCTTTCCCCCAGGCCCTGTTCTCCTTAATATCTTACTTCCTTGCCTCTTTCAAGATAACTGCAAGCTTTAAAATTCGCCTTAGGTTTCCTTCCTTAGGGAATTGTAAATTCTCAACAAATACTTGTGGAATAAATGATTCTTCTTAAACTCACAATGTCAAATCTTGTGTCTGTGCAGGTAATGTTCACATTCCTATCTCTTGGAAGAGAAGTTTCAATCACATATTTCCAACAGTTGGCCTTCTACCTAAATATCTCAGTACCTCAAACCCAATATATACAAATATGAACTGAGAATTGGGTGCCCCAAACTGGCTCACTTCTGTTTTCTTTCCTTATAGTGCCACCAACATTCTTATAGCCACACAGGATTAAAGTAAGGATCATTAATTTTGATCTTAAGCAAATTTCTTAACTGCTGTGAACTTTAATTTTCCTATGTCACAATAAGAGATGTGGACTAAAAGAGTGTTAAGATCTAATTTCAGTTTTTAGTTTTAGGTCTGTGACTGGTAAATAATACAAAAACGCAGCACATATTTGTCCTACCTACAATCTGTATTCATTCTAAAACCCTTTATCATTCTTTCTTTTCATAGTCCACATAAAAAATATATCTGGATTTATAGTAAAATAAACTAGGAATTTGTATTATTTGCTACCAATGAAATCGATTAAATGGTCTAAGTCTGTCCCTATGGAAAGAAATAGGTTTTTCCAGGCACTATGCCACCACTAAATGGACAGTAATACCTCTCACTGTGTAAAGCAGATCTGTAAATTAAGCTCTAGCTGGGTGTAAATAACAAAAGAGATAGTTAAAAAAAATTCTACCTACAAACATACAGTTAATATAAAATTATGGCTTTATTGCTAATATGTATGTATTTTACATATATACACAATATAATAACGTATATTTTAACAAATAAATTTCCAACAAATATGTTAAATCTTTGACTATTTTTGATATTATCTGGTTTAATCAGCTTTCATATTTGGCCTTTACTGCTTTCAGTGAACTGTTCTATTTCATGGCTCTACTTAGTATTTCTAGGAACGTGACATTTGTATTTCTTTTTGTTGATCCCTCTAAAACGCTTAATTATTCATCTAACTTTGCCACATTCTGACTGGCCTGGCAGAATAAATCATGTTAAGGCTGGGAAGAAAATATATTAGAAGTATTATGAAGCAAATGAAAAAATTTTTTTTCATAATTGAGCAAGGAAATTAAGTATAGATACTCCTGCTCATTTCTTATACTCTTCACAAAACCTACCTGCCTTTTTTTTTTTTTTTTTTTTTTGAAATATCTCTATAACCCAATCCTGTAAAACCCATATAATGGTTCTGGTTTTGGGTTTTGGTTTTCTGATACAGAACAGAGCCCCCCCCCACCCCGCCAAAAGTGTTTGGTCTTGTTTTACAGAACTTATTTAGCACTTTATATGCTTCTCTAAACTAGAAACAAGCCAACTACCAGCCAAAATATTTGATGGTTTTTCTAAAACAGGACACCCATTTCCACTTATTTCCACTCCCATCTGAGATTGAACGCTGGTTCAATTTTTGTTCCGTGGATCTGGCCCAGAAGCAAACCAGAATTAAAGTTTTTAAGTTTTATCTAAGATAAATATTTAGAGTTTAAACTGAACGATGAATTAATGTTTAGTTCATGATATAGGACTGTTATAAGGCCTTTTCTATATCTACAACCTTTCATCGTTCCCCAATAATTATAGATTGCAAACTCCAATATTCTGATAGCATTCAAGGCCCCTTACAATCTGTCCTTAATCTACCTTTACAACTTTTTCCCATTAAAACGTGGTCTTTTAAGTCAGGCCCCTTCTCACTGGCTGTGTGACTTTATTTTATTCTCTCCGCTTTGAAATCCATATTGGTAAAATGGAAATAATGATATTTCTTTTGTGGAAGACTGTAAAGATTACATGACATGAGGAATAGAAGTGCTTAGCATAATTCCTAGTCCAGATTTACTGTTTGATAAATGTTAGAGCCTTTTTATGAGACTTCTTAAAGGCACACTCTAATCAAATCAACTAAGTTGCCTAGGGTTTCACACACATACCTAGAAATTCCCTGAACAGATACAAAGAGTAGTACCATTTGTATGCACTATAACTTTCACAACTATACCTAGAAGATCTGTTCTTATTGAGCTCTTCTCTTTCAGTCTACTTAGACTATCTCCTTCACTTTGATTGTTTTCTACCTCATCTAGCATTTTCAAATCACACCTATCCTTCAAGACTCAGCTGAATTATCTTTAAGGAAACTTTTCTTCACTTCTACTCTCTCACTGAAACCCCTCCAGGAACCATTCTACTGTCTCATTTTTGAAACTGACCCACTCATTTCTGATTATTGTAATTTGCACATACATGTGGATGTGTGTCACAGTTCTCTTGAGGAGTGGTCCTAAAAGCAACAGTCTGCAACAAGACAAGAAGTTGCCCCAGAACAGAAATCACTTTTATCACTAAGCATCTTGTTTAGTTAAGCTGGTAGTCTTTTCATAATAAGACTTAATGAAGGGAGGCACACAGACCACATCTGGAGTAGCACTGCTCTAGAACCATTTGCTTAGAAATTTGCGCTTCTCCCTGAAAGGAAGAAAATGCTGTTCTTCCTTTATAAACTCCCATAACATACTATAAACCCCCCCATCTGTAACATTCACCATAATATTATCAAACCCTTCAACATAATTTATCTGTACTTCCATTTTCTCCACCAGACTGTGTAAGTCTGTAAGTTCCCAGAGGATAAAAATGTGTCTTTTTCATATTTGCAGCTAACATATTTTATACATAAGAGATATTCTATAATTTGGTTAGATTAAAATGATTTCTTTCTCTTAAATGAGGCATTTAAGATTTAGGTGAAACATGACTTGCCCCTTTGTGATAACTTGCTCCTATCATACCAGTACTCATGATGCACCTAGGAGGAAGACAGTATTAGAAAGAGAGGACTGAGGTAAGGGGTAAATATAGGAAGTGTCAGGAATGAGATAGATATTAAGGGGAATATGTTAATAAATTTTTTTTAAAAAAGTAACTGAAAATAAAATGACAAAGAAAAGACTATATAGAAGTCTAGGCTGTAAGTAAAAGGAAAGTTGAACTATTTCTCATAGACTGAACACAGTATTGAGAAATCACATATATTTCAACTAGAATTATGGAGATAGAGATGTGGGTTAGGGTTAGGGCTAGGATTAGAAGAAGGTTATGCAGAAGCATAAGAGAGGATTACATCTGGCTTCCAAACTTTTTTCTTATACCAAAGGTTATAATTTTTCTTTACTCTCTGTTATAAACATAGAGACCTTTCAAATGTTTAGTTCATTTCTCCAACACATACAAACTCTGTAAACCTTCTACTTCTAGACAAGAAAACATAACAGTGCAAATTTAAGAAGTAATGAAAATGAAAAGATAATACTGAATTCATGTATATATTTAAAACTTTACATATAACTTCTAAAATTAAAAAAAAATGCAACATTTTGAGGTGCCTTGGTACTCAGTTGGTTAAGCACTGCCTTTGGCTCAGGTCGTAATCTCACGGTCCTGGGATCAAGCCCCATGTCGGGCTCCCTGCTTGGTGGGCAATCTGCTTCTCCCACTCCCTATGCCACTTCCCCTGCTTGTGCTCTTTCTCTCTCTCAAATAAATAAATAAAATCTTTTAAACAATTAAAATAAATAAAACATGCAACATTTCAATCTACTTATAGGCACCAGAAAATCAATGTAGATCCCCCTGTATAACCCAACACTGCAGCTGAGTCTATCTATAGCTAAGCTACATGGTCTGAGTTCCTTATCACAATCTGGTAACTAGTCAATCTACTTTTTCCCTTTAGCTATGTGGATAGAACATGAAAAACAGAACCTGGTGCTACAATTTTTTCTAAATTGGATTTGTGCCATTCCCAGTGGTTTTGCTGTGTTTGTTATTTCTTAGCTATGGCTTCTGGTTGTACTGATATTTCAATTTTTTCACTATTGCTCCTCATGTAAAATTTATTATGATATTTTTTTCTGCCCCCCCCCTTCAGTAGAGGTGCATAAATGAGGCACTTCACTCACTAAGGAAATCTCTTTATAATTACAGGGATCATATAAAAATCCCCTTATCCACCATGGAAATCTGGTAGCTATTTGAATGTAACAAAAATACTTAACTATTCAAAATTAGATGAAGAGACTACAGTGACTTTTTAAAATGATAAAACCAGGAACACATACATTTTTCATCAAAAAATATAAACAGTATTTTTGAGGTAAATATTTAAAGAAACTAAATGCTTTTGTATACCTCATCTATTAAACTAAAAGCACGTCAGTTGCAAATAATCGCAAGTCTTCTTTTTGATGTCAGTTTGTTTCATTAGTTTCATTACTAAATTAACATCTTTTTGTGTTTGTTTCACTGTGTATGAACTTGTTTTGTCTCATACTTTTACTAAATAGAGTTGATAAAAATCTCCACCTACATGTATAACTGCTACATTTTATTATGGATAATGACAAGCAATTTGATCTTTGAATTAGGCAGTAGATCAATATTGGGACCAGTTGGTCAATATCACAATTTAAGCTACTAAATGATTGAAACAAAGTGACCTGCAAATAAGAATGATGTTCCAAAATCAGAACCAGGATGATAAAACATGGAATGTGAAAGGACTGGGTAGGAGAACTGGAGCGGAGCAAGAAGGGAAGTGGTGGGAGCCCTGTATAAAAGGCATTTTTGTAAGATTTTTTAAAAATGGTTTTCTGTGTTTTACCCATTCCCTGGGCCACATCATGACTTCCCTGGGCCCAAAGAATTTTGACTTAATAAACACCTTCCTCCATAAAACTATCAGAATCAGAATCAGAATCAGAAGATTATTTTAAATTGTAGGACTCCACTGGTTTTAAAGCAAATACATTAGTATTAAATATTAAAACATTTTCTTCAACCTAAACATTGATTTTTCTGATTTTAAAAGAAACCAAAACATTTTCATGGGTCCCTAAAAGTACTGTGGGCTCCGGGCACTGTACTTACAGTGCCAAATGGAGAATATGGCCCCGTCCATGACAATAGGGTTTCTCCCCACCTATCTTTTCCTTCTTCTGCTTATTAGAACATTTAGCAGTGTAACATCTTTGCAAAGTTTGGTTTCACATAAGCGTTATATTATATTTATTCTCACTGAATCTTCTGTACATGTTACATTTATGAACTTGTATACCTCCAACTTTCTGACTCATGATTTTATAAGCTCTCTTCATAAATGTTCAAAAATATAAGCACAAACATACATACAACCAGACTGCTGTTCTCCTTCCAGAAGTTATGTTATCTGTCATTAAAAGACCTAAAAAATAGAGTTTCTCTTAGAGTTTGATATGAGACAAAACATTCAAAAAAATTGAAAACGATATAGAGAACCTGCATTATCAACTTCAAACTTCTAAAAAATTAGATCTTAGTTGTTCTCACCATAAACAAAGAAAGGATAATTACGTGCTATGATAGTTTTTAGTTAACACTATGGTGGTAATCATATGGCAATATAAAAATGCATCACATCAACACACTCACACAACGTTATATGCCTATTTTATCTCAATGAAAATTTAAAAAATAAATAAAATTTTAAAAACTATATATTTGTTCTGGGTACAGAATGGCAGAACTATAAAAAACTCATTAACTAACTCACATTTAAAGGTTTGTATTACTTTATTGCTCTATAAAATCACAGATCCTTAGTATACACATACATTTATGAAAATATTAGTATGTAGCTTGACTATTTGGTAACTAGTCCACTATATAACTCAGGAGTTCTGTCTCTAAGTTAATAATAACATGCTTGATTTTAGAACAATTGGGAAGATGGTGGTCTTCAAGAGAATTCTGAAGTCTACCTATGGAACTGTGCAAGAAAAGGAGGCACAAACCTAGCCAGCGATGTTAGCCAGATGCACCTTGGAAATCAAAGAAATGATAAATATAAAGACTGTCTTCATAGCCAGGGACCAATTAAAGCTAAACCAGTAGAATAAAATGTTTTCGACAAATGCACAGACAACAAAATGATCTTTGCTCTCAAACTCTCTACACCTGTAAAATATTAGCAAAGTTTAGTTTAATATCTTACTTTTTTTCACAAGAGACAGATTTAGCAAATGAAAAAGATTTGTAAAAGTTACATTATTTTTAGTTAATAAGCAAAATTTTTTCACTGTAACTCAGGTTTGATATTCATGTTCCTTATTAAATCAGTATCTCTAAGCATTTGATTCCAGGGCTAAGAATTAACTGCAATGTCATTGCTGACACCAAAAATAAACCACTTATTTACATGTTAATGAACCTTTATTATAAGGTACCAGTTTGTATGTCTGCCAGCCAAGCAAATCATTCTCATTAACACCTCAATTATAAATTCTTTGCATATACTCTAGTTTCCATACTATATTTGTTCTTATATCAAATAATCTATACTTTTTCTGCTTTAGATTATATCATTTTCTTTTCTTTGCCACAAAGGACCTATAGGAGCCTACTGGGAAAAGATTATTACCACCATGGGAAGGGCAATATAAACCACATGTGGACGAATTTTTAAAAAGATTCACAAAGTGAGTTCAAAAGTCAAAGGTGGTTACTGGTCATTGTGCTACCGATACCTAACTTATTATTTAATAAAGAACTTTCAGACAATTTGATTATAAAAGGCTTTCAGGATTGAGGAGATCGTGGAAGCGTAGGAGGACCCTAGACTCCCCTTGTCCCATGAATACAACTAGATTGCTATCAAATCATCCTAAATACACCAGAAATTGACCTGAAGACTACCAGAAGATTACCTGAAAACTACCACAACTCAAGGTAGAGAAGAGGTCACACTGAAGAAGGGGGTCACAAGGACTTTGACAATTTTGATGAAAGATGAAATAAAACCAAATCTGACATACACAGAAACAAAAAGAGACAGAAAGAGACAATTTTACCAGATGGATTTTACCACTGAGCTAAAGGCTCTTTGGTAAAAGTATGGTTAGCTATGGGACTCTCTATTCAGTGGATTTTCTAAGCAGAGAAGAAGAAGAAGGAGAAGGAGAAAGAGGAGGAGGAGGAGAAGATTGACTATTTAGGTGCTTAAAAGACGGTTCATGAAACTACATTCTGTTTTGTAATTAGTCAAGAATGAGAAACAACCATAAGACAATGTATAAGCCCCGATCATATGGTAAAGAAAATGGAAGGATGAGAATAATCTTTCTATGGCCTAGAAATTTAAGACAATTCATTTCTAGTAAGACTGAAAATGATATATATTTATCCAAATATTTAGGTTAAAAAATCTAATGAAAATAATGTTTTAATATTAATTTTTTTATGTTTAATAAATTGACACCACAGCTACTCAAAGAGGAAATCAATCCCAGTGCTGCCTTTTGTCCAAAGGGCAGTCACTGCTGATCATAGACTCTTTCTTGGCTGCAGCAAAGCAACCATGTTCAGTGAAGCACTAAAATAGAGAAGACTACCACTTAGATGTTTTTAGAAATCTCTATGGTATTTAAGAAGAATCTAACAAAACTACTGTCTCTTAAAAATTCCCTTAAAATATAAGGTAACAGCAATAGAGCATTTGGTAAAAACACAATAGGTTTCTTATAGTCGTTAAAGACCTAACTTGGTGAAATTCAAAATATTGTAAGTAGCAACTCAGAAGAAAATTTAACACCAAACTAGAGTTATAAGAAGGGTGACAGAATAAAAAGATGACCCCAAGATGATCTAGAACCCAAGATGAAACCAAAGAGGCATGATGTGAAGTCCAGGGTGACAGCTGGGTAAAAATACTCTTTCCAGGGTGACTAACCCTGAACAATTGAAGTAGTCCTAAGGGAAAGGATTAGTCCTTTAAATCATGAGAAAATGCTCTGAAAAGGCAGACTGTACCTACAGCAAATTCCCAAGAGTCCTGTATCCGAACTGTTTTCAAATCACTGAGTACCAAAAGGAGGGAAAAGGCAATAGGAATCTGATGGGTGCATACTCATTTTAAGTGCAAAAACCTCAGGTTTTACTTGCTTTAATCAGGCATTTTCTAATACAATGAGGAGTTTAAGAGTGAGCCATCAATCTCCATTCCACCAGGGTCCTGGCTCAAAATTATGTGCAGAGGAGAGTGGATTTTCTTGGCATGTTTTATTATTTTTTTCTTGGCATGTTTTAAATTGGAAATATGTAACTTACCTAATGTTAGACCTGTAACAAATAAGAGGGGAAGAGGGAGTTTTACTCTGTCCATGGACATGAGTAACCTTAAAACAAAGCAGGAAGTTTCTGTTCAATAATCATGAATTAAAATCTTTTGACTTAAAAGCAATGACACAGAAAGAGACATTATCAAGAGAAACCATAAATTGATTTTTCTTAAAAAATCAAAGGGCATAGAATCAACTGTTTGTTCTGTATCATTAAGAAAGCTGTCTGATGAAAAGTTCTCCTTAGGATACCTAAAGGCTTTAGATCATTTTCAGTTCGATAATTCTGGAAAAATCCCCCCCACTGTTTTCTTCTTGATTAAAATTTTTTATAATTCTGAGAAAATTCCCTACTGTTTTTTTTTTTTCTTTGAGTTAAAAGCTCCACTATTTTTTCTTGGCAGGAAGAAAGACAAATAAGGGAGGGAAGGAGGGTAGAAGGAAAGGCAGGGAGGAAGGATGGGAAGAAGGAAGGGGAGGAGGCAAGGAGAAACCTGATAAAGTAATATTAAATGCAAGTTGTGAACAAGCCTTATTTGTCCCTAACTTGAAAGGAAACCAGAGAATTTCACCATTAAGTCTGAAGCAGTTGTTAGAGATTGCACAAGTATCACTCTATCACTATTTACAAAGACTTTGTATAACAGTGGATTTTGAATTTTATTAAACATCTTTCTGAGCATTTACATATAAGATTTCTTCTTGAGCCAGTGAGAATATAGACTACCGGCTGGCAAAGCTTCTCTATAAAAGGCTGAAAAGTAAATATTTTCAGCTTTCGGGCCGCAAGGCCTCTCTTGCAACTAGGGTACTCTACCAATCACCCACAAAAGCAGCCATAGACAACAGTAAAATAATGGGCGTGGCTCTGTTCAATAAGGCTTTTTTGTTTTTTTGTTTTAAACACAAATATACCAGCAGGCCATATTTGACCAGAAAGCCACCTTGACCCTTAATACAGATTATGATAACATATATCTCTCTCTCTGAATTCACCAAAATTACTCTTTTTAAGTATGGCCTATCAAAAGCAGAGTATAAGGGACTGATGACTTTCTCTAATATTTTATTTAGAATTTCTGAACCCATATTCAAAGTGACATTGTACTTATTTTCTTTTGTGTTGGTTTGGTTAGTACAGTTATGCTAAGGAGAAATTTCTTTTGTTTTTGTTCTGTTTTGTTTGTTTCTTTGGCTCTAGAGGAAAGTTTTATACAGTACAAGAATTCTCAGTTTCTTAGAAGTTGAAAATATTTGGCATGTTACGGTGGCATTTTTGGAGATTATTCTTTGACTTTAAAAAAGTCTTTTATGGATAGAGTATTTAGTTTTCTTACTTTATTTGTAGTCCTATAAAATTATATATTTCAACAAGTTTCTCAACTCTATTAGTGAATAATTTTATACCACCACATTTGCCAGTATGTGCTCAATAGAATAAATTACTTCCCAGTGATTGATTCAAGAGGCTATATATTAAAGAAGTGTTCTATGAATGATTAAGCATGGAAAACACTGTGAAAGATAAAGCTAATTAGTTCTCTGAACAACAGGGCTGATTTCTCAGAACATTTTACATACCATGTGTAATCTGAATATCAAAAGGTGGGATTATGAATTATATTATGGACTACTTCCTTAATTGATCTGATTACAGAATCTTTGTCTTGGACATTGTATGCTTCATGTGTTCTTTAGGACATAATTTTAAAAATCCTAGAATAGGCTATGACAATTTATAATATCTCTCTAACTGTAATAACATTACCCCTTATCAGTTATACTTCTGTGTATTTGCATTTGTTCTTTTTCATTAATTTTAATTTTTTTTTTGAGATTTCAATTATCTATTTGACAGAGAGAGAGAGAGAGAGAGCACACAAGCAGATGGAGCAGTAGGCAGAGGGACAAGGAGAAGCAGGCTCCCCAATGAGCCAAGAGCTGGATGGAGCACTGGACGCTGGGCTTGATCCCAGGACACCTGGCTCATGATCTGAGTCAAAGGCAGACGCTTAACCAACTGAACCACCCAGGTGCCCATTTTTAATTTATTAATCTAGGGAGAAGTTTGCCTAACTTTCTTCCAGTTCATTTATTTCTTTCCTTACATCTGTCAAGCTCTGTTCTATGCTTTTATTTGGGTTATTTTATTATAATTCTGCCTCTAAAGTTAATTGTTTGTACATTTTTCCTCATTCATTCTATTTAATAATAAAGGCACTTGGGGGTGGGGATACAGGTAAAATAGGTGAAGGGATTAAGAGGTACAAACTTGCAATTATAAAATGAATAAGTCACAGGGATAAAAAGCACAGCATGGGGAATACAGTTAATAACATTGCAATAACTTTCTATGGTGAGAGATGGTAACTACATTTATTGTGGTGCACATTGCATAATGTAATGTAATTGTTGCATCACTATGTTGTGCAGTTTAAACCAATATAACATTGTATGTCAATGATACCTAAATAAAAATGATAAAAAGAACAAAAGAAGGAAAGAACTAACTAGTGGAGGAAACTGTAATTTAAACAAAAAGTTAAAACTATTAATGTTCAGGTAAAAATGTTTAGTTAAAGAAGCTGATATGAGCAAAAAAATGATGAAGGTACTCAAAGTTACAAATTTACCTATTATTAGAATTTCCATCATTTCACCCAAATTTTGATACATCATATTCATGCTATTACTTTAAGTACTTAATAGTTTTGATTTTTGTTAAGATTTTATTTTTAAGTAATCTCTACACCCAACATGAGCCTCAAACTCAGAACCTGAGATTAAGAGTCACATGCACTTTCCACTGAGCCAGCCAGGAACCATTATAGTTTTGATTTTTTTTTTTTTTAAGATTTTTTTTTTTTAATTTTATTTGACAGAGAGAGATCACAAGTAGGCAGAGAGGCAGGCAGAGAAAGAGAGAGAGGAAGGAAGCAGGCTCCCTGCTGAGCAGAGAGCCCGATATGGGGCTCGATCCCAGGACCCTGGGATCGTGACTTGAGCCAAAGGCAGAGGCTTTAACCCACTGAGCCACACAGGCACCCCTATTGTTTTGATTTTTAACACAAGAATTATTTAGTAGTGTACTTTTTAAAATTTCTCAAGTGATCTACATATAGATATTAAGTCAACTTTATTAATTATATTTATCATCCTCCATAAATTTGTGTTCTAATCCATCTCTGAAAGAGAAAATGATACCTTAATTTCTATTATAATTATATTTTTGTCAACACCTCATATTTATAACATCTTTCTTTCTATAACTTAATATTAAAATAACATTTTTCTTTATACGGTTTATTTAATGTACAAATATTAATGACATTTTTTCTCTATATAACAACATAAAAAGACTCTATCTCAGGATTTTGACTCAACTTGGTCTGGCCATATTAACACTACTTCTGATTTCTGCCTGTGCATGTCTACTATATTTTTACCTTTCTTTTTACTTTTAACATTTGATATCATTTCGTTTTATGTCTGACTTTTTTAAGGAGCATAAACTGTATTTAAACAAATCCAGGAAAATACTAATCTTTTAAAACAAAAGTTTACCCCTTTACATTTAGTGTGATAATAGACAACTTTGCTTCTTGTTTTAAAGATTTTCTTTTTTTTTTTCTGTTTATATTTTTTTTCTTACTTCTTTATCTTAGGTTTTCTGCTTCTCCTGGAAAACACTAGATCTCATTGATTTTCTGAATATTAAGGGTATCCTCAGTACTATACTATTCAACCATTCTACCAATTCCAACCCCCAAATAAGGTTCTCTACAATTCTATATTTCTGATGTTTATGGCTGCCTGTTAGCCTGTTCTCCACCTCCTACCCTTTGATCTGAGTCAGGAGGTGATAGTGAAGTTTGCCAGAGTACTTTCCTGTTACTTTTTGACATGTTGTTATTTCAGAAGACATAAAATGACACCTGTCCTCCATGACTTCCTATATCAAATTCACAATTTATCTGAAAGAAATCCTTCAAGTTTTAATACATAAGTGTGCTGAGTGCTCATTAAATATAAACAAATAACAGGGAATGGGAAGTGAGGAATAGGGGAAAGGTTAATATTTTTGATAACATCGTATCACCTTACATTTAAGTCCTGACCTTAACAAAAAGAATTACTTCTAAATTTTAGAAATAGCTAAATATTGGAGAAAATAGCTACCTAGTGACCTTCTATTTTAAAGGAGTTGCTAGTGCATCTAATCTGATGAAAAAATTGGAGGGAAGAAGAACTTATCAATAAGGCAAAATGACTGAGTTCAACAGTCACTCTTTACTCCTAGCTCCCAGATAATATACAGCATACAAAGGCAACTTGGTTTAAATTTGATCATTTCCTTTCTTTTCTAAACTTTTTTGCCTTTTCCTTTCTTTGAAGATATACCATGTTTATAACAATATTGAACATAAGCAAACTACCTTGATATTAAAAACTCTGTGTCAGTCGAACAGTATGGTACTGGCACATCATAGGAAGAATTTAGTAGTCAGACCACTCCTAAATTAAAGTGTATGTTCTTTTTCACAGGCCTGACAACACACTGACTTGGGAAAAGTGGTGAGAGAGAGGTGACTGGGCATGAGGAAGCAACTTATCAAGAAAAAAGAAAAAAAAAAATGCATTGCCTCTGGCCCATATCTCTTGTAAGCTGAACGGTCTTTCTCTGTTTCCAGGGTCTGGATTCTGGATCCAGAGTACTGGAGAACTGAACCTCATCCCTATACAAGAATTAGAGCCAGTCTATCACTCAAAATGTGGACCCAGGAAAAAGATGCTAAGAGGAACAGTTTTAAGTGGTCAGGAGCAGTAGGTGGACTCCCGGGTGAATTCCCATGTGGCAGCCTTGTGAAAACTCTCCAGGGCAGACTTGGTGAATACATTTCTGATTACAAAATAGGCATAATCATAACTGTGTCTATAAGTCAGTATCTTGCTTTCTAGATATATAGCCCCAGTGTGAAGATGTAGCCTGGTAATACCCTAAGACAGAATTAAGCTCTAGACAAGTAATCATCTATTTTGGTATCTCAGGCCCCTTGGAGAATATAATGAAAGCTACAGGCCTTCTCTCAAGAAAAATTTGTGAGTGAGTATATCACAGAGTTTGGGGGAGGGGGATCAAAGATTCCACAAAGCTCAGACTACAAGCCTTAAAGTGATTTAAAACACAGATGGAAAGCACTTGCCCTCAAGGTTAGTGAGGAAGGAGTTCACAGAGTTGCACTTTAAAGATGGAGAGTCTTCAGCTGGGGACATTGAGGAAAAGACACTCATGTGATTTTGAAGCTTTACTTTGCCCTTTCCTTTGATTCAGATTTCAACAGCACATACCAAGCACAGAACAAAATATACATACACATTGGATTTTGACTGATTTATCAACATTTTAAGATAGGAGGAAAATAGTGTATTTCCTATACGTCGAACTTAGAAAATACATGAAAGGAACAGCTGCAGGCTGGCAGAGGGATGAAGCAAATTAATCTCATGACCTTCTCTCTCTCTCTCCCTCCTCTTTTAATAAAGTAATTTTAAAAATCTGAAGAATGAGGCAGTACCTGGTAAGCTCTGGGAAGAAGAGATAACTTGGGTGCTTCTATTTAAGGCATAATCCTCTTGCTAGTTCTCTTGGGCTATCCCTCTACCTGATGAGTGGGAGAACCAGGGTCTGAGTCTTATTTCCCCCTATCTCTTTGCCACCCACCAATTCTTATGGAAAATATAGAAATTAACTCTTACACAAATTAATAGGCTATTTGTAGAATAATAAGGGATTATGAAAATGACAAGACAGTGAATATAGTCTTAATTCCAATGTATAAAGATGACATGTCATTTTTAGAACATTGGATAAATAAAATCTTATTATTCTACCCAAAATGGTCATTTAATCTCATTGCACCCTATCTGCTATAGCCTTCATATAAAAAAAAATATTTTTTCTATCATAATTTTAAAATGGCTACTGTCTAACCCCCAAATGCTTTAAAGGTATAAGGGGAGAGAGAAAGAAAGAGCGCGAGAGAGACTTAAATGCCATCTCTCTTCTAGGTAGCAATTTCCCCAGATGAAGAGGTCACCACTGTTTAGCAGTGTGCTGCCGTGTTAATTTAGTATGACAAGATAAAGCAGTAATCTCAGCTCGCGGAGACTATAAACCGCCTGCTATCCGGGGACATGCTCAAGTCGATTTGCACTGTATATCACTTTATACAATTGCCATGACAAAGCCCCCTGAGTTCTCACATGTAAATCTCTCCATCCCTCTCTTCCTGTAGCCCCCTCTTTTCCATTCCCTCCCAGTTTCTTTCTCCCCAGCTTCATGTCCAGGTAGACCACATCCACTCAGCACTAATCTCTGAAAACATAATTTTCTGCCCCTGACAAGGGACACGCAACACATACGCTTCTCACAACCACTCTGTCAAGTCCCCTGATTTAAGAGAAGATGTTCAGGGACTTAGATAATCCATTGATCCCACTTGCATCGGCTTTTATATTTCAGTCTGCAGTGTTAACTTGTCAAGGGGAGTGATTAAACTGAAGTTCTATGATTTGAGATTTACTTTCCTAGGAATGATAGTTTTCAAAGCTTGTCTAACTAAGTTCTGCTTAAAGATTATCCCTAAGAAAGCTGATGTATCTTTACTGGTATAAATCTAGTAATAAAACTCTAAAGTGTTTTAGGTAAGGACATTTTGGAGATATTCAGGGTTATAAACATAAGAATGTAAAACTGAATTAAATTTGGATTTTTAAAAAATGTCATCTGTGTAGTTCTCTCCGCATGAAGCAAAAACACCATATGTAAAAAAGGGGGAAAAACATGTTTCTATCTATGTAAAACAAAAATAATTATAGAACCACTGAAGAGGACATAAGCGAACAGGGAAGAGTTTATATGATAGGAAATAAAAAGATCACATGAAGCACATTAGGAAAGTGACATGTCAAAGTTTTATCCAATAAAACAAAAGCAGAGATATGTGTTTAATCATCAAGAATTAATAGCTACAAATATATACATTTTGGTTAGGTGTGTTAGTTTTAAATGTGACAAACCCATTTGTATAGTGTCCCTTATTCAGATCTTAGCTTTTTTACATCATCTCAAGCTGCTCTTATGGGTAAACAGAAATGAGAGATCAAAGACTAAAAAGCAATACACACAATGCTAATAAACAAGGCCCGAATCCTCCCAGAGGACCTCTAAAATTCCTGAAATCAAACAGGAATTTTAAAACATATTGAAAATTTAAAAAAAATGAATATGCTAATAAAACCATAGTGAAAAAACATGAACCTTATTAAGTACATCCTAAAAAAAAAAAATCAATATGTGTCTTCAGGGTATTCATGCAAGGAAAACTGAACAATTTTTTAAATATATTCTTTTCCAAAATATTTTTGCGGGGGTGTGTGTGTGTGTGCGCGCACGTGCGTACACGCGCTGCTGTTGCTTTTCTCCGGTAACAATTTGTAGAAGTGTAACAGGTGGAGTCACAGAAAAATGCCGTGATCTGTGAGTTATATGCACAGCAACTGGGCTGAGAGAATCAGAAAGGTGACAGAAAGGGAGATCACATTAACTGAATATTCACTTCACAACCAGCACTGTGGTAGGTAATTACTTCATTTACTTGTTACATCATCTGTCTATGTGTTAAGTAGTATTTCAACATGTAGCTAAGGAAAGTTGCACTCAGAATGTCTTCTATGAGCCCACGTTTTGGAAACATTCATTCATCCATTCAACTAACTGTAGACACTTGCTGTGTGTCAGCCACTGAGCCAGACGCTAGGGACCCGGGGCTGAACAAGACAGACATATGATCCCAAAGATAACATAGGGCTTTCTCCTTTAAACAAGTTTACATCTCATGTTCAAGGCAAATTATATCCAAAGATACTGACAGAACTTAATGATAAGAACACTGAACCCGTTAAATTGGGATCCTCCAGCTTACTGAAAGGATATAATCATTACTGGGAGCCCCCCAAATCCACAATGTTCTCTTCTGGTAAGTCATAGTCATTAGTCAACAGAACATAACCTACTGAAGGGGACCCTGGGTGGCTCAGTCGTTAAGCATCTGCCTTCGACTCAGGTCAAGATCCCAGGGTCCTGGGATGGAGCCCCACATAGGGCTTCCTGCTCAGCAGGAAGCTTGCTTCCCCCTCTCCCACTCCCTATGCTTATGTTCCCCACCCACTGTGTCTCTCTCTCTCAAATAAATAAATAAAATCTTTTAAAAAAGAACATGAACTACTCAAGAACTACAGCCTCTCTTAAGACCTTGCTATGTGACAGGCACAGTTCCAGGCCACTTACGAAAATTCTATTTTATCCTCTTAACACCTGTGTATATCCAGAGGTTCAGTTATTATCCCGGTTTTCAGATGAGAAACCAAAGGCACAAAGAGACACCACAAAACTTAGATACCTTATACAATGTGAAATTTATTGAAACCCAAGCAGTTCACGGGTGAGTTGAGGCTCTTTACCACCACATTCTACATCTCTTATCAAAAGGCAGTTCTGACTTGGCTTAGGTAGATTTTTCTTGTGGTGGTAGTGGTGGTGCTAGTTGCTGTTGATGAACAGCCTTAATAACATTAAGCAAAAATCTGGCTGCTAATGAACGATATTGATGAAAATTGAATCTGTCATAAATATCTAACTGAGAGACAGTATCTCAGATTGATAATGATGTCCTTTTTTGATAGTTAAAAATTTAAAAAATCCATTTAATGACAAGACATTGAGACTCTATTGGACTTCTCATTTCAAAAAGGATTCTTCTTTAGCTTTAGATTTTCTTGTAGGTTACTTAATTTTTAAGAAATGAAAGCATCTGACATTTAATACAATGCACCATTCTCCTAGATCATAGAACTTAAATATGTCTTTAGGCACTCATTTAACTGATAACTAATATTTACTAAGTTCTTGCTATATTCCAGGCCCCAGTGTGCTTTATGTGTACTGACTCCTTTAAATATTAACATTCTCTCAGTTAGATGTTATCCTAAAACCCATTTTACAGATGGTAAAAATAAGGTACAGAAAAGTTCCATAATTGCTAAGTGCCATAAAATATTAAACAGCAGAATTTGGAATTTACACAGTAATTCTGTCCCTAGTGCCATATGATGAACCACTATGCTCTGCCAATAGTGTAACAGCTAGACCAGAAATTAATACTAATCTTTATATGAAAGGTTGAGCAAGTTATCTTTTAAAATCCCATATATTTCCCACCAGCCTATGCAGAACTTCTAGTACCAATTCTGAAATAGTTAAATCTCTTGGTCCATTTGAAGCCAGATAAAAAGATCAAAAAAAAAAAAAAAAATCAAGTTGTCTCGGAGGTAAGGTATAATAGTCAAGCAACAATTGTTCTGTCTGAAGTTCCCAGATGTATTTCTTTTCTTTTTTTAATTTTTATTTATTTTTATTTTTTTAATTAATTAATTTTATTTTTTTATAAACATATAATGTATTATTAGCCCCAGGGGTACAGATCTGTGAATCACCAGGTTTACACACACTCACCATAGCACATAGCACATAGCACATATCCTCCCCACTGCCTATAACCCCACCACCGTCTCCCTAACCCCCTCCCTCCAGCCACCCTCAGTTTGTTTTGTGACATTAAGAGTCTCTTATGGTTTGTCTCCCTCCCGAGCCCATCTTGTTTCATTTATTCTTTTCGTGCCCCCAAGCCCCCTACGTTGCATCTCCACTTCCTCATATCAGGGAGATCATATGATAGTTGTCTTTCTCTGACTGACTTATTTCACTAAGCATAATACCCTCTAGTTCCATCCATCCACATGTATTTCTAAAGACATTTTAAAATTATTTATTCCTGGGATGCCTGGGTGGCTCAGTCGGTTAAGTGTCTGCCTTTGGCTCAGGTCATGATCCCAGGGTCCTGGGCTTGAGTGCCTCATTGGGCTCCCTGCTCAGTGGGCAGTCTGCTTCTCCCTCTGCCTGCTGCTCCCCCTGCTTGTGCTCCCTCTCTCTGACAAATCAATTAACAATCTTAAAAAATATATATTTATTCTGATTTATTCAAATACACTATAAAAACAATTTTAATGTGTGTGGAATGGAGAGGCAGTAAGCATAGTTATTAAGGGTTTGGGTCCCAAAGTCATGAATCCAAACTCTACAATTTACTCATTAGGCAAATTACTTTATCCAAGACTGTTTTCTGTCCATAAACTGGGGATAATAACCTTTGTCGAACTCACTGGGTTGGCATCAAATTGGCTGAGATAACAAAAATGGAGGGTGGTACATAGAAAAGACTGAAATATTACACATTCCTGTTTTTAATTATTAGCGATCACATTCTAAAGAGCACTGACTATTTGAACTCTCCCATATTTGGATTGCAAATATCAGACCGTAGATAGGCTATAAGACATATTAACACATGACTTTCAAAGTTGCTTTTTATATGCTAGTGATGACCCTGGGGAAATCAAAATCTCAGATACACAAGAAGCATGTTCTCTGACTCCTGTGTCCCTAGTGTGCAAAGCATGCCAGCCACTGCCACAAAGCCCAAAGAGGGAGCCTGGTAACAACCCAACAATCCCCACCTTGCTACGCCATAGATGTTTACACAGAGGGAAGGGTCTAGTATTGGAAGCAGAGGTACTTACCAGACTTAGCACATTATTAAGTATACATACGCTATAAGTTATTATAACTTGTTTTTTGTTACTCATTAATATACATGTGGACTTTTTACATGGTATGTATAGTATATTCATTCCTAGATAAAAAAGCTCCTTAATGGTACCTTTGCAGTTAAGCTCCTTTTTTAATATCTTACCTCCATCTAAAATTTTTTATTCACTCTTAGAATATTATTCTCTCATTTAGGGTTATCGATCAACAAGATTAACTGTTTTATCTCGAGACAGGCTGGATTTTTAAGAGCTAAGAAGAGACACCGGAGTAAACACGGCTTCTCTATATAATGATAACATTGTTTGCTCTGCTGCCACAGAAGCAGCCTTGACTAAATAAGACACAAAATCCAGTCACTTGTGTTCATTTACTTTATCACGTGATGTCAGTGTCACAGAGCTGCCCAAGGCTGCTCTCCTTACATTCACACCTGATCTGCTCATACGGATCATTCCTAAAAAGGGGCTCTGGGAAATTTTTTAAAAAGCATTTTGCCTTTGTATAAAGAAGATATATAACCAAAGGAACTGATAACAACTGTAAATTTAAGTTAGCTTTACATTTATATGCTGCTTCAAGTAACAAAGAACTTTCAGCTTTCTCCTCTGGACAGCAAAGAAAAACATAAAATTTACTTTCTAAAAAAAGGGGGGGGCACAAAATGATCAAAACTGGCTACCTACTAAAATACTTCATGAATTCAGTTTTAACGACAGCTTTAATGCCAGTACAAATTATGGACATCCGACCTTGTGGAGGAAGTAAAGAATTTAAATGCACTTAATGCTTTTAAATGCACCTAATGTGGCACAAATAGTGTTCATTTCGAATTCAGATTGACATTTCTTAGGGAATCATTTCTCTTGAAAGTGCTCCCCTCATCCTCTGATTAGATTGTCTATACTATTGAATTCCACTCTATTTTTTAAAAAACTTAACCCACCCCTCCAAATCTAGGTATTTGGGTTTATCTGTACTTCTGAAAGAGAAAGGGATATGAGTCTAATTGCCAAAATATGTGAGGAAAAGAAATTAGAATGAAAACCCAATACGTCCTTACATTATTTTTATGACTTCACTTTCTTAAGATCCAAATTAAGTGCCAGTGTTTGCTATACAAAGATAATTTCTTTCTTTTTAGGTACAATATGGGTAGTTGTATCTAACTGATATAGCCAAGAGGGAATATGGTGTTACTATTTGAAATATTTTGAGGTCACACTGGCAACTGAGTTACCTAGACTTGTAGATTTCATTCTAATCCCTAGAATTCAGGCACCAAAACTACAAAATTCTTATTTCTTTTGGATTCCCTGAGGTGATGGCCCTTTGCCATTATAAAATAAGAAATTATGACAAACTTGTCACTATTATCACTCATATTAAGTTAATAAACTGATAGCACCATCAAAATTCCTTTCTAGTGATGTGAATAATCTCCATTCTTCTATTCTTACTTTTTACCAATCACTATAAAATCTCAACTTTAGGAAAGAAATATGAAGACCAAAAAACAATAACTAAGTTAAGGAAATAATCAAGAACTGATTGAAAACAGTGACAGAAGCTGTCAAATAATTTAAAATATAAAAGCTACTAACAGGCACCGAAAGACCATAAAGTATCCAGTAAAGCACTAAGTCCCAGACACTTGGAGTCAATGATATGCACAGTTTCAAACATAATTTCAGAACCAATATAGAGTTCTTAGTCCTCTTTTTCCCCCAGTAAGTACATTAAATAAGTACATTAAATATAAAATCATAATTTACTATCAATGCTGGATCATGAAAGAAAAGTAAAAGAATATGATTTCTGAATAAACAATAAATATGACACATAGTTTTGTGAAGAACTAACTAAAAATCAGTGAAAATGATGTCATAGAACCAACTGACCTTTATTAATTGCATACAGTAAGAGAAACCTAGGCTGACTGCAGGAAGTTTGGCAAGCCCCCAAGAGGCAATATATGTAAATAAGAAGGAAGTATATATCAGAGCACAATGGTGCTACTTCTCCAACGCTGTCTTCCTTCCTGATAATGGCTCCATTGAGATCCACAAGAGAACCCATTAAGAATGTTTTCTGATAGAAAGCAAACTGAAAGAGAGGTAAAAAAGGAGCAAACAAGGGAAAGAATCAAAGGAAGAAAATAAGGGAGAATTAAAAACAAAATATCGAAGATACAAAATGAAGGTTATCCCCCAAACTCTGCATTATTTTTAACTCCCAAATACAAATGATTCTATTACACAGGTCCGAGAATAGCAAATGAGATAAAGGCGGACACCTATCCATTCCACAAAATCAGGAACACCATTCGAGTAAGTTTCCAGCACTGCCTCTTCATGTCCTTGCTATTTCCAATATCCTAGCCAAGTATTTCATCATTCTTTCCACTTCATTCAAGGTGGTCACCCAGATAAAGAAAGGAAACATTTAAAACCCAAATAACTAAACTAGGTGTTTGTATTCCTGTGAATATGAGACATGTATTTCACTAATTTCTCCATATTTTATAATAAGAACCTTATATGCTTTGTCTCCAGTTTTGGGTTTTGGGTTTTTGGTTTTTTTGTTGTTGTTGTTGTTGTTTTAACTTTCTCTTTTCTTTTTCCTTAGTTATTTTTTCTGGGAAAAAAATGTGGCAAAAGAAAAATTACGCTCAAGTATAAACTGAAGACCTTGTATAATGATAATTGATCCAATGTGTCTATATATTTTTAGTATCTTGAAATCCAATTTTTTTGTGGAAGCAATTTCAAATTAATCTATTCTTGATACTCGCAAATGAGCTATCGTTCAATTGTGAATCTCCTTAGCACTTGGTTAGCCTGTATCAGGGTTCTAATATTTTATATAAAATTATGATGATTTTGTGCTCGTCTTGCCTTCATACTATACAAAAAGTTATAATAAGGAAGAGTTCTTACTCATTTCTCTATCTCTGCTGAATTGTATGTATTTGAGCTGAATCTTTCCACAACACTTCCTATTAAAGGAAAGACATCAAATTCATTAGGCCAAATCTTCCTTTTTTTTTTTTTAAGATTTTATTTATTTATTAGACATGGAGAGAGAGATCACAAGTAGGCAGAGAGGCAGGTAGAGAGAGAGGGGGGAAGCAGGATCTCCGCTGAGCGGACAGCCCAATGCGGGACTCGATCCCAGGACCCCGAGATCGTAACCTGAGCCAAAGGCAGAGGCTTAACCCACTGAGCCACCCAGGTACCCCATAGGCCAAATCTTCTTAAGCAAACACATCTCCCCCCTCATTACCACAGCATTAGAAAGGTCTTGTTTATTTACCTGTCACTGCATAGCACTTTGTGGGGATGCTAACGGTAGACCCTCATCAAATATCCTGAACTAGCTCACAACTCCCACGTAGCACATTCTTCCTTACCATGGGAGAGTACATTTCCTAATTTCTCAAGTCCCTGTTAACTTTAAACTCAACAGTAGTACTTCAAATACTATGGACATCATACGAATCACAGTTTTCTCCACTTAATATTCAACCCTCCCCCAAGCAGAAGGATTGGAATTATAAGGCAACAGGACAACATGAACTATTGTACAACTTATCCAGTGGCTTTGATGAACCCCAACTGATTGTTTTTCACATGTCCTCATTCCTGCTAGCCCTGGGGGTAATTTTCAGAAACAATGCAAGTATAAAGATTGAACCACTTACATTCAAATACAAGCCTTGGGTTATATCTAGATAAACAGCCTCTTGTGGTATTTTCTGACACCATTTACAGAATAATGTTTGTAACAATGTAATTTCATTGTATGATAAACATCAATTTACCATAAAAAACAAATATAAACTTGTCACCATTTTCACCTTGTTTCAATTGAATTGGCCTTGTTCAGATAAGCAAACCTATCTCTTACAGAAACAACAGTTTATAGATAAACTATGTGAAATCGGGGATGTGTGTAGAGAATTACACAGCCTACTATCATAATTTTATACTGCCACACTGCACATATGGCTTCCAAGCTTACTTTATCTGAATCTTTCTGAATCTATTCTCCATGCTATTAAACTGAGCACATTCCACATCGTTCAAAAGTAATTACACTTTTGTCTAGAGTGTAGGAGACTGCTCTCCCTAAACAATGAAATTCTCATTATTAGAACTGGCACAATAACCACACTGGTGTTAACAACAGTAGGCATTATACCATCACAATAACTTATGCTAAGTTTGATGTACAAAGGTAACCAGAAATTTAAAAGCCTATAAAAAACTCCTATATAGAAATAGGAATCTTCACCATACCATAATTAAGGTCCTATTCTGTGACTTATTTTTAAATAACACATGCATTTTTCTCTTTTCTTTTGCATATTATCTGAATAGTACTTTATATGTAACATTATCCTAGTCAAATATTGAAAATACATTATTAATAACTATTAGGTTATAAGCAAAGTTTATATAAATAATATTTCAAGACACAACTATAATATAACAATTAAAATTATTTGGGGTAAATAAAGAATCCCAGGAGTTGACAGTGAACTTGAGCAAGTAAAAGCCTCTCTCTGACATGCATTCTATGAATTCCTTCACTATATAAGGCTGGATTTTATACCTCAGAGCCTTGCTATTGTTATAGTTGATTCCCAACTATATGCCCTACTTCTACAGGAGATCCAATTTTAAAAAGACACTTTTGTCTTCTTTTGATGGACATCAGGAAGAAACTGACTCATACTGAGTGTTGCTTTATGATAACTAGTGTCTCTGCAATGTTTAAACACATTTACATTAAGATAAATCAAATTATTAAGCCCCAAACACTATGTATCCAGAGTTTTTTTTTAAAACAATTCAAGGAAAATATTATCAATATAAACATTAAATGAGATACTAAAACATATTAAAAATTGTTTCCAAATCCAATGGATCTTTAAATGTTAAAAAACCTTACACAAACACAGTCTTCATTTCATATGAAATTTAGCTATCTATAAAGTGAGCAACTCAAGTTATTTTTTAATAAAAATACTGTACTGTTAAAATAAATGATTATATATTTTAAAAATCAGTGTTAAGAGGGAGCCATCCTATAGTTACATAAAACAATTCATTCAACTCAAGAGGATTTTAAGAAGTCAAAAGAGAGTTTGGCTAAGATAAGACTATACCTTCTGTAAAAAAAAAAAAAAAAAAAAGTAAGAAGAAAGAGACAATTGACTATTCAGTAACCACAGGTGGTCAAGCCTTTCATTTCACATCACATTTGACACTAAAACAACAATCCAGCCTGCAGAAGTAGTACGCAACCAGACAGAAAATAAGCACCAAAATGGTGACCGCAGAGTCCCTTGGCTGCCTCTCATGCTGCCACTTGATTTCTCCTCATACTCATTCTATTCCTTTCTAGTGTTCATATATAATCACATTGATTGACATGAAGATATGTTCTCAATAGTTCTTTGCCTCATGAAATAAATTCGTTTGTATCAGAACTATTATTAAAAATGAGCCAGAAATTATAATGATTCTTGCTTGTCTCTGAAACTCTAAAGTGACAGTCTCCAAACCCATGTTTTAAAAGGGGGGGGAGGGGAAGAAGGGGACAGGATGGGTAGATCTGATCTTCCATAAAAATAAAGCCCCAGGGGCGCCTGGGTGGCTCAGTAGGTTAAAGCCTCTGCCTTCGGCTCAGGTCATGATCCCGGGGTCCTGGGATCGAGCCCCGCATCAGGCTCTCTGCTCAGCGGGGAGCCTGCTTCCCTTCCTCTCTCTCTGCCTGCCTCTCTGCCTACTTGTGATCTCTGTCTGTCAAATAAATAAATAAAATCTTTAAAATAAATAAATAAATAAAGCCCCAAACTGCCTTTCCACTCATGTCAAAACCAAACTTTACAACCTTGTCTTTCCCCTTTTTGAAGATTACATGGGAATCAAAATTTGCCATTAATTGCTTGGCAAGATTATGAGAGCTTCAGAGAAGGAAACCACAGAATCAGTCTTTTTCATGCTTAAGCTATCTATGTCTCAATCTTACATTGGCTAGAAATCTTATAATTTTTAAAAAATAAGTAGCTTAAGACAGTTGACCTATAATGCACCCTGAACAGTTGAGTATAGCATTCCAAGAATAAATAGAACTATAGTATTTGTATCAGCATAGCTGATGGAAGTTGCTTTTAGTAAGGCACTTAATTTATTTCTCCAAAATATTCAGGCAATAAACAAACTTCAGAAGGGAAGAATTACATCTTCATCTGACCCAGTTCCAAACACCTGCATACCCTGCATATGAACAAACAACCCTAATTCCTCAAGATCTTTATACGGCAACAGTTGTGAAGTGTACAGAACTTTTATCCTCAGAAAATATTTTCCAACTTATATGTTACACTGAGAGCATCTCTCTAACTTCGAGCCAGCCTTACAGAGATTACTCATCAGTTATACTTTGTCTCTAAACTATATTGGCAATATAAAATGTGGACCTCTCATTCCTTTTTTAAATTTAAGAATGGAGTATGAATGTCACATATAAATAGGCAACGAAATCTGGAAACCTGTTTTTTTTTTTTTTTACCTTAAATTGAACTCTATGATATAGAGACCATGAAACATTGTGTCTGTTTTCAAAGATACTGAACAGAAAAAAAAAAAAAAAGAAAGAAAGAAAATATATTTTCCTACTGAAATAAAAGTTTCTGTTAAGTGAATATTACAATGGCCTACTAGCCAGAAAAAGTATAATAACTTGTGTTGAATAACAATTTGATAAATATATTCATTTTGATAAATGAATAAAATATATCAAAGAGCTTAACAGGTGAATATATCAGGGCTATTAGACATACTTTCCGCTTTCTGTATACTTTACATTAGTACATTCTACTTCTTAAATTTCTAGAAAATAAGTACATTCACCATGAATAGTCGTAACAACCTTGCCCAAAACATATTTACAATTAATCATCCATATGAATTCTGCCATTATTCAGTAATCATACATTGTCTATTATATGCTAAGTATCAGAAACACAAATATATTATATTTTATATATTCTATATTAATTATATATTAATATATAGTGATTCTATATTAATATTCTATATTAATATATCACATAATATAGTTATATATAATTATATGCAATTCACCAGGAAGGTAAAATATGAAAAGAGAACATTTTCTAGGTAGAAAGAATAAACCTGTGTCATCCGAGATCACCTGGTGTATTTCTGAACATGCACAAAAACTCGGCCTGACAAGAATAGTGGGTCCACAGTGAGAAATGACAAGAGAAAAGACCAAAGCTATAGTTTGGTGCTACTCTATACAGAGTTTTATGCTAAGACAAAGAGTTTTAGACTAAGTCCTATAAGAACAAGGACACATAGTTCCCAAAGTGAGGTAAACAATTCAACTCAATTGTGAGGGAAACAAGTCTAGTGGATATTGGAAGGAAGACCGAAAAGAGGAGAGGCTAAAAATCTGAGATCATATGAGAGATTTTTCCAACTGTCTACCCAAGAGATGAAAAATTGATGGAATGAAACATTTTAGGCAGGAACATATTTAGAAACGAACTGGACACATATAAGAGAAAGTGTCAGCATGTCACTAAAATGTACTTAAACCATTTAGCATCCCGAAATATGTCTGAGAATCTGATGAGAACCATAATCTTACCCACATGTATGCATAATACAGAATTCTCCAATTATTTTCAGGAGATCTCATAGACCCTGGCTCAGGTGCTGCTCTAGGTGAGCTCTAGGTGAAGTTGCTTGAGAGGAGGAGTTGTGTTTTGTTCAAACTGATTTCCACAGTGCCCAACAATAACAACAAAAAACTTGGTCCAAAGTAGGTAATTCACAGTTTGTATCTAGTTGAACTGAATTCTCCCTTACAAGCCGGTTTCCTTTTCACTAACATCCTGCATCACAGGATCCCCACATTCCAACTACAGAACATAATTTAATATACTTTTCTTATACTCATCCTTGAGTATACTTAAAATAATCTCTCCTTTATTTTTGTGGCATTCTTCTGGTTATAACTGTTTATATTCACTCCTTCAAATTTGTGTGTTTATGCTTAGAGTAGTGTCACAGGAAAACCAAACTAAGAAGCACTCACTCAGAGAAGCCAACGGTCAAAATACTGAGAGAGAAAAGGCATTAGCAGTGACGCAATGCCAAATGGAGAGCACAATCTCCTTGCCTTGTTGAACTGTGTGCTACCATTTCCCACCTTTCTTTTCCTAGTTTAACCTTCATGAGAGGAGCCCCAAAAGTTGTATCACTGCACATAACTAATATAAACTCACAGTAGAGAAAAAATAAATCAGGAATTATGGATAGTACGATTTAGCTTGCCAACAAAGTAATAATCAGACAATAAAATATGCATGTGCTCTTGTGAAGAGCTTATAATGTTTATAAGCACGGACTCTAAAGCCAGAATGTCTGGGTAAACAACACTGGCTCTCCTCTGTATCAGCTGTGATCTGAGGCAAACTACTTAACCTCTGTGTGCCTCAGTTTCCTCATTTATAAAATGAGACTAATAATAACATGTCACCATATTATTGTGAAGGTTACATGAGTTAATATACGTAATGTGATTAAAATGCCACATCTATATAAGTGTTAGATGGTGTTACCCGAAATACTATCCTTGGGGGGGAAATCTTGGCACAAAGTAATCCACCAGTGAAATTTTGACCTATGAGGCTTAAAATATTGAAAGAGTATTTAAATCTAATCTGAGTGACAAAAAGTAGCATCCATTTCACAGTTATTAGGAGATATCTGATTCTTCTTCTTGATTTAATTCTATATACAGTAATGCAATAACATAAATAAGTGGGCATATTTCAATACCAAGCACATTTATGATATGTAAAAATTTTCTAGAGAAAGCAAAAAAAAAGCCTTTCACAGAATCAGAGTCATCTTCAAAACTATGAGATGGTATGAGGAAACAGTTTTGCTGGTGTAATCTGGTTCCAATTAATGCCCGCCCTCCCATCCTTGACGTAGAAGAGCAGAAGGGCACAAAACCATGACATCTACCCAAGCAGCCACGTTGAAAAGGCGAGCCTGGCTTTACTGGCAGC
Organism: Lontra canadensis; assembly: GCF_010015895.1. Lineage (NCBI taxonomy): Eukaryota > Metazoa > Chordata > Mammalia > Carnivora > Mustelidae > Lontra > Lontra canadensis. Next base: position 33,997,436 of record NW_022631003.1, on the reverse strand, counting down.
TAAGTGCCCAGTACTTTGCCGACATGCTAATTCCGTACGTAAGCTCCTAAGCAGGACCTAAAAGCCTAACGGTGAGTGAGTGAGTGAGTGAGTGTGTGTGCATGCGCGTGCTTTTAAGCTTCAGTTGAAGATGCTATGCTGCCTTCTTCCCCCTCATCCGTGAAACCACAGTTTCCTAATCTTCTGCAATGACAATGATCCAGACCCCAAGATGAAGGGGCAGATAAATAATCCTAAGAAGCAAATTCTGGAATTGGAGGTACCAGGTAATTAGCGAATTATCAAAACAACAATATGAATGAGACTGAGTTAGAAAGTATTGCAGTCACATTAAAAAACTACAGTTTCTATGAAATACTTTCTCCTATAATATTCCCAGTACTGTAAAGGAATACTGGAATCCAATCTGGGCAAAGCAAAAAATTGAAAACGATTTATCATGGTGGAGATGTCCAAAATACATTGTAAGTCTACCTGGAAAAACCTCTTATTAGAAATACTATGACATCCAAATGTCATGCTGACAAACTTTAAATGCGGTACTTGAACATTATTCTTAAATGTATACGTGTTTTCTCCTAATTAAATTGTGTCTCAAAAGTAAAATTCTTGGGGGAAAAAATAGCATATCATGTACTTCCTACTGGAATCAATTTACTTGCAAGGAATTCTAAGATGTTAGGAGTGAATCTTGTGTCTGGCTGTTAAGTAGATGATAATTATAAAGCAAAGGATTGAAGCCAAACTGTTAGAGGAGTAGACTGGTCAAAGAGTAAGTGTAGGCACAAGAGACCATGAGAAACCTACCATTGTATTGTGCTGAGAAGTGGGAGTCCTATGGCCACAAGTCTCTTGCGTCAGCAGAGAAACTGGCTGAAATTCCTCAGAGTGAGGCTTGTTGGGAAAACTCACATGCAAGGGAAGGTGAAAGGCTGGGAGCCCGTCACTCTCCTCTTCTTCCACTTTCTGTCTGCTTGTCACCATGGCTACCTCTCCATCTGCTTCCCCATACGGAGAGGCTGGTCGCTTGGAAGACATCCTGGAAGGAACAAAAGAGGAGAAAATAATGAAACCTCCACATAAATCCTTAATGCCGTCATTGTGTGGTTAGGGGCCATTGTAACAGAAATGCCTTTTTGTGCTGGCAGAGAGCAGGAAACCATCCAAATACCACTGCAAAGCGCTCACAATCAGAAACAATGGCCAAGCAGGTAGCAACAGAACAGTGCTTGTTTGTTGTGAGAATAATACTCTAATATAGCACTCTCTTGTATTCTGGCTTCTTAAACAAGAGAATTCACCTAAGAACACTGCATAATGAAAGACCATTCCATTTTAAAGGGAAGAAAAATACCCATCTAGTTTTACACTTTGATAGACCTTATTGAAGACAGAACATCTATGAATAACAAATACTGTTGGCAGTTAAAAGAAGGGAAAGAACTAAAATTTCTTTCATCAAAAAATAAACAAAAATTAATGAATGATTGCCATTAAAATGAATTTGCAATTTATTAAAAGTATGATTATTATGAATTGTAGAAGTATTGGTTATAAAGAAACCACAGACCCCATGACCAAAAGTTCAGTATTTGCTTAAAGCTTATTGAGAATTGAATAAATTTTACAATTGCTGTGAATCTTGAAACACTTGAGAATTTTTCTTTCCTCACCTCCCCATTCATTTCTAATATCAACCATGCAAAGTGGTTTAAAAAAAAAGAGTGAAAATATAAATATAATTCAGTTTTCCTTTCCACAATTCTATGGAGGATTTAGATGTGGATTCTCAGGCTTATTTGCCCCTTAGAATACCTAAGTTAGAGGGAAAAATCAAAGGAAGGTGTTATGTTTTGATGAGCTAATGCCTATAAGGAAATGCACTTAGACACTTAAAAATTAAACACTTTTTTTTGGTATTTGAGTCTAAGAATACTATTATAAGTTAAAAATATGTGGCAAATATTCTTAGTTAAATAGAGAGTTCCCTTTCCTTTCACTACAAGTTTCACATAGAAGTAGTATAGAGTTAAAATTTTTAATTAAAAAAACTCTTTGTATTTGCAACTTGATCTGACCTTGGGAAAGTTGTTATTTTGCCCGACAAACAAAGAATGTTTACAGAATCATCCATTCTTATTCTAGACCAGTGGGAGAGGAGGTAAGACAGTACTAAGGGTCCCACCACTTCCTTCAGATATATCACTGATTTTTTAAATTTGGAAATTTACTACTAAAGAGATGTCTCTAATCATTGCTGAATAATACTATTCCTACTGTGAAAGGTTTCAAAAGAACAGTGCATTCAAGCACTGAAGATACTTTTTTCAGATATAATAGCACAGTAGAAAAAAAATAAGGGCTTTGGAATCAGACAAACATAGATTCACATACTGATTCTGCTCCTTTCTAGCTGTGAGACTTAGCTTTACTCTATCTCAGTTTACTCCTCTATAAAGGAAAATGTAGTACCCACTTGGAATGCTCTTTGAGAATAAACTGTGTGCCGTATGAGAAATGACTTGTAGAGTAGTTAGCACAGAGCAGACTCTCAGTAAACAAAAGATGCTGTTTGCTTTAAAACTACAGTGTTATCTCACCTGCCCCCCAAAACAAACAAACCAAACCAGAAAATTCCAAGATGAGGAGAGGTTACTTTCTAAGAGTTAAGCCGTAAAATCAACATGAAATACAAAATGTCCTGATAAGAGAAATGATCCTTGGCCAGTAATACTTAACAATAAACTAATCAGATCTATTAGCAAAGAAATACTAATAGCAGGTAGTCTTGATTAGCTAAAGAACAATCAAAGAGGAGGAAATACTGGTGGCTACCAAGTAAACACCATCTAAAGGAGAAGTAGACGGGTCCATCACATTTCAGTATCTTCACTTTTTCAGATCTCATGACTAAGGTTTACTCCAAGTATACTCATAAGTATGGAGAAAGGAAGTAAGAGGTTGGAGCTGTAATAGTCCTAGTCTCATCGGCAATACCACATCTATCACCAAGTGGGAAAATTAAGCTATATGTAATAACACTACACACTAGCAATATTAACTTCTACAACTCTGCTTTCATGCTCTCCAAGCAAACTTCTGACTGCCATGCACAGAATGGGCTGATGGAACAGATTTAAAATATTTAAGGCCTTTGTGATTTATCAGAGTAAATCAATAAAAGGACTTTTAATTATTTCTTGTTTTATATGTACTTTGACTACAAAGAGATTATGCATTTATTATACAAGCCATAGTATTTATGGTCTGTGTAGGCATTATAACTGTTGGTGAAATTAATTAATTGGTATTCCAGTGTCTCCTTCAGTCTTATGTACATTAAGTCTCTTACTGTCCAAAAACTCCAGGCTGTTGGCAAAAGCTAGTCTCTAGGTTATTAAAGCAGAAAGCTAGATCAGCTGGCCTTTCCCAAGTTAATGCAGTTCTATGACCTTCACAGAAAGCATGACTTTTTGGCTGATTTTTACTTTATTAATATTATTATAAATAATGATTATGAAAACTGAAAGTCCAAAAGTAGACAGAAGGTAGATGTGGTAAATAGCTAACAACGACGGCTACTCTTCTCAAAAGATCTAGTCATTTCAATATCTAAATTATCTTTCTATGCCACTGTCTCTTTCTATATATATCGTTCTATGGAGCAAAAAGTGTAAACATGAAAAGTCGTGATACCAGAAGGCACCTGATCCTAAACAATTACATATTTCATGATTATTTCAATTCCATATGCAGACACTTACAGAATGTTCTTAATGTGCCAGAGTTGAGAATATTTTTATACAGTTCAGGTAAAAGAGGTCTTAGAGATTAAAAAATATTTTGCAATAAAAATGCTCATAGTTCAAAAATAGGCTGCTAAATCAGAAAAAAAAAGCAAATACTTAAATTATGTAGAGAGCTATCAATCAGCTTGATATTTAGTCTGACTCATAGTACTTCTAAAAATATGGATAACAAATCACCAATAATGTTAATTCTTGAGTTTTTGTTCATCTACCAAACCATTTCATTTTGGACAGAAGTAGTCTCATTCATGAAAAACAACAACAATAACAGTGTTTTCAGTGTTATATTATTATTTATTCTCATCTCTATTTTATTTGTTTCTGATTTTTCTTTGTTATTTTCTTCCTCTACTATATTTCAGCTAAGTTTCTTCTTTTTCTAATTTCTTGTGACATAATGTTAAGTTGTTTATTTGAAATGTTTTCTTAAGACAAGCATTTATAGCAAAAATTTCACTCTAACATCTGTTTTTGCTGCATCCCCATAGGTTTTGAAATATTTTGCTTTCCTTTTCATGTTTTGAGACATATTTTGATTTGCATTAAAAAATTTCTTACTACTGAAAAATGTTCTACCATTGGAATTATTTGTTTCTACTTTCTGTCAAAGTTTGCTTTATGTATGTTGAAATTCTGTTTTGCCCTTGCATATTAACAATTGCTATATCTTCTTGAAAAAAAGAATAATATAGGAAGGTATATAATAATAATAATAAAAAGAAATCACAGCAACTTTCCATTTATCGTTTATCTTGGATATGTCGGGTTCTAATTCCTGCACTTGCTTACATGACATGCTGTGTTGAAGTGCAAGGTTACCTTGAAATAATCTAAGGATCTAGGCTGCAGCATGTGCTCATGTGCTCATGTAGAGATGATTTTTGTCATTCCTGTGGTAGGTGCTAGACTTGCCAATGAATAAAACTCAGACTTCAAAGACTATGACACGAAACCGACAAATCTACTCCAGTGTGAAACCAACCTGAGGAGCTATGATGATATAATAGAATCTTTAACTCAGTTTTGTGTGTAGACAAGAAAATCTTGAAAGAACTGATGTCTAATTTCAGGACAAAACCACGTCTAATTTGATAAGTCATCAACAACCATTTAAATCATCAACAACCATTTACTGATCACTTACTATGTGCAAGACACTTATCTAATGGGAATAAAAACGTGTGATTCAAGTTCTCTGCATTAAAAAGCTTATGCACTGGTTGAGAAGACTTGGAGAAATAATAATGAAGGACAGTTCAGGTTAAGGGCCAAATGATTGGCCTTACAGCTGAGCAAACTGAGGGCTTCCTGGGGACCAGGGGATCCTGGAATATTTCCAGGAATGGCTGACCAAGTGGATTTTGGGGGGGAAAAGAAGGTCAAATGGAAACTGGGAAAAATGGAGAGGTAATTTCATGTAGGAAGTGATGCAAGTATAGATGCAGAAGCAGTCTTAGAAAGTACAATGTAAATTTAAGTTTCAAGCTGACGTGGGGAAAAAAGGACATCGAGGAATATGGACTAAATCCTAGCTTGAGTCTATACCATTTCTGGACTTGCTGAGTTATATGCGTGGAATAGATAAGAAACAGCCTCCCTTTTAAGTGGCAACTTGTTTTTACATGCAGTCACTTCTCCCTTACTCGTCCTTGTAGCAATCTGCGCAATCAGGCCACTTAGTCTACATGTGAAAGTAATTTAAAACTCCTGGAGTCCGTGATGATTGGCTAAGAGTTCTCTGTGTGCACTCACTCTGTATGTAGGATGTCCCTGCTTGTACTCAGACATGCACAGCAAACTCAGGGGTAGGGTAAATGGTACGAGACTGCAACATAAACTAAACCACGATTCTCAACTTTGGCTGCAAACTAGAATTATATGGAAAGGTTTAAAAAGATACTGCAGCCTGAGTCCCACTGCCAGACATTCTAATGTTATTGGTTCTTGAGTGGAGATGGAGAATCAGAATTTTTTAAAGCTCCCAGATGATTCTAATGCACAGTCAAGGTTGCAAGCCATTTGCACTGGTCAGAATAATGCTCCCCACTCAAGATGTGCCAATTGTGTTCCCTGAAACCTGCGAGTATGTTACTTTACAAGGCAAAAGGGACTTTGCTGCTGTGATTAAGTTAAGGATCTTCATATGAAGAGATTATTTTGGATATTCTGGGTGGGCCCAAAGTAATCATAAAGGTCCCTATAAAGAGGGGAGGCAGGAGGATCAAAGTCAGAGAGAGGGACTGAAAGATATTATGAAGCTGGCTTTGAAAATGGATGAATTGGGGCCATGAGCCAAGGAATAAAGGTGGCCTCTAGAAGCTACAAAAAGCGATGAAATAGATTCTCCCCTAAAACCTCTAGAAGGAAGGATCCCTGCCAACACCTTGATTGCAAGACTTCTGACCTCCAGAACTGTCAGCGAATACACTTATATTGTTTAAACCACTAAGCTTGTGCTAATTGTTACCACAGCAACAGGAAACTAATCCACAGCGCACACATATTTCTTTCACTGGTGGTATTTTCTCAATCTGAAACCTTCTTAACCTAGATGTACCCTTGCCTGTTCTCTCCCTTCATTTAGTGCCAACATCATTTCTCAGTGAAGACTTCCTTGGTTACTCCTCCCAAGCCAGGACCTCCCTGTCCCTCCGACATATTTATTTATTATCTGTCTCTCCTACTATAAGACTCAAGAGGGCAAATTTTATTTTTGTTCACAGCTATGTCCCCAGGACTTAGAACCCTTTCCGAAGATAGTTGTTTTTCCAACAAATACATGTTTCGTAAAAGCTACCATCTAAAACCAACTTATTACTATGCTAACTATGAGTAGTTGTAAGATCTAGTCTTAGAGAGCAAGCATTCTTAGAAAATGTCTTAATATTGTTAGAAAAAAAGGAAATCCAGCTCAGTGCTAACAGTATCATTTTAAATAAGTTCTATGTAAAAGAATTGGTAAACCTGGTTAAGTTAGGTTTTTAAAATACTCGTGAAAAACAAATCTTAGTTATTTTTTAAATGTGTATGTAAAAAACTATTAACACGAAGTAACTTTAAGGAAGACTGCCACACAATTAATTAATACCAGAACTATTCCTGAGGAATCACCTATTTACTGCTTTAGGTTATGTTCTTTGATGCAATTCTAAAAAAATGAAAGCATATGCAAAGTGAAAGGAATTCATATATGGAATGAATATAAAATGGAAGACTTAAATAGGGATTGCTTTTCTTATGTAATAGTTTCTTTTCCTCTCTAGATATGTTAACCTTTGACTGATTAATTCAGAGATAAAGTCCTAGGAAGCAGTGCCTTCTACTGGTTATTCTTTTGGAATGATGATATTATTTCTCTTAAGGTTTGCAGTTATGTATTAAAAAATGTAAAAAAAAAAATCTATAAAGAACAAACTCAAATGCCAACTATTCCACAAAGCCTTCTCTTACCATCACAGCTAAAGTGACTTTACACCCCACCTCAAATTACATCATCAACTCTTATTATTAGTCCACATGAAAAACTGAACATCAGTATAACCTGTGACACTCATTCAACAGTTTTTTTCTTTTCTTCCTAGTACATCGTGTCTAAAACTAGAACATTAACACTTGAAAAGAATATAATTTTTTAAATTTCCTGAATTCCCTATGACATGCATCACGTCTTGCACTTAATAAGAGTTTGGTAAGTACAGGTCTATTTGTGATCATTTCACCTGATTTTTTCCAAGATTAATGCTAAAGATATGATTGCATGATAAAGGTCTTTCCAACTTGTGCTGTGTTTTCTTTTCCTCCCAAATAGTCTAATCTTCTACGCTGAATGAGATACAATTAATTACAAGGCAGCACAATTCCTAGCATATAGTTGGCACACAGCGTATTTTTCTATGAATAAATAAATGAATTGCATGAGTGTCTATTTTGTGCCAGGCAATTTATCTTTATGTTATGGAGAAAACGGGAAACTTCGATATGAAGATCCTTCTGCTTCACCATTAAGGAAGTACAGTTTAGATGGAAATAGAAGTCATATACCCACTCATCCATTCATTCGTTAATGGAAAAGCATTTATTGAAAGCCTACCATGTGCCTGTAGATAATGATGCAATTAAGAAATCAATAAATAATATTTTAAGGTAAATGATTTTTTATAAATGTGAGTACTAGGAGAGACAGACAATAGAGAGATGATATCTCACTAAAATAATCAGAGAATGCTTCCTACAAATTATGAGAATTCAACAGGGTAATGAAGGATGGGACCAATGTCAATAGACACAAAGAAGAAGAGACGATTCCAGACAGCAAAAATGACATTAACAAATTAAAGAAATGTATAGAATGATACAGGATGGAGAGAATGGTTTAGTTAAAGCAAGAGATTCTAGGAGAAGTAAACGGAGATGAGGATATAAGGCAGGGCTAGACAGTGATCTGGTTAAATCCTATCACTTTTCAATGGGTAAAGCAAAATTTGAAAGTGAAACTGAAGGCAGAAGGGAGCTGGTGATGGTTTGTGAGCCATAGAGTAACAGCATCAAAAAAAAAACAAAAAAAAACAAAAAACAAAAACAAAAAACAAACAAACAAACAAAAAAACCCAACTGTATTTTAGAAGGAAAAACCCTCAGAAATTAGTAACTGATAGAAGGTTGAGGGGGAGGACCAGGAAAGGAGAATGAGTGAGAGTGGATAATTCAAAGATAAAGAGATTGCTGGACTATATAATTTAGAAAACAATACAGCTAATAAGAAAAATATAAAAATTAGAAAGAAAGGCCAATTTGGAGGAAAATATGAAATTCAGTTTTAGAAATAAATCTTTGTTGATTGTGAGATTTAAAAAAAAAAGAAATAGCAGGTTATCAGAAAATGCAGAACTCTTGTGGAAGTAATTGAGGCAGTCGGCTCTTTGAAACCCAAGTAGAAGTTAACCAATAATTGTAATTATTTCTCATTGACTTCTTCGACAATGCTCTGAGTCAGTATATCTATTCTTCTTGTTTTATAAAATAGGAAACTGAGTCATAAAGTGGTTAAATATCTTTTGTTACACTATTTGGTCTTTGCACTATAATAGGCAGCAGCTCAAGCCCAGAATTGTCTCTCCAAGGGAAAAACTGGAAAAAAATAGAGCAAGGGGGAGGAAATCTTGCAGTCCATCCTACTTTGGGGGAGCAGTGTATAAAAAGGATTAGCAAAAAAGAGAAGTCGAAGTGATAAACGAAGCAGCATAATTATTCTTTAAACAATTCTACAAAAATAAACATTCTGAATATGAACTTTTAAAATTCTGGACCATGATATTTATTTAATATAACTTCCATTAATTAGTCTCCTAAATACTTGTTTTAATATTTACTCCCCCATGTTAAATTTTAAGCATAGCAGAATCATTTTAAAAATGATACAAGCTATTTGAAAGGGTGCATCTTAAGGGAACAATAAATATGGGATACTAAAAAATAAAATAAAAATTGTTCATCCTTCCTATCCTCAGGTCATACTTCTTCTTTAGAAGTTATGAGCCTCAAGTTATTCTAGTAATAAGATTATTTGTACAAGACAGTTACATTTAGTTGTCTGGTCTCTTTTGTAATTAAGGTTGTTGGGAGAAAGCTAGTCAAGATTAGGAATTAAACTCTGTTTATCAAAGATATTTTCACAGTAGAAAATTACTTATCTAATAAGGGAAATCAACATGGACAGTTAGCATGAATAGATAGGTTTTGCAGTCAAATGAGTAAAACAACCAGCACTTCTGTGTGGTTTGTAAACACAGAATTACACAATATCAGCATTATCATTTTATTAAAGAAAAAAGTTTTGTTACTCTTATCTATGAATTTCAATTATTATTATTCATATTTTATGGTTTATTCTTTCTTCTTCCCTCCTACATATTTTGAACATCTTCATTTTCTTTCTAAGAGTCAGCTTTGTGTTTACTTTGTGAACATTCCATGTAAATTTTATAAGCAAGTCTGTCATATGTAATATTCAGAAGCCTTTTAAGTTGAAATTTTATTTGTGCAGTATTTCAAACTTGTATAATTTTCTTCTCTTATCTATAAATCCTCTTTGCCATCAGTTTCTGATACAGAACATGCTAATCTCTATACTTCTCTACCCTTTGCTTCCCACATACAAAGACCTCATTCATTATATTGTTATTTAGAAACATGAACAAGTTCATCAGGTCCTAGCATAAACTATAAATGGAAGCAGAAACATAGATTTCATAGAAATGTAAAAGCGGACAACACAGAGTAATAAATAAGACTAGACTCCCTTGTAATCCTTAAGATCCATTTCGCGGGAGTAGAAACTCATTTCTACTAGTATTTATAAACAAGAAGACTTACCATAAAATGGAAATCTAGAAACAAAAGTTAATTTTTGAGCTATAGCTACTAAACAATGAATTCATTATTCTGTCCTAAAATAGAATTTGAATGTACAGAAAAAAATCTAGTTTAAGATATAAAAGTTTAAACTGTAAAATGCTATAGTCACCAAGAAGGTTCAAAATGGCCTTTACCAAAGCAGTTCCCTGGATTTACCTTGTCCTGTGGTTAGTTTCCGAGATGTTCTCTGCACTGATATAAAGTAGTTCATTATACCATCCCTTCTTTCTGATAGGAATAGCACCACTTATAACTTCTTCAGCACCTTTTCGCCCTTCTCGTCACCCTTACTAAATAGCTTTCTCCAGCCTTGCTTAGCCCACCAAAGAGCCAGAGATGGAGGGAAGAATAAGAACAAGCAAAAAATGAGGCAGTACTGGGTTCCTTGCAAAAGAGGTGAAAAATAAAATTTTTTTAAAGTCAGAAGTTAGAGAAGACTTAGAAATAGAATTTATTTCTTTTTAGTACCAGAAAGGAATCAGTGACTCTTTATGAACTGTACACAGGATATTTCAAAAGTGCTTGAATTAATGTGCTTAAAGTAAGCAATAAAAGTAACTTTAAAAGTGCATTATTTTGTTTTCTAAACAAGAGAGGTAAGCATTTAGAAACAGCTTATGACAGCCAAATTCCATCCTACAATGATTCAGAACTCAAAATTCTATTCTTTTTCTACTTTCTTCTCTATTTCAATAATAATTGCAAATCACTGAAAATTCACTCCAAAATTAGACCATGTGTCACTGGATGAAGACTCTCAGAAAATTTCCTAAATAAAAAGATTGCTTTATTATGAGTAACCTAATAGCTCGGTTCTAAAGCCAAAATTTATCTAAACAAAGGATTCTGTCAGCTGAAACTTCTCATCTTTATGTTTTATTATGTTATTTTAACATTAATCCACACTTACTAAGTGCCTAAAATAATAGCACTCCTGATAAATAAAAAGGTAGAAAGGGTATTAAATTTAATTAAACTCTACTGTAATCATTCCATGATATCCTAATAGTTAGAAAAGTTAATGTTCATTCTCAGTTTGACAAGACTGAAGGAAAACTGGTTACAAGAACATTTATGATTCTTAAGTACAAAGTCACTTTCAGGAAGAGAAGAGCTAGTAAAAGTTTCTACAGATTTCTGTATTTTTTTGAAAAACCTTACTGAAAGTTTACTCATGATTTACAACTCAAGAATATAACAAAAAGCACTTTCCACTTAGAAAAATATCCTAACTTTGATTTGTTTAATAATTATTATAATTTTATTTCTTGACTCAAAAATAGAAACACCTCAACGTGGGTTATTAGCCACTTGATCACAGAATCCTTTTGTCAAATACACTAAATTTCAACCAAAACTACCTGAAGAAAACATAAAAAATGATTAAAACTTTTAAATGTTGAAGAGGAATTTCTTTTACGTTGTAGACAAAATGACCAATTACAGAAGTTTGGAAGAAAACAATACAAAACCATAAATAGCAATTTGTTGTGAATTATATAATTTGTGTATCGCGATACATTTCTCATTAATCAGAAACAAACAGAAAAAAAGGATTCAACCTTCAGCCGTCGACAGGTTAAAAGTGTCAAAGTCCTTTTGTTCTGATTATTTCTGAATCACTTTGAATAATCTAGCATTAGGATTTGTGGTTCTAAAACTTGTTATTACAGCTAGAAAGGCTATACTTTTTGAGGGAAAAAAAAGCTTTTTTCCATTTGAGTATGGGTTTTCCCTTTCTGACAGCTCCAAGTCCACAGGATGTGGAGGGATGATTTAAATTTTACATCAAAATTGTGACTGCACTAGACTTTTTTCCCCCTTCTCAAGGGAGGCATTGTTCTTGCCTTTCCATAACCAGGCGTGACAGCGCCAGACTGGAGTCATACGGCTGGTCCCTGAGTCAGCGTGAAAGTGCTCACCTCCTGAGTCTCCCCAGATGCTCGGCTCCTTGTGAGTCTGGAAACTGAGCACTGAGGAGTTACATATTCCGTTCCTGGGACAGACAGAAGACTGGAGGGAAAAAATCTGGGGATTAGCAAAAACTCTCTCTTCCAATACATGCTATAAAGCTTTTTATTAAGAGTTTAATAAGAAGTAACAATTAAAAAAAAAAAAAAAAAACCCTGCATTTAATATGAGTACACTTTCCCGAACCAAAAGTTGGGACAAGTGGTTGAACAAGATGTTGTGTGCTTCTGAGTGAAAGAAATAAAGTTTAAAAAATCAGAAGCCTTTTAGACTTTCCTGAGACACATGGTTGCCACATGTATAAATTTCAGGTTAGAGACAGCTGGATAGAACAGTGAAAGAATATTGCATGAAATGCATATCTATTCTCCAGATTGCTAAAGAAGTATCTTTAAAAATTGTCTGTAGGATCCCTGGAAAGGGACCATCTTTTCTGCTATCAGAATAATCGGTAATGAAACAAGGATGAATTCTATTTCTATTGTTCTGTCCTTGAATGAACCTTTCAGGGAAGTTTGAGAAGTATCTGTGTCTTGTGCATAAGTGCAAATGTGTGTGTGTGTGTGTGTGTGTGTGTGTGTGTGCGCGCGCACGCGCGCACGTGCATGGGGGAAAGAGAGAGAGAGAGACAGAGAAAGAGGAAGAAGCAGAGAGACAGAGAGGAAGAAGAGGTGCCAGGAGGAGAAGACTTTTACTGTCTAGTAATATGATAATAGAAATTAATAATCTTTCTTTTCTTATGAAACCTCTCTGTTAAAGATTGAATGGCACAATCTTAATCATAATTGTATGCTAATAACTCTCATTTACTGTCTAATTCAAAATGACTGGTTGAAAGTTTCATATATTTTGAAAAAAAAAAATTTAAACAGTAGAAGCAAACTCCTCCCAAATTGTTAGCTCACAAAAAGTAAAGGGGAAAAAAAAAAAGCCAAAGGAAATGTAATTCCTACATATTACTACTATAGTGAGTAGCACTAATCTCTTAGTTATTGCTTTCTGAAATAATGCCACTCAATTTTTTTCATGTTGTTCTCAGGAGGATATGCGCGTCTACGTATGTTCACACGTGCACATAGATGTGGGCGTGTTTATGATCACCTATAAAAATATTTCACCCTAATCACAGTGAAAGAAGATAGATTTTCACTCACGAACATCACTAGTCGGGTGAGGTGTACATGCAAAAATAAAAAAAAAAAAAAAGAAAATAGTTTTGACTAGGAAAGAATATCTATTTAGGCTTAATGATATTAATCCCTCTTTGTAAAATATCGTATCACTTATTTTAATGACTTGGTCATTTTGACTCTCCCAGGAGAATCTCCCTATGGCAGAGCTGCAAATAGGATACAAAATTTTATTTTCCAAAATAATATCCTTAAGTACTTATTTTGAGCCTCTATCGCTCTCTCCCTCCCTCCTATGTCCTTATCTGAGCTTCCTCCTAAAGTGCCCACCTCCCAACTCACACTCTCTCTCTCCCCTCTCACATTACTGGCTAAGTCTAAATAAATAGCAAATTGTTCCATAATCAAAAGTGACTTATTCTTAGCATGGTGTATGTCTTGAAATAAAATCTGTGGCATGTTTAATTTATTTAGGATCTAATAATGATGACAAAAATAATTAAGTAACCAATCTAGTTTTAATTTCTTTTGTTTTCAAAGGTCATTGTGAAATCAAGCAAGTTAAGCCTTCAAAAGCAAACCTCTGGAGAATAGTGTGTGTGTGTGTTTTTTTTCCCCAGCAGAAATGAGAGAGGAGGCTCACAGCTAAAAGGAATACTGAACGTCAGTGTCAGATTTGTTGAGAATGACTGTCTAAGCCGTCCAACAAGGAAAAATATTATGACCCTTACCCTCTTTGGAATCCAGATAACCCTGACAAGGAAAAGTTTATACACTGATAAACCGGGGCCAATTTAGGGGATTCTTTCTTTCTATGCCCCATACAGATTTGGTTACAGCATGTTCCTACAACAGCTGTTGAAAAATGAACGAAGTAGAAAATATTTATGTTATATTCAAAATAGACAGCAAAGAACATATATACAGGGCAAAAATCTTTCTTAGGACAAACAGCTTCTGATGAGAGAGACAGGCATCCTAGGCACAGACCAATTTTCTGAACCTCCCGACAAAATGAAGAATTTGCCATTATAATCATGAAAAGTCCAAAAGGGTGCAGTGCCAAAGACGATGAGCATCTATCAACCCAAACTCCAAAACAGCGGGATGCAGCTATGGCTGATGTTATAAGAATGCTGAGCCTCTTCTTGGTTCCTTTCATGCCAAAGCTTCTTTGCTTGGATGAATATGAATTAAATCCATAAGCTTTCTTATTTTTCTAGCTTGACCTCTAAACTCATTTTACGTCTTAACTGTTTATCTTCTCCCCCCATTAATCTCTCTGGTTTTAGCACATTCCCTGTTGTTTTTAGGAGGAAAAAAAAAAAAAAAAAAACTTTAAAAGCATGGTTCATACTGCCACTGTGGACAAAATAGGAACATTAGCTCTTTTCTGTAAATGGGTACAAACTATTCAGTAGTAACCTAAAGGCTATCTGTTTCTTGCCCCTGAAATAAAAATTCAAAGGATATGGCATATACCGTACAGAAGAAAATCCTCAAACTCTTATGCGGGTGGGATAAGTATGAACACATAAAAAGATCTCACTATGAGGTTTATACTAGATTTCACACAGGTCTAATAGTAATGTCACTATCAAACTTCCATTAAAAATTTAAGGTCTGTCATATAGATAAACTTTCTGAAGTAAATAGTTTTCCTGTTTACTTTCTCTTTTCAATCAGTTCTACAGCTTAGGGCATATGACGTAGATGTTCTTTAAAATACCATATCACTATCATAGAAATGTCTAATTTTAGATTGCAATTTTAGTCAGCATTAGAGCTGAGTTCTTTCCTATTCTGTTTATTAAAATATAGTTGATAAGAAATTTCACTGATTAACACAATCCATTTACCTATATCACCATAAGATCTGTCAGTACAAAAAACAAAAACTTTAAGGGTATTCCCTTTACAAATACATAAAAGAAAAACCCATCAAAAAAAAATCAAAACTTTAAAGCTGGAATCTCACACTTCAATAATGTTTACCATTTACCAGTTTTGTAGGTACTCTGCTTTATTTTCTGCTGTTCCATAGTATTTCCCTTGAAGCTTAACAAAGGCCCAGCTGTATAAACCAGTTCTGTCAAAGAACATAGTTAAAGGATGGATAAAACAGGGAGGGGTGTCTTACTGGCTGACCACTGTCTGAGCTTATGAGGATAAAGGAGCCTTGGTGGAGAAAAGTAATCATCCATTGCCTTTTTTTTTTTTTAACCCTAACCTCATTACCACATGCTAAAACTTTTTTTTTTCCACTACCCAAACACCCTATTCCAATCCCCCGTGACTGAAAGATCTTTGTGTTCCAAAGGGAACAGATTCCTCCCCAACATCCTTTACCCTCCTCTTCTTGTGTTTGTTTGTTTGTTTTGTTTCATTTTATTTGTTTGTTATCATGATTTTATGTTTATGGAGGCAAGATCTTTTGAAGACTTCCGAAAATACTGGCTTCCTCTCCATTAAACTATCCACACACAGTTCCCTGAAAACATTTTTAATGGCTAAATAAGCTTACTTGTTTTGGATTCCTTTTTACCAAAAAATTATCAACAGCTTTCCATCACAAGATCGTTATTTCTTCTAAGGACTCCAGAAAATGATCTATTCCTTGAAAAGACAGTAAAGCATATATAATTGAGGTAGGATGTGTATTGAAACCCAGCATGTATCTTAACATTTTAAAGAATGTTTCCATAAAATCCTTACTTCAAAGAGGGTCAGCTACATGCACATTCTGTGTGTGTAGCAATGTGAGATAGGGTCCAGAAGTCTGAAGGCAAGTTTAGAGTGAACTAATTAATCCTCTCAAAACCTAGCTCTCATGTGTCCAAGAACACCAAACCGTGGGGAAGATGTTCCAGAGATTTAAATATGCATTTCCTATTTTCAAGTTTGTCATTCTTACATACTCCGCTGACATTATTTATAAAGGACTGAAGCCAAATCCCACTCAAAGAGAGCTACCGTAAGTGCGCTGGTTAGAGAGTCAGCGGAACACATTAAATGCCCCAGGAAATCCCTGGGCAAGTGCCACCAGAACTTATATGGAGACAACATATCAACTCCAGAGTGAGTTCTATTTCAGGGTGTCCTTTGAGGTTGGGACAAATATTTGAATTTTATTAAATCCTCTATTTATCCAAAGCCTGCGGCAGCTGCACTAGAAGCCTTCTTCTATACTGCCCTGTCAGTGACCTACAGGGATTATCCTTTTTCAGATGGAGTAAAAGAGGATTCTTTTACCCATCTGTATACTTTTCTATTCAATGTGAAACGTATACTTATAATACAAAATGTACTTTCTTTAGAGTGAACTATGAACTACCATTGCATTCAGAGCCTACGTCTTCCTGTATCCATGGCTGGTACAGGTACTAGAGCAATAGTCCTTCATACTCTACCTTGCTGCATGTAGCAGCCTAGTTTCGGAAATAGTCATTTTCTTCTAAAAAGTATTTGGTTCTTATGAAACCATCTGAACATGTCAGAGTTTATCAAGCCAACACCTGCCTGTGTCATAGTCAAATTATCATACAGAAGAAACAGAACGCAGAGACAAAAAAATACACCATTGCAAAAGGGACCAATGTTTAAAAATTCACTTTTTTACCATCATGACCTTCTCACCATGTCTTTCATTAAAATATTTACTGAACTGTCCAGAAATATTTACAGATAATCTGTCCAAGTTTTACAAGGCCCACTAAAACATTATTACTAAAAAGAAAACTAAAGCACTACAGATAGCACCAACCTGTGATGTCTTAAGACTAAGTAAAATGATATATATAGACCAAATGTTCTCAATATCAATACACTTTCCAAAGAGAATATTTTAATTACACTACAACATGTCTTCACGTTTACAAATTTTTTACTTAAATGAGTAGCTGCATCTTAAATCTGCTCAAACGTGTCCTGTCTTATGTTTTTCTTCCACCTCTTTGCATTCTTATTATTTTAAATGACTTATTAATAAAGGCTTATAGTGATTCAAATATCTATAGAAATACTTTCAAGATAATACATGCCTCTTATTTACATCTCCTTGCAAAAAGCAGTAAGAATAATAGTATTGTGGGAGGCATCTAAAGAAATTTTCTAGGACATATTTTTTTCCCTTGGGTTTCAGAGAAGTATGAATGACTCTCATTAATTGTGCCAATTAATTAATTGATATGTGCCAATCACTGAGCTAGATGCTTTGCATGTATTTTTTCTTGTCATCGTAACAACTCTCTATTGGACTAGAGATTTAAATGTAAGAGCTAAAATCATAAATGTTTGAAAGGGAAACAAGAGTAAATCTTCATGACCTTGTTTGGCAATGGATTCTTAGATTTGACACCCAAAATAAAAGTGACAAAAGAAAAAACAGATAAACTGAACTTCCTCAAAATTAGTTTTGTGCTGCACATAATACTATAAAGAAAGTGAAAAAAACTAAAAATGGAAAAAAATACTTGCAAATCATATATTTGATAGGGGACTTGCATTCAGAATATATAAAGACTCCTAACAACCCATGTGTGTGTATATATACACATACATATTTATATAAATTTATAGATAATTTATAAAGAACTATGGTAAAACTCTTATACTAAAAAGACAACAATCCATTTTTTAAATGGGCAAAATATCTGAATAGACATGTACTTAAGAAAGATAGCAGAAATCACCCATAAGTATTCAAGAAATATCCACTATCATTAGTCATTAGGAAAATGCAAACCAAAACCACAATATAGTACCCCTTCTCATCCACTAGAATGGCTAAAATAAGAAAGGTCAGACAATAACAAGGATTGGAGAGGATGTAGAGACACTAGAACCATCATGGATTGCTGGTAGGAATGTAAAATAGTGCTGCTGCTTTGGAAAACTTGGGAAGTTTCTAAGTAGTTAAACACAAAGTTATCATAGGGCCCAGCAATTCTCCCTTCCAGGTTTACATCTAAGAGAAATGAAAACATATGTCCACAAAAAACTTGTACATAAACATGCATTGCAATGTTATTTGTAATAGCCAAGGGAGTAGAAGCAACCCAAACATCTACCAGTTGATGAACAGAAAAACAAACTGTGCCATACCCATGCAACACGATACTGTTTGGTTTAAGAAATGAATGCTGCTACATGCTGCAACATGGGTGAACCTAAGTGAAGAAAGCCAGTCACAAAGGACGCACAATATATGATTCCATGGGTATGAAATGTCAAGGACGGACAGATCTGTATATACAGCAGGTCATGGTCGTCTAGGACAGGGAGTGCAGTAGGGATGGAAGAGAATGAGAAGGGACTACTGATGGGCACAAGATGGCTTTTAGAGTGATGAAAATATTCTAAAATTAAATTGTGCTGACACTTGCACAACTCTGTGAATATACTAGAAATCAGTGAATTATATACTAAATGGGCTTGGTATAATAATCTCAATAAAGCTATTTTTTTAAAACTACAAAGTAGACATTATTGCCTCCATTTTATCTATAGAAACTGGCTCAGAGCTGTTACATAATTTGATAAAAGTCTCACTGAACTAGAATTTGGAGCCAGACCTGACCCAAATATCATCACATTTTCATTATGGAACATCTTTTTTTATGAAGGAACTTAAATATATGCTTTAAAACTGATTTTTTTCTCCAAAAAGTTAGAATTATATTTATCATTTCTGTTGCTTTTATTTGGATACAAGCTTTTATGGAACATTGTGGTTAGACCTACATTAAGTCAATGTCCTTTTTTTCTTCTCCTGACATTTTTTTCATTATTATTTTTTTTTAAACACACTCTTTGCAACATCATCTTTTTAGAAGCATGATAAGCAAATGTTTAATGATTGTTCTAAAAGAAAACCACTGTACAGAATCACAACACATTCCTAAGGCACCCAGGGCACATAATGTTCTGTTCTTCCTTATCTCCTCAGTGGTAGGTTATCAATTTCTACATTGATTCTTACTAATTTTTTCATTTAAATGTTTAGAAAAAATATGTGTTATCCTGTCATCATAGTTCAATCTGGAGGAGTTTAATCCAGTATATCAATCCTGTGGGCACAGGTAAAATTTTTAGGAAAGTAACCTACCCTCCAGTTATCTTCAAAAACTTCGAAAAGATCCCCAAGCTTTGGAAGTAATTTGCAGGATAATCTCCAAAATAATTATCACCAGGTGTTAATTCCATCTTCAGGACTCAAGATTAATCCATTTCCTGTGATATCAACTATTGCTGGTATTAGCTATATAATCAACTTTGAAAAAAAATATAGAGTGGAAGCAGAATGGATAAGCTGACAGTATTCTAACATTTCCTTTTTCTTAGTAGTTTGTTTACAAAAACATTTCCATGATTACAAAAGTAGAGCATGATCCTCAGTTATTACTATCCCATAAAATATTTTAAGATTTGTTCCACTTATGATAGTAGTTTGAATTGATTTAGGTCAATTCAGCACAGGCTTAGTTAAATCGACATTGATTTGCCTGGACAAGTAGCTTTAAACCAATTTAGAACTCAGTGTCTCCTTGAGGTGTATGTATCAGGAGCAACTGTTTCAATTGTTAGTCCTTTAAAAATGATTTAGGCTCTACAATGGTGGAGAACAAAGAAATGAGTCAGAGGAACGAGGCGCAGACATTTGGGCAATAACAGAACCATGAACTATGTAAATGCAAGCGTGGAAGCAAGGCAGCTTATTGATTCCAAAGGACCCAGATATTTTAACAATCAATTACTATTATCATTACTAATTAAAGAACTGTTTCTAAAATCTACGCTAGTAGTTCACAGTGATTCATTTTTATCTTAGTTTAAATTAAGCACAACTTTTGTACTGCAGTAAGTAATCTCCTTGAAAGTCCTAGATTTAAATACAGAAACCTCACATCCTGGTCTTTATCTCCATTGCTGAAACCCATCTAACAGACTCTTATATCCAGAAGAGACTTTTTAACTAAAATTGAAGTGAATTTACTCACTTTGGATTTTGAACCTCTGGGTTCTCGGCGAGCTACTGATTTTAGATTGTAAACTCTTTGAACCACAAACAATTTCCTTCATTTTTCAATCTCATGCACTGTCTAGCACGGGCATAATAAACCAAACTGGAGATAGGAGGGTAACAGTTCCAAGCATGTGCCCGGAGTAGACAAACCTGGGCTGAGTCTTACTTACGCTATTTCCTAGCTCTGTGACTTTGACCATGTTACTTAACCTCTCTGAGTCCCTGTTTTCTCACTAGAGGAAAGATAAATAATGCATTATTTGTACATTTTGAGGGAAGTAAATGAATACCAATAAAAGCATGCAGCATTGTACCAAACACATTATACGTACTTAATAAATGTTATCTATTCATATTGTTGTTATTTGGAATTCAATTGAATTGAACTGAATCTAATTTAAACCACTCAAGTGTAAAGCATAGTTAAGGTTAGGATATGACACAATCTAATTAGCTATGAGAAGCCATCTGTGTTTAATATATTTGGACCTATGAAAAAGAGCCAAGAGTTATTTTAATATTTCTATACAGCCAAAATTTTTATTTTTGAATAAAAAAATAAGATTTAGAACTCACTGCACAAGGCTCAGATTTCTGAATCTTGCTGGAAAAGTGAGTAATCAAGTTCTACTTACTATGTGGCATTGCAGCATCTGGGACCTTCAAATAATTTTAATTTCAATTTGAGTTAAAAGAAGTCACTATTGAGTGACATCTAGAGCTATGCTAGCAGTCTTCTTACTACTGACATACTAAAATTTCATCCCATTGCTAGAAATTCAGAATATGGCTTTTGCTGTATGACATTTACTGCTAAACAACTTTTATAAAATATGTTCCTTCCACCTGCATCTTGAGGGTAAGCTGAATCCCCTTAGGATAAAGGCGAGTAGGACATGTTTTATAAGGTTCAGTCACTGTGAAAGTTTCACTAGAAATTGCTATTCACGGGGCGCCTGGGTGGCTTAGTGGGTTAAAGCCTTTGCCTTCGGCTCAGGTCATGATCCCAGGGTCCTGAGATTGAGCCCCGCATGGGGCTCTCTGCTCAGCAGGGAGCCTGCTTCCCCCTCTCTCTATGCCTGCCTCTCTGCCTACTTGTGATCTCTGTCTGTCAAATAAATAAATAAAATCTTTAAAAAAAAAAAAAAGAAATTGCTATTCACATAAACAATTTTCCCATTCTATGTGTAGGACTTAAGACTTCCAAACAAAGAAATGGGTTTCTATTGTACAAAATAAACATAGAACACAGGTGCCTTGTATCACTGGACTTGCTGCACTTGGTATTGTAAGGAGCTCAGTTTGCTTTAGATTGATACCTAGCTTTTTTTTTTTTTTTTTTTAAGATTTTATTTATTACCTGACAGAGAGACAGAGAGAGCAGAAACAGAAGCTAGGGGAGTGGGAGAAGGAGAAGCAGACTCCCCAGCTGAGCAGGGAGCCTGATGCAAGGCTCGATCCCAGGACACTAGAATCATGACCTGAGCTGAAGGCAGCCACTTAACAACTGAGCCCCTCAAGTGCCCAAGAATATTTAGTACTCTTGACACATAGTCATATGTGGCTGAACATTTCCTGTCAACTGTATCTAACCTAGCTGAGCGTCATGGATTTCTATAGGAGCACGGTGATAGCTAGCACTTTTTACAGCCATCTGACTGCGAACCTGAAGATAAACCCCAAAAGAATAATTTTCGAAAAATCAAACCATCACAAGAGTGAAAGGAAAAAAAAATAGAATTTCTTTCTCAGTCTACATAACTATTTAGTTACTAAGATTAATATTGTTCTTTGCCTCTACATTATCATCAATAATTTTAACTACATCCATTCTCAAAATGACCATGTAGTTCACCTAAAAACACTTTGTATTTCTACAAATGTTTTAAAACAAACACGCCAAGAGAAAACAATTGAGTTAGAATGCTCCATCAATCATTTGGCAAAAGAAAATCAATCGAAAATGTGCAGTTCCAGGTAGATTTCAGCTGGCTACCACCAAAAAGCAGACTGAGATAATAGCCACTTCAAAATAGAGTGATGTCAAGATAGTTTAAACACCACCAATTACTTGCCATATGGACTATATCCCCTCAGCTCATGGAGTATTTAGAAACTATTCAGAATTAATAAGCACTGCTGTCACAGTACTGTCAAGAAATGTAAACCCTTATTCATATTTTGGAGGTACTACGGGTAAATATAAGAAACAGTGAAGAACTATAATCCAAGGGGAAATCCATTTAAATTACATTGTCCGTTGAACCTCAGTGTTAGCAATGTCGTTTTTAATTGCCAATACTAGGTAAAATAAGTTTTATTAAAAAAAAATAATAATCAAGGTAGCCTTCCTGATTCTTGGAAACCCAAGGAATACATTATTAGAATTTCCACTTTGGGGGCGCCTGGGTAGCTCAACCAGTTAAGTGTCTGCCTTCAGCTCAGGTCATGATCTCAGGGTCCTGGGATTGAGCCCCACATTGGGCTCCCCACTCCATGGAAAGCCTTCTTCTCTCTCTCCCTCTGCCTGTCATTCTGCCTACTTGTGTTTTCTTTTTGTCAAATAAATAAATAAAATCCTAAAAAAAAAAAAATCTTTAGAATTCCCACTTCAGTGTTAACAGGGGTCTCATTCTAAGAACCACCACAGAAGTTCAGGTCTTAAACGCTTTATCAACTTGTGTATTAATTTCTGTCTCTATGGAATTTCTATTAGGGATTTTTGAGTATCTACAAAAAAGTGTTAATTTCTAACATTTCATAGATGGATGTGTGTGCATGTGCACACATGCTTTGGATGGCACACCTAGCTCACTATACAGATCAAAGAAAACCGTTGAAAGGTAACCTTCTGCTATGTCCTATTTTTTAAAGATTTATTTTAGTAGACAGAACCAGAATGAGAACTATTCATTCATTTAATATTTATTGAGTGTCTACTATATGCCAGCATGAGAAAGCTATACTGAGAAAGCTAGTAAATAAACAAATACTTATGAAGCTATATAATGTACAAAAGATTTACAGATAGTGATAAGGAAATAAGAGTTAAAAGCAGACATTAAGAGAAGCTACATTTAGGCTCAGTGTTAAAAAGAACCTTCTAACTGTCAGAGCCACCAAAAAAAGAATTGTCTCTTGAGATAATGAGATTCACAACACTTTAAGTCCAAACAGAAGACAGATCATGTATCAGAAATACTATAGAGAAGATTCACACATATCTCTAAAAGTTTGGACTAGTTGACCATTATGGTTCTTTCCAATGCTGGTATTTTATTCTTCTTGACAACAATGGGTATGATTTTCTAATATTTATATTATGGTGTATATGATGGTAAGCACCAGAATTGCATTGGTCTAAGGTGAGAATGCAAAATGTTGGAAAATAGAAATTATAGTAGTATTGGTTCCATGAGAACCAATTAATTGGACATCTATTAACTGTGGATAATTCCTCATGATATGGTAATTGATAGACTATTTTATAAATTATATAGTACACTTTCCTTCATCTTTAAAGATAATACTACAAAAACCAATAATAAGTTAAATGAGTTATAGTCTATGACTGGTGGTAGAGCCAAAGTGATTAATCTTTCATTATTCTTCTTTTAAGCCATTCTCAAGCATTTATGTTTAATATAAAGATAGGCAGTCATATGAACACATTATGTGCATATTTTATGCCTACTAATAATACAACTCTATTACTTTCCTTGACTTTCTATTTTTCCATTTCCTAATGAGTTTTTAGGTTCTTTTATCTAGAACTTTTTTCCTTACTCAAAGTATTTCAAAGCATATGGTTCCTAGAGATTTCTAATTTGGGGTAACACAGGCATGCAATTTTAACATCCTCTCTTTCCTCTAAGTGTCACATAACCTTCTACTACAAAGAAAGGACTAACACCAAGTCTTAAATTATCAATTAAAATACCAAAGATCGGTCATCATCAAAATCTTAGGATTAACCAAAAACTCAAAATAAAAATTTCTCTTATAATTCATCTCAGGTAATGAATCCGAGTCTTTGCTGATATTTCTAGGAGTAAAGATTTATTATATACTAAGCTTCTGCTATCTTTGATCCCATCTTTCAAATGTTTTGTTTATATTTCAGGAATTTATATACAAAGAGAACCATGCTCCCTAAGTCATCCATTTTAATATTTTATCTAAAAGAGTCATTATAAAAAAAAAAAATTCAACTAGAAATCAGTATTGATTGCAGAAAGTTACAGGAATCCAGAAAGGCATTGGCCAGGTAATATCAGTGACTAGAGAATGTGGCTGTGCAGATGCCTGTGCTGTGTGGGGGTCCTGGTGACGGGCCCACCGAGAAGCCTGAAGAACAGATGCTCAGTCTAAGAGTGGCTGCCGTGACCTTGCACAGGCTCACGGTCTTCAGGTGGGAATGCTGGCCCAGTGTGGCCAAAACATCCAATTATAAGGGGGAAAAAAACCATTTTGGACCTTTTTGGGAAATGTTCAAAATTGCAATGTCAGTAAAACCAAAAGAAAAGCAGCAAACACCAATAGCCAATCTATCAATTTGTGACCTTTGGTTTAAGGTGAATATAAGAGTGAACAGAATGTTTGATATTAGAATTGCTGCAGACTATCTCAGTGTCAGCTGTCACTTTTGCTATCATTCTTTTACTTAAATATGAAATTAATTAATGTAGCTAATACTTATGCAGCCTCTAATAAACCACTAAGTGAAATCTATGTCTATATCTGCCTACATACCTACTGACCTACCTACCTATCTGATCTTCACAATGCCGCAAGTCATCACTGTCCCTGTCCCTATTTGTGGCTGAGGAAGCCAAGGAAGGAAGGTAGAGTGGCTTGCCCAAAGTCACACAGCTGGTAAGTGGCAAGGGAGGATTCAGTCCTTCGCCTTTAGCTCCAGAATCCACTACACTGTTTCTATTGCAAATACCTCCTATGCACATTAAATACAGAAACTATCTTTCAGAGAAGGCAAACCTACCAAAAAGATGACTTATATTCTGGCAAATATATTTTTGCCACTTATGAATGAGTAAGACAGCCCAGAAAATAGAATTTCGATTCCAAAATCTTGAAACCTTTGGGTGACTTAGATGGTTCATCATCATACTGGACACTAAATTGTCCCAGAAAAGCCTGTACACATGATTAGTAGCCTCTGTTCTAAATCTGATCTATTGTCTGTAGCCCTGTTGCCAAATATTGGCAGTCATTAAATCAACACTTTGTTTGCCTAAAAGTCTATTTACCTACAGCATATTCTCTTCTCTGAAATAATTTCTCTCCTCTCTGTTAAAGAAAAAAAAATTAAACTATTAGTCCTAAGACGCTTCTGAACAGAAATCTTTTAGTATAATAAAGATTATTCTGCCACAAACAACAGAAAAGAATCCATATCTCTAATGATTTGCCGTTTAATTTTAACTTACTTGCAATACAATCTTCTAATTCCTAAGTGTTATTTGTAGTTTACTTAGAGATGACTCTTAGTGCATTTCATATAGAGAAAAACTTTAAAACTGCTCTAGTCTCTAAGAGCATCTGGTAGTCTACCCAGGGAATTCTCTAGATTAGTAATAGACTGGTTCTAAAACAAAATTCCCAGCTTGAACCAATGATGTTTTTGCTTCTGCTACCTCTTTCTCCATTTTGATTTGGATTTCAGTTTGAGGACAGGAATCACAACTTGTGCACAGTTTATATATAAATTGGAAGTAGAAGCATCTTAACTTTGTTTCCATGATTCTTCTCAGGAAGAACAAAAAGGAAACAAAGAGAATGCCGCTGGCTTGATCCAGGGACCTATCCCTTATGAGATATGCTTGCCAAAAACCACCTGTAAGTGGAAGAGAATAAGTATACTGATGGGCAAAATCTGAAAAATCTTACATAGACCTAAATCTCCACAGTAACTCTGAGGGCCTCCAAATAAGCAGCTGTTAAGTATATGAACAGTAGCATGATTTAAAACCAAAGTATCTTGTTTATTAAGATAAGGCCTATAAATAATATTAATAAAGCTAATAATATGTGTTGTGAAAAGAATATATGTAAGTTTTAAAATAGATAACTAGGTAGACCTACTCTTTAGATTGACAACTTTATGAGGGCAGAGATCATGTATATTTTCTTCACTTTTATGTACCTTGAAATAACACGGTGTCTGACGCATAAACTATTTGTTGAATGACTGTCTGAATACACAAAATAATTCTTCCGTCAACACTGCTTAAAGAATTGCTAGTACAGAATCCACTGAATATACCTTTTTAAAGGGAATCGAAGTTAGAGGGCTCTGTACTGCCAAGGAAGCCTAATAAAAAAAGTACAAAAATAATCAACAGGAGCAGTGCATCAATCAGAGGAGGTCTGATCATGATTAAATAAGAGCATTTTAAAAACCTCAAATTTCCGTTCATAAGTAGAATTTAAAGCAGCTGTTCAGTCCTAGCACAATGTCTGCCCTAAGAATTAAAAAAAGAAGATGAAGAAAAAAAAAAAAAAAAGGAAATCATGGCAGCAGTGAAACTATTGCTCTAAAACTTCAAAGTTGATACGACCTTTAAGGAAAAAAAAAAAAAAGCTAAAAATACAAAGGGACAATTTTACATTTTCATATTGCGCTGCAGACAAGAAGAATCTGATATTACAATGCTGGGGCCTCTGTTTTTCATATGAAGCAGAGGTGTTTCCCTTAGAAGCAAAGGTCTTAGGGGACATGTCTGTCACAGCAGTTATTTTCTGTTTCACTTGTTGGCAAACTTACATTTCAAAACAACAACAAAAACGAGCCTCCCCAGCTCCCTGTAAACCAAGGAGGTAGAAACAAAAAATATTTCAAAGCAAGAAAGCAAACAGACTGTGAGGACTGAAACTCAGACCAAAGGCATCTGCTCTCCAACTCACACTCCCCACAACCACCCAGCCTTCTTACAATCTTACAGATTTTCCTAAGAGATGTTGCCATTTTAGCTTTGTTTTTCCCTAAGTTCTGGCAATACCCATCACTGCAGGCAAGGCAGCAAAGCCACTAGCAGAATCCAAACCGGAAAACAGAAAAGCTGTTCTGTCTTTTCTTCCCCGCCACTCCATTACTAATTTATTTTTTCCAAAGTAAAACTCCTTCATTCTATCCAAAACGGCAATCACTAACTTCCAGCATATAACAATTATTTCATTAAGGGCAAAGAATACAGAAATGATTACAGTCTGCAGGGCTACAAAGTGGACTGGTCGACATACTGGACAATTTCCTCGTGGGCTCCCACTCTTCTCAGAGAGAAATCACTCTATAAACCGGCTAGTGTGTTCCTCCTTAAAAAAGGACCAAAGCAATCTTTGTTTTCACCCCTTTCTAGTATACCTCCTCCTGAATCCCACCCAACGTGTTGGTTGCCAACACAGCTTCCTGCTCAGTCCTGATAGAAAGAAAGAACAGAAGGAAGAAAGAGAGGAACAAGAACAAAAGGTCTAATGCCATGTTGCCACTGATGATCAATATTTCACTGAGAATATAAAAATATTACTAAGATTCTTCAAAAGATACTGTTTTCAAAATTCTACCCACACACAGCGCTTATATTTTTTTCCCTTTAGATTTAGAATGAACATCCCACAAAATAAACCCAGGGTTTTGTGTCAAGAAAAATATCTCTGTTTGTATGATTACAAAGAGAACAGGAAATCTGCCTGCCTTCATGGGTCACTTGTGCCCTACATATATTTCTATGATTTATTACATTTAGCTTCATGTGCATAGTTGAAGTTCAAACTTCAGTCTTTACAGGATATTACAGAGAAAATGAGAACCTAGAGATAAATGATAATTTCCACAACATTCATGTATGTCATGTGTCACATAGATCCTACATTAAAAAGGTGTAAGTTCAACTGCCATTAAATCTATATTGCTTGAAATTTTAACCCAATTCAACAAGCATTTCTTGAGTGTTGATATTGTGCCTGGTATAAGGAAATAAAGATGAATGATTCTTAGCAGATGCGCTCACAATCTAGTGACATCACAATCCAGTGAGACGATATAACTAGGGGAAATACTATAAGAAGAGGTGGAAAGAAGTTCCAATGGAAATCATGGAGGGAGTACTTGACTCTCTCAGTCAGTGAGCAGGATTCAAAAGGGAGACAACACCTCAAGGGAAACTTCAAGGGTGAGGTTATGCTGAAGGGGGATGGGGGAAGCCCAGAACTGAAAGAAGTATGGAGTGATAAAGAGGAGCTAGAGACAAGGGAAAGAAATGGGAATCAATAGACTTAGTAGCTAGACAAATGGCATGGTAAATGGAAGGTCCGATTTTAAGGTTTGTTTATTCAACAAACATCTCTTGAATACCAAGACTATGTTTAACATTGGAACATGAGGATGTTGCCGAGTTATAAATTATTAAATTAAGAAGTGCCATGACCAAAAGATACATTCACATAAAGCCCATCATCCAATCCCTGCACCAAACCCAAACATCAAAGCTTTTCCATTGCCTACAGAATAACAGCCAATCCTGAAGTTCAGTGCCCTCTCTAACCCGTCCTCCTCTTACCTGTTTTATACCCTGTATGGCAGTCCCACAAGATTCTTGCCACATCCAATCTTGAGCATGATTATATGGTTTGGCATGCCAATGCTCAATCATTCAATCTTATGCCAGGTGCTCCAAGATCCTACAAAACCTGAAGGACCTGGTTCAAAACCAACATCTTTGGATAATCTTCTTTCATCTCCATGGTTCAAATGCCCTTTTCCCTTCTTTGAGCTCCCCAAGATTTTGTGTGTATCTACTACAGTTATTGTATTACATAGCCCTGTGATGTTTACATGAACTTTTCTACTGTTCAAACGAAGGCTGTTGAGGGAAGATATTTTTTGCCCCAAATGTTGCCTTAAAAAGTCTTGCATTTAGTACCTGTTCAAGGACTATTTACTGAACTGTAACAAGGTAAACCATTTAGGTATGTTTATAATTTTTTTAATGATCTTAAAAAAGTTTAGGAAGGTAACAGAAGTATCAAAAGCCTGATATGAAATTAACATCAGAGATAAAGCCACATGAAGCATTGTTTCCTTCATACGAGACATTATTGTGGGGCCACTACTCCCTTAGCCTATGCAACCACTGTGGCAAGACTTTCCTTTTTTTTTTTTTTACCCAGAATCTGAACACCAAAAAATTATACAGGGAGGCATACTGAATAAAATATTTGAAGCTAAATTTATAATTCTTATATAATTTGACAAATTAAGGTGAAATTTTAGTGAAACACCAAAAATGCTGAGGCAATTACTCCATGATGAGTAAAAATGATACACATTTAGACCAGGTGCAATGAGAAATATTATAACATTTTTAAGATCTCTAACTTGTATTCTATTGGTATCCTATCCTTCCACTTATTATAGTCCTTAGAAAATAAAGTAGTATTTGCTAAAATATTAAATACAAGGGAAAGAAAGTTTGAAAAAACATGTATCAAGGAGGGGTGACTGGGTGGCTCAGTAGGTTAAATAAAGCCTCTGCCTTTGGCTCAGGTCTTGATCCCAGGGTGCCTAGGATCAAGCCCCGCATTGGGCTCTCTGCTCAGCAGGGAGCCTGCTCCCCTTCCTCTCTCTCTGGCTGCCTGTCTGCCTACCTGTGATCTCTGTCTGTCAAATAAATAAATAAAACCTTAAAAAAAAAAAACATGTATCAAGGAATTCACAGAATGAATATAGCAGGGAGATCTTCTAGATACTCATATTATTACTATTAACTTCAGGTTACCTAATAATTGATAGTTCAACATGGTCAACATTGTCAACCAAACAAAAGCTTTTTTAAGCTTTATATAGCTTAAATCCACATAGTTTAATTTCTTTTACTCTTGTATCATGAGCAAATTGAATAAAAAATCCAAGCCATGGTTATTTTTCACGTATCATGCCAATAAATTAATCACAGCTTGTTGCAAATACATTAGCCTGAATTTTTGCAGTTACCATCGCTATATACTGTTCTCATAATATCCACAAACCATAGTTATGACCTCATACATTAGCACAATATTTTGGCTATTACAGGTAAAATTTCTCTCACAAAACAAAAATGCATACAATGCCTTGATAATTCTATGTGTGTTGTATTTGAGTTAATTTACTGAACAGAAATATTAGTGAAGAACAAGTGGTACACTGGTGATTTTTAGCATCTCCTTAATAACCAAATTATAGTAAAGTGGTTCATAGTTGGTTCTTGACATCATTTTCTGTAATATTCTACTCATATAAAAAGAGAAACTTCATGTGAAATTTAAGAAAATAATTGGAAATTTAGTGGTAGGTGCCAGAAAAAGTATTTTTGAAATAAAAATTTTGAAACCCCCATCTCAAGGTCCAATTAAATCTGAAGATGAATAATAAATGTAAATGGTGAATAACAATCTGTATGTAGGAAACGGATTACAATGCTATTTTAATATTTTGAACAATATAACCACAATACAGTGTTTCAAGGTGAATATTTAACACCATAAATGATCTTACCAAAATGTATCTGTTTGATACAAAATTTTTTAGTAAGTAATGGAAAATTTGTTTATCCTAATTTTCCTATAAATAAATGCATCTCAGAAAGAAACTGACACGTTATATTTGTAGATGTTGCTCTGACAATATTATATATAATATTTTATTTCATTTAATACAGCAACCTATGGTTAAGTATGATAATTAAATATCTCACTAGGAAGTATAACATGGCACCAAACAATTCAAATGGACGCAGGCTATCAACAACCACCACAGGCATACTGGTTACAGCTGCTGCATATCAGTCTTATAGGCTACTCATGAGGACACTGGCTCAGGAAGGGTAAATCACATGCCAGAGTTTTCTATATCCATAATCAAGGTGTTACTTCCACAACACTAGGAAGACTTGCTATTTAAATTAATAACTAACTCATACTTACTATAATATTTTTCTGTTACTGGCTTTGGGTGAGTCAAGAGTGGTACACCCTCACATTCTAGATTCTCTTTACATAGACATTCTCAGTATTGTATTCAGTAAATGGGTATTCTTTTTTTAAAGATTTTATTTATTTATTTGAGAGAGAGAGATCACAAGTAGGCAGAGAGGCAGGCAGAGAGAGAGGAGGAAGCAGGCTCCCCGCTGAGCAGAGAGCCTGATGCGGGGCTTGATCCCAGGACTGGGATCATGACCTGAGCCGAAGGCAGAGGCTTTAACCCACTGAGCCACCCAGGTGCCCCAGTAAATGGGTATTTTAAGAAAGTTTCTCTCATCAAACAAATTAAGAAAAAGCTACATTAAATGAGTTTTCATTCTTTTTCTATACTGAAGGACTTGTCAGAGCATGTAACATATGCATCGGGAAGAGAGAAAAAAGATAGTAAGACGTGCTTTTTAGACAAGGAATCACATACATGGGAAAAGCAAACATTACAGAGGTACAGAATCTTAATTCATAGGTTTAATTTACTTTTAACCAATGTTTCAATGAAGATGACTAAACTTATGGGTTATGTTTAGTATATTCAAAATTCAATGTTTTTTTTTGCTATAGCACTTTGTTTCTTTGTTTTAAAGCATTACCATATCCATTGTGTCCTATCAAAAGAAGCATCAGTTTGATGATCGATATAAGTGATTTTTTTCTTTTTTGCTCATACTCAAGAAGTGTGGGTAAGGTTGTCCATGAGTTCTGTTTGTGGAAGTACAACTTTGAAAAACCTGGATGAAAAGGTTCACCAACTTCAGGAGAGAGCAAGATGCCAAGAAATCTATTTCAAAAGGTCTTGAAATAGATCTGCATTATTTAATGGGATAAAGAACTTCCTGGTGCATGCCAGAAAGAACCCCATGATTCTTATCTATTATCTTCAGTACCAAAATGAAAAAGAAGCAAAGACTCTGTTTAATATAAATAAAAACCAAGTTAGAAAAATCATAGTTAATTTTAAGACCTGATTTTAAAAACTAAACATTCCTGGATTTGTTTTCCTAAAAGGAATGTAGTCTGGGCTACATATATCAGTTTTATCAAAAAGTCTTATAAATTAGCAGAGTCCCTTTTCACTGCCCCCAACCATTTTAGTAACTATTCCAATGCACCTAAAATAAGCTCCATAAGCTCTTTGGGGGAGGATCTTGGTTCTATGATAACGTCTATGTGTGAAGGCAAGTAGGGTTATCCTTTCCACTGGAAGCATATCACTTCTGTGAAGAATTCATGGTATTTTAATAAAGGCACTCCCTCTTATTTTTCATCACTTTCTGTATTTGTCTCCAAGTTGGCACCTCTCTTTCTCTTTTTCTCCAGCTCTCAGTCTCACTCTTGCTCATTCCTTTCATCCTCATTTTATATACATACATATACACATACACACATACATATACATATACATACATACATACAAGCAGGGTACAAGACCCCATATCTGAGACCGTATATTCTTCATAATACTTTATTAAAATGACGATAATCACTACAAATAGTTCTTTTAATGTTCCCCTTTCATCTCTCAAGCTATGTAAGACTTAAAAAATCACTCTCCATTACTGTTTAATGACAAGTTATATTGTCTACATTTTGTTCCAAAGGGGGAATAAAAAACTATGATGTAAAAAATCTATCTCTGACAGATGTGCAAAATAGTACTTCTGTCTGATTTCATTAGGTCTTTGAGAACTATTGGTAGTCTGCATTAAGTGGCTTATACTTTAAGATTTCATGAGTAAAACCAAACTCTATTTACATCATTTTAAGTGTGTTAGTATCATGTAGTCTATAAAACATAGGGATCCCTCACAAAGCTGCCCACCTTGAAATTCATCAAGAGTGTCTCTAAAAGGGTATCATGTTTTCCTGAACCCAAAAGATGTGTCCATTAGATGGCTGTGAAATGACTCCAAATTTGTAATAGGAGCATCGAGGAGCCACTGGAGAGGACGGAACCAGGGCACCTAACAGTCATGGAGCTCCCCAGTGAAAACCTGTTGGGCAAATGAGGAGGGAACACGGTGTTGCAGCATGACTCCTACCAGAAACAGGTAACAAAACCTGAAGGGAAACCAAATCAGTACCCTAAAATACTGAGTGAAAAAGCCAAAAAGTCTGAGTAGAACCACGCACCAGGAAAAACACAGGACCTGCCCTGAGTCCAAGCAACCAAGAAAACTGCGATCTCAGAGACTCATTATCTTTTAGTAGAAGACCCTTTGGAGGCAGAAATGTGATTATCCTTTCCAGCCTTAATGGAGCTCAGAATTTGTGTGTGGCCAAAGAATTGTATGGGCATTGACAAGTCACACTTTAACTGGACTAGAACTCTATACTGTTAGACCCCAGCTAACTGACATTGGAAAGATGTGTAAAACTTTTTACCTTTAATCATCTTATTAGACATCTGAATTTCTAAGCCTTTAAATAATGCTTTTATGCATTTTAATTCTTTTAGTTAAAAATTGGTATAGAAAAATATAAAATTGGTATAGAAATATACCAATAAAAATTGGTCTAGAAAAATATAAATTTATTTATTATAAGATAATACAGTTTTCCTTGATTTTTAAATATTCATTCCCTAGGCAAAACAGTCATTTACAAGTAAGGAAATTAATGTTGGCTGCCATTGGGCAGAGACAGCATTTTCACTTGCCTGACTTTTAATAGAAAAAAAAAAATTGTAGTTGTCTTTCTGACAATAATCTTTAAGCATCCTAGCTCCAATAGCTAATAAAGTAGCAAGGAAGAGCTAATAAGTAAAAAAAAAAAAAATCGAGAAATCAAAAGGAAATGATCTATTATATAGGTGTCTTAATTTCTATTACCCACTACTATGTTAAAATTGTCAATTCATAATCAGTGACCTGTCTTACTAATTGATGCAAATAAATATGATTATTATAATAGTTGCCAAATAGAAATTACGATAAATTAATCAGCTTTTCTTTATCTGTCCTTTGTCTAAAAAACAAATTATAAATAGAAAAAGTGAGCATTAAAAATGGAGTAGTATTTCAAACAGGTACTATAGAAACAATCAGCAGAGAATTTGATATTATGTTTGACAGACAGCAGCTCCTTAGGTAACACTGGCCCATTTCCCCCTAAATATGAATTACCCTCCCATTAAAATATGTAAAACCAATAAACTAATATAAAATCCTATAAAAATCTTACAAAACTTTGTTACAGGTGGAAACAAAGTTATATTAGACTACAATATAAAGGAAAAAACAACAAAAAAAAATCAAAGCAAAACTATTAGCTTAGAAACTGCTAAAAAGTTAATGCTGCTCGTTTATCCACTATCCTTATTTTTTTTCCCCCATAATACACTGTTTAAATTCTGTATTGTGAGCTGAGTAATATTAGACTGCCAATTAAATTCAGGGGTCTTCAAAGTCTGAGTCAAAGTTCACACATCATGGGACTGGCCATTTGACAAAAAATATCCAATACAGAAGAGTGAAATTAAGACCACTGTAAAAAAAAAAAGAGAGAGAAAAGAAAAGAAAACAAAAAACACCTCTTAAGAACACGAATTCCAGCTGGTTATAAATAAGGTCACTACAGAGAATACAATTAAATGGCACATGTCGGAATAAGTAAAATATATACTTGTAAAGCAATTTTTAAATTTTATTAACATATTATGTTATATATATATATATCACCAGAGGATATCTAATACCTTTTGAAAATGATTTTTAGAACTGCTATTTTTTGAACCCTTACATAACATGACAGCTTGTACTGAATCAAAAAAAAATTTTATTTTTAGAAATTCTGCAGTTAAAAAAAAAAAAGCATTGAAGTTTATCAGATTCCATCAATGAGCAGGATAATAACAACTTAACAGTTTCACCAAATTAAATCATTCTTTAGTGTTTTCATTTAATAAAAAGGCACAATCAACAGGCTGTTCAAAACCAAAACTTCCCTACAATTTCTCCACTCATCCTCATTCTGACCACACAACGTCTCTTTTCAATTCAAACCATGCATTCTGAGCTCCCTTTCTCACCCCTCACAAACCTTAGTGGAATGAAGGGCATTAAAAGTAAGTAAACAACCAATAAATGTAACTATGTTACTGAGTCATGTGGGGAGGAGGGCAACATGCAGAGAAAATGGCTAAGTTGTTCACATTGGTAAAGCAGACTTTGTTCCATAAACTTTCCAAGAACACTGGTAGAATGCTTCATTTTTAATTCATTCAATCCCACTTAAAATTTACCTGACTCCAGCAATTGGACTGGGTTATTTTTTGCTCTCACAAAATGCCATTTTTATTAACACATCAAGGAAAAATATAAGTATGTTCACCTTGATATTCTGACTTAATGTTTTGACGATCAGACTCATGTAAACACAAAAGAAAGCTCTGTTAACCACTTACAAGGGCAGGGGGATGAAAGCTGAAGAAACTTTGCAACATAGCATCATGGCACATTTACATGTAAGAAATAAATTCAGGCACTTTCTGCCCTTCCATTGATCATACCGTTGTTATTAGGACTTTATATAAGCTGAATCCTCTCTGATAATATGGCCAGCATTCACTGGGTACATAAAATGTCAAAAGGCAGTTCTGAGTTTTCGATAAAGCATCTCTTTTAGTCCCCAGAACAACCTTATGATAGGTCTGTACTATCCTTTCTCCACTTCACATGAAGAAACTGAGGCAAGCACAGAGAAGTTAAACAGTTTACCCAAGGGAACCTATCTTGCATCCCACTGAACCAGGCTGGTAAATTAGGCAATCTTAATCTAGACTCCATACTCATGACCCATATGACTGTTAGGTCTGGAAAATTCTACCATGTTCATCTTCAATTTTCACCCCTCCTAAAAAGAACTCTAACACAGACTAGAATTAAGCCCACCTTGTGTTCTCCCATAACACTCTGTACTTACTTCTCCACTTATATTTTCCTTTACTTATTGCAATTGCTTCCTTATTGTCTGTCTCCCACAGACTGTAAGCTTGATTATGGCAAGAGTCATATGTGTCTTGTTCATTATTAAATTTCTTGAAGGTAGCACTTTCTAGTATATACAGAGTATTCAATAAATACTTCATGAAGGAAAGCACAACTATTTTTAAATTGCTTTAAAAAATCTGTTCTCTCGTGCAATTCAAAAATTTCCATTAGTGATTGCAAATATTGACAATTTCACTACCAACAATAATAGCTAATGTGTTCAGTGTTTACTATCCTAGGTCCGGTTCTAAGTAATTTATTTATATTCAATTTCTCAACAGTAATTGTAGCCACTGTTCCTTTCTTTCTTTCTTTTTTCCTTTCTTTCTCAGAAAAGAAAAATGAAATTCAGAGAGGTTAAGAACCTAGGTCCAGGGCACCTGGGTGGCTCAGTGGTTAAAGCCTCTGCCTTCGGCTCGGGTCATGATCCCAGGGTCCTCAGATCGAGTCCCGCCTCGGGCTCTCTGCTCAGCAGGGAGCCTGACTCCTCCTCTCCCTCTCTCTCTCTCTGCCTGCCTCTCTGCCTACTTGTGATCTGTCTGTGAAATAAACAAATAAAAATCTTTAAAAAAAAAAAAAAAACCAACCCTAGGTCCATATCACACAGCTAGTGAAATACAGTCAGGATCTAAACACAGGCATCTAGAATCTATGTTATACACTACCTTGAAATAAGGGCAAGTCTCAAACTGCTAAATTCTCACTTTAAAGAGATTTGAAAATGTTGGCAACAACAACAAAAAAATCTCCATTCTATGAACTTTAAAAAAAAAAATCTTAACCTATCTTTATTAAAGTATAGTGGTAGAGTTAAAACAAAAAAAGAATAGCCTGTATTTGCCTCTATTTTTCTCAAGTTTTCTTAGAATCTTTAAAAATATTACTTCTTTTACTCTTAAAAAGATTACTTTTAAAAAGATGAGAATGGTGAATGAAGAATAAGAAAAAGTTGAGTTTGTTTTGACATCTAGCATTTTTCATAAAGAATAACATTGTAGTTTTAAGTATGAATTCCAATCTAACAAAATATACAGTGCTTTTACAGTGCTACACTATTACATAGACATTGTAATCAATATTTTTAGGTTATTACCTGCAAAAAATTTAGTATTTATGTCCAACTGCAGAGTAGACTTTATGGATAAATTGTAGCTATTTCTCTATTCTCTCAACTACTATTACCAAATAGCTTTGTGCATGACAAATCATATGGCTCAGAGAACTTCCTGATCACAGATTAGATCTATTAAAAATCTAAGCCAGTTAAAAAGAAATCTCCATGAATTTGGTACACCAAAATTTGAACTCGATAGGTATCCACTTCTGACAAATCCAATTATAATCTTAAGTGATTTTAAAAAGAACAATGTTCTAATAACTGTCTTAAATCTGTATCTAATCTGAATTTAATCATGAGGATGCAATCAGACAAATTCAATATTGTGAGATACTATGTGAGACAAATGTCCAGGACTCTTAAAAAATGTTGATGTCAATGTCAAGACAAAAAGATGGAAGGGTACTATTTACAATGAAGGGAGACCTAGAGAGATATGACAAGTAAACGCAATACCTAATGCTTGACTTGATTCTGATTTTAAAGAGGAAAAAAAACAAAACCAAAAAACTACAAAATGTATTACTGGGACCATTAGGAAATGTGGATATGGACTATATCAAATAATACCACTGTATTAATATTACATTCTTGGGTGTGCTAATGTTACTGTGGTTATGTTGGAGAATATCCTAGTTCTTAGAAGTGTTAGCCTGCGACGTGCTTGTAAATGAATCAGAAAAAGAAAAAAAAAAAAAACGTAAAAGCCTAAAATTAATAAATAACAAAACCTGGTAAACAGTATAAAGTCTATAAATGCTAATTGTATTCCTCTTTCCACTTTTCTATAGATCCAGATACTTTTTAATAAAAAAAGAAAAAGAAACATTAAGAAAAGTTCTGTATTTGAATAACTGTGACATTTTTTAGATGACTAGGGAGTTTTCAGTTGCAGCAAATGTAAATTCAAATATATTCTGGGCTTGTGAGTTAGCTTTGTGATCTGTAAGTGCCTAAATGTTGTCATAAAGAGCAGCTATAAAATAATGATACCTAAACCCAAACAATCAATTTTGGTAATGCTTTAAGTTAGCAAAAGGTAAACAGTAATACTTTTTAATGATTATTCTCATATTAATAACATGATAAATCATAAAAATCTCTTTTATCCTATACTTTTTCCTACATTCACCACTTCCTCCTGTTCTTTTATTAATACTGATGTGTACCTTTATCTTGCTGAACAAGTGATTTACATAGTAAGTATTCACTAACTATTTTTCAATGAACAAATCAAGATGAGAATGTTTCTGTGTCTACATCACTTCAAATGCAGATGTGTAGAGATGATTAAGTAAGTCATAATGAAAGCATAAAAAATCTTCTGCT
Organism: Lontra canadensis; assembly: GCF_010015895.1. Classification (NCBI taxonomy): domain Eukaryota; kingdom Metazoa; phylum Chordata; class Mammalia; order Carnivora; family Mustelidae; genus Lontra; species Lontra canadensis. The sequence goes on along the minus strand of NW_022631003.1, from coordinate 33,958,620 downwards.
AATTTAACTCATTTAGTCAATCTGGGATGACTTTTAAAGTCAATAAACCCAGAGGACCCAGTGAGATGTTGTATTGTTTGAGATCTGCAAAAACAACACATTTATCAAAGTGGACAATTAATAAGAGACAGTCTTAACATGCTTCAGATGAAGATGAACCCCACTGCGTTGTACTATACCAAAGCCTAGGGTCTCAATGGGATGATTTTCAGGTCCTCAAGCAGATCCAAAAGTGTTTCCTGAGGAAAATTCTTGCTTTGTCTCTATGACCTCCTAAAGCTAGAGTCAATTTAAGGACAGAAGTGGGAGTGCCCTCAATCTAGGCAAGAATACAACTCAGTCAAGAACTGATTGTTCTTTATCTCTTAGCAACCGTCTGGATGTAACAACTGTTATTTAAAGGAGATAGTTTAAGGGACATGTTAGCCTTTTCTTAGATCTCTGCCAATATCCTTTCACCAGGAAATCTACATACCTGGCAAACATTAGTTTAGCTACTTATAGAAATGCCTTCCTTCACTAAGTTAGTTATCATTCAATATTCTTTCTCTTATCTGGCTGTACTAAAAATGGCAATGTAAAGAATGCCTTATGAATTTTCTACAATACTTCTATCGAAGACAACTTAAGGAATCATAAACCAATGACTCTTTCACATCAGGGTCCCCCAAAACAACTGTGATTACTGATAAAATGGTAGGTGTTTTGTGTTGTTGTTTTGTGGGGTTTGTTTAGATGTTGTTGTTGTTGTTGTTTTGGCCTGAAAATGATAATCATTAACCTTATTATGACTGTCAGGTTACAAAAAGTATTCTTAACCAATGTTTTAGAAAGAATTATCTTCCTTTAACTACTTATTTATGTGCACACATACATTAATGTGTATATGATGTACATAATATAGATATAATATATAATTTTATAATACATGTATGTATCTTTATATAACAAACAAATATATGTATTATACATGTATAATATAAAAAAAGCTAAGGGATTCCATGACAGAAATATTTTCCTTTAAATATTTTTAATCCTTTTAGGAAGTACTTGAATTTCTAATAAATCCTGTACAAACCACTGGTTTCAATATTATTTATTAAGTACTTGATATTTACATATCAACTTATAATCCAATGATATTTGCCATATTATGTGAAATATTCTTTACATTCTTTCTATATCATTAAAATCTGCTCAAGGTTAGTTTCTTATGTCAGTAGTAAAGTGACCTAAGAGATGGGAATTATTATAACCCCATTTCACAGATAAAGAAATTAAGACATGGAAAGTTTATGTAACTTGCAAAACTGACACAGCTAGTAAGTACCTGAGTTATAGAATATATTTAAACAGTCTGACTCCAAAGCCTACCCATAGTTATATGGTTTCTCCCTAGTACAGTATTAAGAAATCAAAGCATCCACCAGAAGCCTCAGCCATATCTATATATGGAAAAGCACTTACAAGATCAAGATCTAAATCATAGATTTAATATAGGTTTAATTCAAACCTACATTGGCTTACACTATTTTAATAGTAAAATTGAGAAATCTAGTAGAATAAAACCACAAGGTTCAATCTTCATTCCCAAATGCCTTGTTGTCCCCAGGAATCTGCAGTCTTTTTACAATCACATTCTTTTACCATACCTGCTTGAATTTTCTACTCAAAATTACCAATACCCTTGCCCACTACCCTATAAAAGCAGTATGTCCTGATGACAAGTGAGATCAAGGATTCACACCCTATTAATTATTAATTATTAATATCATTATTTACCAATTCATCACAAGGTTTTCCATGTTAATTTCACCACTGAAGATGTGAACAGTGACATATTTTAAAAATTACTCTAGTGTAAGGAGGCATCCTACCCGTTAAGATAGCAAAAACTAATCAGATAAACTTTCTGAGCAGAGCTACTGCCTGTCCATGAAGATATTATTTCTATAAGAAGTCCACTGTGAAGGACTTAATAAAGAGATATTTGAGAAATTTTACGTACTTACACTTCTCAAAGGAAATTCCATCTATAATGTGCACTGGAAATTGGTATCTCTCAGAAACAGTCTCAAGAAGCCTTTAGTAAGAAACCCTTTATATAACTATCCATGTGTCTGGATATCCCCTGTCTAGCACACTGCCCTGTGCCATGTATGAATGAATTCATTCAGATTGAAGAAATTGAAGTCTGGAACACAATCATTGTATGCTACTTATTTATAGTGTCTGATTTTTTAGTAATATTTATTCATCAACGAAAATAATGCTGGTATTACATAGTAGGTATTTGAAATACATTTGTTGAATGAATGGATAAATTTCTGCAACTTAAATAACAGATTATAAAGTTCTGGAAGCACTTTATTATCTAGATCAATACTACAGTTTGATGGCTAAGAGTGAGTTCTTTGGAGCTGGACTGTTGGGATTTGTATCCCAGCTCTGCCACTTGTTACCTGGGAAGTTAGGCAACTCTCTTTCTTTCATTTTCTTCGTTTGTGAAATAGGGATAACAAATGAGATTTCTGTGAGGCTAAGGCTGGCACAGAATAAGTACATACTGAATGTCAGTGCTATCTTTATATCTATCTCTATTAGTATATCTCTATATGTATAGAGAAAGAGCTTGGATCACATCTTGTGGGTCAATTTTAGAAACTGTGTGTAGTATCAGCTGGGATGCAAAAGGGGAAGGTATTCCCACCCAACCACAAACTTCTTTAAACCCAGTGCTGAAATGACAAATATACATGGTGGCATTTCAAAAAGTAAATATAATTGTCCTTTTAAACATATAATCTCTAAAATAACCTATACAATCCTTAAGCAAACATCTCTTCCATTCTAATTCCATGGAAATTTGAAGAAACTGACAGAATTCATTGGATAAATGATATAAAGATCTATGTAAGTCAGTGTTACTCCCAAGGTCTTTTTAAAAAGTGATACAACTTCACCTTCTTACAGAAGGAAGCTAAAAAGGGAAGATGGTTAATAAAAAACTTAACTCTTTCTGATTCATTACTACCCTACTGAGCTGTAACTACTAGAATCCAGATAGAGATAGAGGTTTTAATTTTCCTCCCTCCGTGGAAAGGAATAAAACAGTGCCATCCAATAGAAATAAAATGTAAGCCACAAATAAGAGCCATGCATGTAATCTGAAATTTTCCAGTTGCCATGTTAAAAAAAGTGAAAAGAAACAGGTGAAAATAACTTTAACAACATATTTTATTTAAGTCTGTATAGCAAAATGTTATTTCAATATATAATCAGTATTTTTTCAACATGTAATCAATACTAAAAAATATCTTAGCAAGATGTTTTGCATCCTTTCTTTCAGACCAAGTCTTCAAAATCCACTGTTTTTTATACTTACAGCAAATCTCAGTTGAAACTAGCTACATTTCAAGTGCCTAAGTGTAATGTGGCTAGGAGCTACCATATTGGAAAGCACAAATATACAAGGATTCTGAGAGCTTTTCTTTATACTTTTTCCCTAAATTATATACTTCTTCCTCAAAAACTAAAAAAGCAATATATCTTTGCCAATTGATACAACCTAGACAAATGAACATTCTAAAAGCTTAATTTTCTTGATATTTAAAAATGCAAAATCTACTTCAGCTAAGGAAAATAACAGGTCAAATGACTTAGTCAAAATATATTTTTGGCTTATCATGTGCTAAGTAACAGTCTATAATAGCTCTTACCAACTACTCCATAAATTTAAAAGCTTCTAGTATTTAATACCTGCCAATATTTTTTTATTGAGGACTTCTCCCATACCTTTAAGGTAAATGAAATGGGTCAAATAATTAGATTTTGCCTATAATTTACTATCTATAGCACAATTTTCTCTTACTGAACTAGTGATGAAACAGCATTGGTCTGATTTAATACTATAAATTCAGAACAAATGGGAAAGCATTAAATTCAGAAGTGCTTCTGGACCATTAACTTCCATGCTGATTTGACATGCACCATAGTATTCAGGCAACAGACTCAGGAATATAACCTATTCCTAAAGCAAACAGTATTTTATCTCATAACCATCTGGGGTTCTCGTCCTAAGGGCGACTTATGTAGTGTTGTCTGGTATATTTTAATATCCTGAGGTGTGGAACTAAGACCTACTTTATTAGCGAAACCCATTTTGCTAGGAAAAGAAGACTGACATAGAAGAGATTATAGAGGGAACAAAATTTTGGCTGAGGCCCTTGTTTTCATTATTTAGCTAAAGAAAATCATGGGTTATATATGCTTTCAAAACCCTATGGTTTTTCTAAGGTACCAATAAAAGTGATACCATTCATAACATGGACAGTAGTCTCTTTCATATATTGCCTATAGTCACAAACTTAAGTGCCAAGCAGATGGTTGAAATCTGTTTTGTGTAAAACGTGTGCTTTTTTTTTTCCCCAACTGTGTTCTTTGTATTCATATTCAGCCTAGGTTTTAGCCATCAAAACACTGGCACTATGTCGATCATTAGCAGCATTTTAGACAACTGGCAACTAAGGTATTCACTGTTCTCCACAAAATGTTCAGCTAATATTTCCCAGATGTATAATTAAGGCAAAAGATCATCTTCTTAAATTGGTATCAGCACTTTGGATGGCTTCTGGCTTTCAACAGATTATATCAGTGGAAAACAATTTTATATAAAAAATAAAGGTTCTGTTTCTTGGATGTTATTGTTTGCTTGTTATACAGCTGCCCATAAAAAGAAATCCATAAATTTTCCCAAGCTTCACCCAGAATATAAGAAATAGGTAGCTAATGCAAAACTCCTCATGTTGCTTTCACCATGAAAATCTATGATGCACTCTATTGGTATAGATAACTTTCTTCAAGTTTGGTATTTTCCTATTTTCAAAATATTTGCACAAATAATGCTTTACAAAGCAAGTGACCCTTTTTATCTTAATAAAAAAATTCTTTTTTGTTCAGTATTTTTTATATAAAATGATTCATTTTTATGACAATATACAAATAAATGTTTTAATTTGCATAGTTTAAAATACAGGAATATGTTAGATCAGGAAATTCATTATTTTAATACTTGATATACTGACACTTGCAAAAACAGCTTTTAGTGTATCATATTTCTTATATATTAAAGGGGAAGAGATGTAGTTTTAGGATATTTCATTATTAGCAGTAAGCAGAGGAAGCTATGCTATGTTGCTGCTATAGAGATACAAGTTACCTGGGATCAATAATCATAAATGCATTTAAGATAATTATAGTTGTAGCTACAACAAAATTTTAAAAATAAGTCAATGAATTTCTTATAGGCATTATTTCATATGCTAACATGTATGTTATCAAACAAAAATAATTTTTTTCAAAGTCTGAATTCAGTGGCTTGCATTCAGAGATAATCCAAATATTTTTATAAATTTTCATAAGTTTAAAATGACTCACAAGAATTAGGGGATAAATAATTTTATACTCATTTTAAAGCCCATTTTATAGATGCATGGCTGAAACCCAAAGAATTTAAATGACTTATACATTACAAAGTTTTAATTCTTGATTTAGAAACTGTAGGAACATATGCCAACTTTGTATATCACTAAATGCTGTATTATAAAATATATTAGCAGTAAGTTGCTCAACTGGATGATTTCCAGATTTTCTTTCTTATTTAACAGTAGGATATTTGCACATTTCCCTTTGGTCCTACTTCTAAATGTAGTTCTGGTGTAGCAAGGTCCTTTCTGTTTGTTTTGTTTTGTTTACAACCTTTATATCTGTACCAAGAGAATAAGAGAATAACACCCATTCTTTATTCTTAAATTAAAGTAGCAGGAATAGAAATTTTAAAAATTCTGTATCTGAATTATTAAGCAAATAATGAATTTTAACTAATAGCCAATTCCTATGTTATCCTAAATGTGTGAATCTATATTTAAAACTTACAACTAATCTGTACAAGGACTTTGTCATACCATAGCCATATTTTCAAAGTACATATAATACAGAAAGTCCTTGGATACGGAGTCACAGATTATGTTGCTGATGGTATAACTACACTTTTTTTTTTTTTCAAACACTGTGTTAAAAAAAAAAAAAGCAAGCAATCTGCCGAATGTAACATATTAACAATATGTGAAGCTTGCCCTTTCAGATAATATAGCTTTTTAAGTGCATCTTTCATTGTTTATTCCTCTACTTCTTGCTTTAGGGTTTAACATTTATTTTCCTAAAATTGCCAGCCACCAACTATTGCATATAAGGTTGGTTGACATGATCCTAATAATTGACTAATTTATTTCGGGAACCACCTAAAATCTTTCTTTGGGCTACCTGTTTATAGTCTTAATTAATCTTACCACTTTCCTGCCCAGTGTTTTATTTATTCATATAAAGACATATACTGTCCATAGCCCCAGGGTTGTCCCTGATGCTCTACTTTCTAGCCTTTTCTCTTTTTTTTCTTTTATCTTATTCTTATAAATACGTCAAGCTCTTTGACCTAAAATGTCACTCTCATGCTTTTCATATTGCCCCATAGTTCCCTTTTCAATAGTCCATATATAATTTATTTTTCATGGCATTCGTAATAGTTGAGGATGGTGATCTGAGGCACCTGAGAGTTTCAACCACATAAAACATGAATCCTCTCTTTTGAACCATAGGCTTCAAAATAGTTCATAGCAAATTTGAGAACTTAATCCTGAATAAGAATTATAGCTAGTTCTTAGATTTAAAACTCCTAAAATATACTATGACTACTTGTTCCTGCACAATACCACTCAACAGACAGGTAAACTGAGAAGTGATTCCCCCATGGAAGTGCTGGGAATATAAAATACTCTGGCTCTCAACAGTTGCATAAATGTAAGAATTCTGACCACTAGAGTAAGGAGCTAGGGATCTTTCAAATGGAGTCCAAGGTAATAAAATTTCAAAGGTCAAAGATTTTAGAAATTACTCAGCCTATCTTCACATTTTACAGATGCATCCCCTAAGACACAAAACAACTTCTCAGTCTATAGGGGAGAACTAGAACTTGAGATGTTATACCCAACTAATAATACTCTCCATATATTTTACTTAGGAAAAAAAAAATTCAGTGAGGATACTGACAAATATAAATGTTTACCAAAAAGAGAGGAAATTGTTCTATGTCTTAGGAGAAATATACTCAAAGACCACAAAATATTTTCATTTGTTATGTACGTCTTAGGCCTCTAACACTCAACTTCCTTGTCTCTATCCAAAATCTCAAATATCCCCCAATATTATTCAAGCATATCTTGAGCTACCAAACTTTTTGAATTCAAATTGTTCCTTCAATATGTATGACAATACCACCTTCAGATTTCTCAAGCTGGAATACTATTATATATATTCTTCACAGAAGTCTTAGAGACTCCCAATTATCTTTTAGCTTACTTATAAAAGTCTATATATTCTGTTCCTTCACTGTGATTCTTTAAATTGCTATCAGGATCTTTTGGATATGCTTTCTTTCTCTAAAATAATGCTTTTAAATCAATAAATATTCCTAAATTGTTTTTAGGTCAAATTAGATCCATTTTATTTTTCTAGTAATGTTAATTTTTTAGAAAAAATTACACCACCATATTTATATCCCATAATCCTTAGTCCTCTAAAAACAATAACTTTTCCTCTATTTCCCATATTCTAGCTATGTTTAGGGCTAGAGGGAAATAGAAGTTATTGCCTCAGAAATTGCATTCATTGTTATCTTTGTTTTTCTACTCCTAGGTGTTGTTTGATTAATTGTACTTGGAACATTACATAAAAGTTTTCTTCACACCCTGCTAATATTATGGGAGAGATGACAATCTGAATCTGATATTATATATTCAGTTATCACTCATTCAAGGTCAAAATTGAATTAATAAATGAATCAGAAATTGAATAGTTTGATCACCAGCTCATTCCTTTCTCTATTAAAGAATATGAACACTATATATTATTCTAAAAAATCTTCAACATAGATCTCTTATAAGTGCAGATGAAAAAGAAGCAAAGAAATAGCACTGTTAATGTTGTGTGACATATTCCTGCAAACTCTTTTCAAACATATGATGAAACTCAATAGCAAATAAGGGGTGGGGGGGTGAAACAAAGAGACATCAGGAAAAGAGTAAAAATAAAGTCTTTGGACTTTGTAAATTATTGCCCAACAAACTCTGGGCCTAGGTAAATAACCCAAAGAAATAATTGTAGGCAAACAAGTTAGACCTTAACTCCAGAATTGGAATCAAATGTTTTAGAACTTTGTCAAGCAGCCTATAGTAACTGTGAGTGAAAAAGTACAGCATAAATACAGCATTATTTTTCTCATTTTGTGTTCTCATGTGAAGGCTATTTCTCATTTTCAGTGTTTGTGCTTTTTTTTTCATTACAATGTTCTTTTATTAGATAAATACAAAATTGTTGAAAATGACAACTCAACAGCTCATATGTGAAAGTTCTACAACCAGTTTCCAAACCACCCCCTTGGTATCTTGATCCTAATTAATACGAACACAAAACAAAACAAAACAAAATCAGTAATAAAGTAAATCACGGACTACATTTTGAAATAAATTTTGATTAAAAATGTACCAACCAAACACTATTTGGGCTTGTGTCTTCTTTTACTCCTAGATTAAAAAAGTATATCAACAAGCCAAGCAGATTAACCCTTTCCCTTCTTTTCTCAGTAGTGTTCCTGAAGCCCTTAAGGAGAGAACACTCATTTATAAAATTGCAGCTCAGCCTCCCAACTGATCTCTCTTAAACTGCCAGTATAGAAATCTTATAAAAGGTCTTGAGCATGGTTTTTTTGGGGGAGGGCCTCCACAGTGAATTTCATTTCTTCATATTATACCTATTCTCAGTCCATCTGATTCTTAGGTTTCAATGTGACAGAAATGACTGGGATAGATAGGGGAGAGGCACATGCGCATAGAACATGATCAAACTCTATGCATCTCCACAATGAGAAATATTAAAAACAAAGCTACTAATACATTTTTAAGAAAGATCATATTTTCTGTTTCTCAACATTTTCTTTTCTAAAAAACACATTCTTTCAAAGATGTGATGAGCAGAAATAGAACGCTGTTACATATGAAAGTTTCAATGGTTTTGCTGCCAGCAGCTTTTCTTTATAGTGTTCCTCTTACCTACAGTATGTGTTGGCACTGGCAGGTAGCCCTAATTCGTTAGTAGCCAAATTATTTTTGTCCCTGAAGTACGAGAAATCTCCATAGCACATGAATGAGACATGGTTTACTAGTTTACACACATTTTTATAACTCCAAGAAACCAAAACTCATTCACAAATGCTTTCATTTCAGCAAAGAGAAGGGTTACAGAATACCAGAGATACCTACTTGGAATTCCTGGTCCCCATTCTCCATACAAAAATGAAGAGAGGGGGAAAAAAATCTTTTTAGCTTTACCCAAAACTACTTTGATCCTTAATGCAAGAAAAACAGACAGCTTTCTGTTCACCACACTCCACATTTCAATAAAGTCAAAATAGTTCAGTAGAAGACATTAAGAAAAAAAATGTCATTTAGTAATAAACCTAAATGTCTCCAGATAAAAATTCATCATGCCAGCAGAGCAGGTTTAGATAATGTGGTTCACAACAACTAGCATCTTCATACTGCGTGATCCGCAGCCAGATACATACTGCTACACCATCTTCACTAAGTTATACAGAAAATAGGAAGAAACAATAAGCAACACTTAGAAATAAACATACAACACAAGTGATGATTCAGCCATGGGGGGGGGACTAAAAAACAAAACAAAAACTCAAAAATAAACAACAACAAAAAAAAAAACAACCCTGAATTCTAAGGCGAGACAAAAGTAAATGTATTAACACCAAAGACCAAGTAACTGAAATGTTACTTAGATAAAAGAAAGAGAGATTTAAAATACAATGAGACGAGTTCAGGTTTGAATTGATTAAAGGTTCAACACTGACTTCAAATGCCTATGAACATCTACAAGCTTTTGTTTTTTTAATTTTCCTTCTGTCATGTTTTATGGGTAAAAGTCCTTAAACTACCTTGTAATAGATTAATTACTTTCAAGCTGGATGACAAAAGGGCATAATGACCGGAAAATGATACAAAAGAAACAGAAAAACCATGTTAACAAGTTTATCAACAAACCTGGGTAATTCTCATGAAGTACAGATTAAGGTTCAGTGGTTCCAAACTGGCAGCATTCAAGTTGGGTTCATATTTGGGTTTTTTGTTTTGTTTGTTTTTTTAAACCACCTGTCCTAAAACGACATTGTTTATGCTAATTATCTTTGTTTATGCCACAATTCTGTTTGTTTACCACATTCTTTTAAAATACCATATCCCTATAAACAGTTCTCACCAGAATTCTTCTAAATCTTGTTGCGGTCTGGTCCTTCTCGGCAGCCCACTGAGCCGAAGGCAGCTCTACAATGAAGGCGCAAGAGCTGGGAACAACTTTGAGTCTGACTCCTCAGGCTGGCAAAGGCAGGGAACACTGCTGAGGTTTTACTCTCAGCCTCCAAGGGAAAAGGATACTGAATGTGTAGAAATGCAACACCCCCCTATTGGACAAGCAAAACCATACGCCACAGGATCTCCAGAGGAGATGTATGAACTCTCAACTAGTAAGTGAAGAGAAGAACAGATAGTGCGAAAGGAAAGGGAACGCAGTTTCCAAACTGCAGGAGAAAACACAGAAATCAGAACGAATAAAAGGTCTTCTCCTGAACCATTATCAGCTCCTGGTTAAAATGAAAGAACATGAAGCATTCTCTTAAAGGGTCCCAAATAAACACTATTCACTGAAGCTAAAGACTAACAGCCCTTCATTTTTTTCTTCTCTAGCAATATCATTTGGTCATGTTCACCCATACAGCTTTCAAGTTTTAAATTTAATATAAGTGACGATGCTATTAATCAATGAAAAGGAAAGGACAGAATGAATGACGTAAGGAAGAATTTTCTGTGTTTTAGTCCATTTTTTGCTCAACAGAATTTTTCCATTAAAAGGACGATGTTTCATATTTTGGTTACATCTTTGAACATCTTTTATCTGGCTGCTATCATCTGAGTCAGACACCTGACATTAAACTGTATGTGAGTTAGTACAAGAGAGATATCCAGATTGGTTTATTTCCCATGCTGTTAGTTAACTTCATGGAACTTATAAATGAATAACAAATTATGGGAGAAAACAAAAATCCATCCTTTATGCTAATTTTTTTAACCTATAAAAAGAAGAGAGATGTTCAATCTACATAATACACATCTGCGTTATACATACACTTATTAGGTGTTTGGAGAATTGATAGTGGAAAGAACAGACAATAAAGATCAGACTTTATCCAGGAACGTAATTTTGCTTTTTAAATGCATTATGAATATAATCCATTTGAAACAGCTTCCAATTCTATGGAGGAATCATGTGCTAAAGCATTAGAGTTGGTCTTATTATTTGCCTCTCAGGTATGATGCCCACACAGATTTCAGTTAAAAGCTCCCTAAGAACAGGTAAATATGTTATCCTGTTATCAAGCGCTTATTATATTTGAGAAACATAAGAAAACACATTAACATGTGAAGTAATCATAATATTCACACATTTCTCTATCTGTCAACCTGCTAAGCACTGAGCAGTACACAGTGCCACCTGACATTTAACCCTTAATTGTTCTTCATAATCAGGCAGGTCTCCTGTTAAGTCCTTGGGACAGGACTCAACTATGAGGGACGTCTAGTGTGCCTAGTTCTTCAGGCAAGCTGTATTCTAAACTAATATCTTAGCCAAATTAGCTTGCAAATTATTGAGATAGTAATTAAAATCTATAATCAGTAGTAGGCACCTTTTCCTCTACAAAGTAGAGGAGATAAAGTAGATAAAAATAAATAAAATGAGCAAAGGCATATATCAGGACGTTCTAAAAATACAATATCAAACTTAGAGGTTTTTACAGTTGTGATAAGGTGACAGATGTGAAAAGATAACTTTTCTTTGATTCACACCTGGAGGTTACCTGCTAACTTGAATGTACTTATCACTCATAAAGTTTCTAACTATACTGAATAAATCTGTCTGGGTAATAAATATTTTATTATTATGGCCAAACTTTAGTACCGCTAATGTCAGAGATAGTCTTACAGCCCACTAATAGTTATTTTTTATGGTAATTATACAAATTAGCTTTTCACAGTACCTGATTTATATTTGTCTCTTCAGAAAAGAACGAAAAACAAAAACAAGAACAAAAAAAACACCACTCAAAATTTTCCTAATGTCAAGAAAACGTATTTCTTAAGCCAGTGTGACCACAGATAAATTTGAGGGGAATATAAAGTAAGTAAATTAGATTTTTATTGCAGGTTTTATTCCTATGGTGTTCCTTTCAACATGTAGAATAGACAGGCTGTTGTCTGCACCCGTTTTGAGAGAAGCAAAGAGGTGATACTATAAGCTTAATTTTCTTCATCTCACTACCTTCAATCCCAACTTTTTTTTCTAGACATTATCAGACTGTCTTCCTAAGCAATCATCTTATACTTGCTTTTTAATTAAATCTCTGACATAAGCAATTGAAAAGTCTAACAAGTAACTTAGTCATAAAACGAATACACTATAATCAGATAGGATAAATACAAACATAAAGGAAATAAATTGAAAATTTATTTGATACTATTAACAGTATCAAAAATTCCTTTTTTGTTCACTAGACACAAGCTAATATTGATATGTAAGGCAAGTGTTTTAAATATTTTCATTCTAGGAATATAAAAAAATGGATGGTATTCTGAAAATACCTTATGTCTAAATTTTTTATTATCTATTACACTGTCTTCTTTTAAAAATTTTAGGAAAGTTCAAGTGTTCTTTCTCATGATGCTATTACTAACATTTAGACCATGTTGCCAGTTATGTTTCCCCTAAAGAGTATGATGTAAAAGACTCTGCTTACAAATAATGTCTTAGGACATACTTTGCCTATTCACCTCCCACTGAGAATTACATTTTTCATTAATCATAATCAGTTATGACAGCGATGCTTAAAAATAAAAGATTTCTACTTCTTTACTTTTTAGAATCACTGTTCAATTTGCTCTACCTCCTCAACATTTTTTTAACAGACAGTGAAACTGTTACTACTTCTGAATTATTTAACAAGTGCTTATTAGTCTGACAGTATTGACCATGTTCATTTCTAGGGCCGATAATACAGACATAACAAATCTAAATCCAAATTTTGATCCTGGTAAGTTTTCAATATTCCTTAAAGTTCAAAGTCGTCTACAGGTTGGAAAGAATAAAAGAAGACGAACAAGACTCCACCAATGAAGTCAGAAAAAAATCACATAAAACTTCCAAAATACATGAACCCCAAGCTACTTATTTATATCCTCCAGAGCAAACTTCTTTATTTTATAAAGAGATGTAGAAGTCTTCTTTACAGATTTATGACTAAGTTTGAGTGAACAACTCATCTATGGCAGGTGAGCAAACAGAATAAAAATTAACACTCAATGGAAATGATCTACTTATTCAACGAAAGTTGCAATAGTTGAAAAGACAAAAAAAAAGCTCACTATATATGATAGTGCAGTAATAGCACACATACCTCCTTTGGAGAATATAAATATTCAATATTTAATCTGCAAAATACTCTATGTGGGTGACTATAGATACACTCCGTCATACAAATTCAATGTAAACAAATAGTAATGAATTACGAGATTTTTGTCTGTATTACCAATTACAACCACAGGGGAAATTATTAGGAAATTTTATACTGTATGACATTTAAAAAATGATTTAGCTACTAATATTTCCAAATATGCTGTCTATATTAATAACTCTATTGATTATCACTTTCTTATTTAATTAGCCAGCAAGAGAAGCATGCCTTTGGGTGACCAAAAAAAAAAAAAAAAAAAAAAAAAAAAAAGGCAAAATTCTCACCAGAAGGAAAAAATATGTTAAGAGATTTGAGCATCAGAATAGAAAGGGGAAAAGTTTAGTTTAAAAGAGATAATTGAAAAAATACAAATAAGGTTCACAGCAGGAAAGCTTGCCTATATAGAGAAATAGGTTACAGCCTGTTAATATGTAACTACCTTTTTATAAGAACAGTCTGTTAACAGGCTTACAAATCAGACTCAGAGTTTTATTCTCAAAAAAGTATAGAGTTGAAGATAATCATGTGCTACTCTGTACAGGCTAGAAAACTTACTGTGGTATATTAACAAACTGCAACATTAAGAATTAGCATGTCCCAATATAAATAACTTCAATATCTACATATGAAATAGGCTATATTTCCAAACAAAAGCTAACTGCTCCAGAGTTAACATATAGAACTTTGAAAAAATTAATTCAAGACTGTTAAGAAAGCTCAGTCATTCACCGGAATTATCTTGTGAAGATGCACCCTAATTCAAAAAAGAGAGAGCGAGAGGAAGAGGAAGAGGAAGAAGAAACGAAAGAAAGAAGACAGTATTGATAAAGTATATATGTTGGGTATTTTACTTTCTTCCTTGATCTGATGCTGGCTTCTCTAATATGTGACCACATCCAAGCATTATTTTCTTCTCAATACCCTTCTTCTCTTCCATTGCTTCACTTCTAGAATGTTTTAATCTTTGTCCTTTCTTTTTTCGTCTTTTCATATCAAATTCAGCCGTCTGAGCGATGAACAGCTTGACTTAGCATATTTTTAACCAGCTGGTCTAGCACCTAGCTGCATTGCATAGTCAGAGACAACAAATGTTTATACAGAAGGTAGCTTTCATGAAAATGAAAAAAAGCCTGGGTATCATGCATCCTGGCTTTTTTTAGCTTTTTTTTTTAATTCACCATACAGAATACAAAGTTTGAATTCTTTTTAATGGCAAACAAAATTCTATTTATAGTTCCAAAAAATGAACTTATGCTGGGATAAGAACTCAAATTTAAAAACTGCAATGTGTACTTATAGGAACACGAAGAGGGCTAAAATTCTTTCAAAACCTTGTTTTACTTGCAACAACATCAAATGGAAGGATATTGCACATATTTCTTTAAATAGGAACTACTTAATTACAAATAGACTTATTCCCATCCTGGCCAAAGGGAAATATGTAAGTAAATCAAAATCGGTTAAAGACAACCAGCACAAAAAGTAGCTACTAAAACTTAGAAAGGGAGCATCCCCATTTCCCCTTTCTTGACATTTCAAGAGTAATATACTAATACATTGCTGTGATGTTAAATTTTCTTTTATTTTTTTTTAAATCGACTCTCTTCTATCAACAAAAGGTCATGTGCTTTACTAAGCAGCCTCCAAAGTTTTACGGAAGGATCAAATAGGAACTTATAGCCTCCGTTTTAACCACCACTGAAACCTTCTGTCACCCCAGAAATTACAAGACAGAGATATTGAAAACGGTAACACTCTGCACAAAAGCATTTAAAAAGGTGAAGAGGGAAGAAAAATATCAATGAAGGAAGAAAGTAAGAGAGTGAATGAGAAAGAGAAAACCAGCGAGTGGAAGGGAGAGAGATGCTTAATGTTCATTTAATTTCCTGTGATAGGACACAACCTAAAAACATTAGCAGAAATCTCGGAGACTTTGCCAATCAGTTCAATTTGGTCCCGGCAATCACAACAAAAATCAGCTAACAAGATTGCAGAAGCACTAGCTCAAAGCTTTTCTAACAAACACGTTTTAGGGAAGCATCTTCCAATTGATTCAGAGATGACTGTAAAATGAGAGTTGTACTTCAATATATTAGGGGGGAAAACTGTACTCACCTTTCAAACTCCTGAGGTAAATCAGGGTCAGTAAGCATGCTGGAAAAGCACAATTTCCCTTTGTCACAGCAGCCACCTATGATCGTCTCCAACTGAACCTGTCAAGTGAGTCCAAACCTTCTAAACCAATTGATTTTCTCTCTCTCTTCTCTTCTCTCTCTCTCACTCCCTCTCTCCTTCCCTCCCTCTCTCCCTCTCTCAATCTCTCTCTCTCACTCACTCTCTCTCCCCTTCTCCCCCCCCCACCCTCCTCTCCCTCTCCTAGGACTCCTTGACCAGTCTCTTAAAGGGGTAGCGCACTTCCAGCAGCGGGGTCTGGCTGCTCCCCCCTCCGCGGAGCCGCACGCTCCCGCTGCAAGGCACTAGACAACCTCAGGGTGCCTGTCCTTTCCTTTTAATTCTCTCTTCTAGACATCACCGAATGTGAGAAGTCAACTCATTTAACACGTCTCCCATACTCTCTCTCCTCTAAATAATAAAAGTCACACACACGCACGCGCGCACGCACACACACACACATACACACACACAAACAGTATGATTTTTTTTTAAATGCATTTGCTGCTGATTAAAAGAGAAATCTGTATACTAAGAGAACCATGACTAAACTGCATTTATTAACTAAGCAAAAAAAAAAAATAAATGTTGGTAATATCATTTTTACACAAAGAATTGTTATTCCTTCTCACCCCTTTCTAGGCTCTCTCTGTGCGCACACGGAAACACACACACACACACACACACACTCACATACACACAACAATCAGGCATTGTTCTGAGGGAAGAAAAGCAACTTTGACAGATTGAAATATAGCAGAGGCCCCTTCAAGGAAACCTGTAAACAACTTGTCACTCACTCTGTCGGTCTCACTGTTAGCTCGTGCTTTCCACAAAGTGGTGCGAACGTCCTGGCAACCCGACCAAAGTTTCCTCAGCTCCAAACTCCATAAAACACGACGTGCGATGTGGAGGGGAACAGGTATCCACATGCCAAAATAACACGCACACGGAGGGAACAAAAACCCAAACCCAACCAAAAAATGAAAACAAAAAGATGGTCCTACCCAACTGTCCTGCTTGGGATGGCTGGGGAGGGCAGGGGTGGGAAGCACTCCCCTGGCTGGGGATCTCTTTAATTTCCTCTGCCCAGGCAGCCACAGATAACAAGGTGGACAAACTATGGCTTTACAGATCCTAAGCTGGCTGGCAAGGCACAGCCTCCATAGCAGTTCCAATTATCTAGATAAAAATCTGGCAGGCGAGGAAGGTAATCAGGTAATGTACCTTTGACATGAAATGACAGAGGCACATACACACACAGAGAAAGACACTTACACAGACACGCACGCAGAGATGGTGGCTGCCCCGTGCACCGCAGCATCTGGTCAGGGAGTAAGCACACACTCACCGACACGAGATAGTGTGCATTCTTCACACACACACACACACACACACACACACTCTCAGTCACTCACACACGCTCTCCACTCCTACTGGGAGGGTTCATTCTGCACAAAAGGCTACATTACAGAGCCCGCCCCAATAAGGGAAAGAGAGAAAAAAAAGCCTTCCATTGTTGAGAGGGCAGGTCAGTTGATTAGATTTTCTGTGGAGAATTCCACGAGGAAATTCCCTTCAAAGCCGAAGTGATTAACTGGGGGCTATTCTGGAAATGGAGCAGACAATGGCTCAATAGTCTGCACAGCCAATGTCCAGGCTGGCACTGAACTCACTTTAAAAAAAAAAAAAAATAAAAGCCAGACTCCCTGTTCTTTTCCACACATTCCCCCCCAGCCCCCTCCACTCCTTCCAACTTCCCCTCCCAATTCCTTTTATTTTGCAGCTGGACAACATTAAGGGCCTTTAAAACCACAAGGGTTGACCCCATAGCAGTTTGATTAGGTCCCACTTTTTTTTTTCTGGCGACAGGCAGACAGTAAGTTTACTTTTTTAGACATACACAATGAGACACCTTACACATATTCCAAACATCAAAACCAACCTTCTCATATTAATAAATGCATTCTTCATTGAAAGCTTATATATTTTTTGACAAAGTTGATAATAACTTAATAATGGGATCCATCATTCACAAGGCATCCTAAAAATAAATGCATATGTACACAACAAAATCAATGTGGAATAAGATTTAAGCATGTCACTATGGAGTTAAGACACTAACAAAACACAGAATTATGACCCACCCTGAAAAAGCTGTTAACAAGGGATGTGGCAAAAATGACTTGATGCTGACATGATTTTCTTTTTCAGCAGTTGGGGAAGGGGGAAGGATAGTACTCACTATTCTTCCTCATCGTTAGCCTCAAATTATTATTTTTTTTATTACAGTTCCTACACAGAAAAAATAAGGAAATTGTTGCATTTATTTTAAATGTCTATTTTTTCAGTCCTAATGGGACCTACAGTCTAATTGATAAAGTATACAAGAAATAATTTTTTATATTGTTAACAGTGGTTATGGGAATTAAGGAATGGTAGCTTCATGGCTGCACATACTTTAAAAAATAGTTTTTAAAAGATTTCCTAATTAGGGTATCTTGTTTCATCTTATATCAATAGAGAAAAATGAAAAAGGAGGAGGGTGACTTACAAGGGGCACTGGGAGCTTAAGTCAGGAAGAGGAGGAGGCAGCAAGGAGAGCATACAGGGAGAGCACAAGAAGGAGACATAGTGGCAGCATAAAGATAGAAACAAAGATAATGGCCATAAGGCAGGATGCTGAGATCCGTATGGTCCCAGCTGCTGTCTTGCTACAGCTACTACCTCTGGTTGTTTCTCTGAAACTCTAATCCAGAAGGTCACCAGAGCAGGTAAGAAAGAGAGCAGGAGTTTTTGAGGCCAACTCTACTATAAAGGAAAGATGCTCATATCAGAATCTTCCTTGTCTTAGGTTTTATTTTCACAGACATTTGATATATGTATTTGTGAGTATACATATGTCGAATAAGCACAATGAGCATATAGGAAAATGTTAAATGGTTTGGAAGTTAGTTTACAGTCTCAACATGTTTCTATAAACATTCCTATAGCCATTCAAAAACAAATTATTTCTTGCACAATCATGCCTGCTAAACAAACTGAAACAGACGAGGAACTAAACGGAAAATTTGCCAAATATAATAATGATTATTCTAATAATGATACTTCGAATTAATGGAACTCCAAGCTCATAAGGAATTTTGTTCACATAGATAAGCTCATGGATCATCAGCAGCAGCGAAAGAGTGGGTGGGTATATCCTTGTTTCCCAGTGTTTAAACTTGGGCAAAAGGAATTTAAAGTCATATAGCTAATTTGTGCCCCATTTGTTACTTAAAGCTAGATCTTATTTCAGTTGTGACACCGTAATACAGAATAAAATAATAATCCAGAATTTATAGCTGAATGAATATCCCAAGATGGTACTTACTTTTAAGAGACCTAAAGGCTTTCAAATAATTGTAGTAAAATTAAATTTGATGTAATCTCATTGGCACTAAGTTAGTCCTGTGTTTGATGGCTGAATAGAATAAATATTTTTAAGTATATCTCTCTAGGCCACAAATGTTTTCTTTCATTTGAATTTATATTGCAAATGAGCAATTCTGCAAGATTTTACAGTGTCAGGAAGAGAAAGCAGTTCCAAAATGTTCTTCTCAAATCCTGTCACTGGTAATCTTATTAAATGATTCAATTGATCCAATCAATCCAACGTTT
Source organism: Lontra canadensis (assembly GCF_010015895.1). NCBI lineage: Eukaryota > Metazoa > Chordata > Mammalia > Carnivora > Mustelidae > Lontra > Lontra canadensis. The sequence goes on along the minus strand of NW_022631003.1, from coordinate 33,939,104 downwards.
AATAGTAAATTATTATTATACATCTCTTTTATATTAAATGTTATAATATTTAAATATGTGTTCATGACTAGCACATGATAGGTGTTAAATAAAGCTATATTCTTTATCAGTTACCTGAAAACTTTAAGATATCCAGTCTATTGTATATCCAATATCCCCTACATCAGAACTAACATGCCAATGTGATTTTGCTATATTATTATAAGTAGGTCTGCCGGTTTCATAATGTATGTAAAATAAAACATAGTTTACTTAAGCATTCAGTAAACATCTGTTAAATGCTAACCAATAAGTACAACAGTTTTTAAGTTAATTTATTAATTATCCATTTATTTAAGTAATCTCTATACCCAATGTGGGTCTCGAACTCATGACCCCAAGATCAAAAGTAGCATGCTCTTCTGACTGAGCCAGCCAGGCACGCCTAGTTAAGTCCTACAGCTTTAAAAGAAGTCAAGAAAAATTTGTAACAAATCTAATTACACACACACACACACACACACACACACACAAAAGACTAAAATTCAAATTGTTTCATATCCAAGCCCTCTAAAGTAAATATGGTAAGAAAAGTCAGAACCAAAATAAATAAGCAAATGGACAAAAAAACAATTATGATAACTGAACAATAATTAAATTGGTAGGAAATATAAAAATGTCTACAAACACAGATATACAAATATAAATACGTTTTCAGAGAAGAACAGAGTACAACTTACAATAGAAACTCCACAAAACAATTTTTCATTTAATGAGTCTCTTTGACACTGCTGAAGCAGTATTATGGAAAATGGAATGAATCTGAAAAAGTGTGCTTTTGAGCTCATGTTGTTTCCATTGCAAATATAAAAAGGAGACTCACACAGGCTAAGGAAATATAAGATATGCTAGGGAACACTGCTGGAAACTTCTCAAAGAGAATATCAGGAACTTTTAAGATCATAAGTTATTTCCAAATTTAACCCTCTGTAGACATTGTTTCAAGCAAGCATTTTTAATATTTTTCTTCTCATCTTAAAAGTGTTTCATTCCTCTATTTTAAGATATAATTGTTAAATATCTTCTATTTTAACAACTGAAATTTCAGTATGTTGTCACAGGTACAGATTACACTTTAATATTTTACAAATGTCCCCATCATCAAGCTACAGCTTTCACACTTTATGGAATTTGGAAGGTTATTTTTGAGAAATAAAACTTTTAGTATTACAACTACAATAAATTTAAACCAAATCAGTGTCAGACAATAGCAACATTAACTTGACTTAACCTGACAAAAGAGGCTTTAAGAAAATATACACCTATTTTCCCCTTAATGTTATTTACTTTGTCACAAAAACATTGAAAAAGAATCCATCCTCTTAAAAAAAAACAAAACAAAAAAAACCTCTTCCAACCAATGTACATCTGTGAGTCATTTGCCAAATGCCTGATGAGCTGACGATGACCTATCCTGCATAGCTTAAAGTGGACTTTAAGTAGACAAGAGTCTTGCCATTGGCCCTCTTCAGAAAAGCACCTTAGAAATTCATTAATTCATCTTTTTAAGAATACCTAAAATTTCAATTTCCCATAATAATTTTTTTGCCAGGACCTTGGCATTTAATAAGAACTTATAAATTCAAGGTTTCTGTACTCTCCTACTTTTTGTATTGCCAGCTGGTCAGTTAGAACATGAATTTTCCTCAGATCACATTTTTGACCAACTAGTGTTCTTTAAATATTCTTTTTCATTTTAAAAACTCTAGTCTCATACTTCTCTCAAAGATGATGGCAGTCCCAGTAATAGTTTCCACTGTTTTATATCTTACTATTTATTTCCTTTAGAATAATTTTTTTAAAGATTTTATTTACTTATTTGGCATAGAGAGGGAGATCACAAGTAGTCAGAGAGGCAGGCAGAGAGAGAGGGGGAAGAAGGCTCCCCACTGAGCAGAGAGCCCAATGCGGGGTTCGATCCCAGGACCCTGAGACCATGACCTGAGCCGAAGGCTGAGGCTTAACCCACTGAGCCACCCAGGTGCCCCTAGAATAATTTGAAGTAACTTAAAAATCATAAATTTTACCTCTTGAGAACTTTCTCCCATAACTGTGATGCATGTAAAACGAATTATCTCATTTAGTATTCAAAAAACTACATGAGCTATGTAGCTGCGTTATCCCACCTGCAAATGAAGGAACCATGGCTAACAAACAAAAGTTAATTAATTTATCTGAGATACCAAAACTAATAGGTACAGAAATGGAGAAAACCAAACTTATAACCTCTTTCCTCTAAAGTTCTCTAAAGGCAACAAATGCTGATTTATCTCAATATAGCCTAATAACAGTTAAATATTGAGTGCACAGGAAAGTGCTCATAAGTATGTTTTAATGTTAAGTGAATGTCCAAACTGGACAAAATTGGGTTGAGTAATGATTGCTCCATCCTCACAAATAACTTGATATAAAAGATTGTTCTTTGTAAGACAATTGAAAACAGTTAACTAATAGTACTCTTATCCCATTTATGGTGATAATGAGCATCAAAATTAGTACTAATCATATAACTTGGTTATTTTAAAAGTAATTCCTAAGCATTCTCTTTCTTAATATGATTATAACTTTTGGAATCCCAGGGAAAATACAGGGACCTATTTTCCTGGTCCCCATGTAATTACTTTGTAATGGAATTTCTGTCTTCTAGAAAGAATCATTTCAGGTAAAGTGCGTCTATTAGGAAGAGAAGAACAACTGAACTTATACCTTCATTTTTTTAATTAATTACACAATCACCTCTCCTTGTGATAAGTGGTGATGTCTAATGGTTGTCAGTACCTGAGGATGAGAAGGACATGAACCAGTCACTCTGGTGGTAAAAATCATGACTCTTATTGAGTAAAAAAAAAAAATCCATATAACCCATGAGAACAGAAGCCATTCACATGGAACCAGACTTTAAAAGAGTGCTTTTGACCATCAGACTTTTTGTATACTCTCTCAACCTGGAAAGAAATTCATGGAAGAGGTAGACACTAAGTGAGAAGTAGCCCCACAATATTGCTACAACATGGCTTGGGTTCTTACATAATAGACGATTTCTGCAAAATTTAGTACACATATTTCAGGGAAGGTTTTTTTAATATAGATGTAAGTATTTCTTGATATTAACTGACCAAAGTAGAAAAAAAAAAAAGCTAAAAACTGAGTAAAGTATGAAAACATTTGAACACTTAATTTCATTTTTAAGTTAGCTACACTTGTCTATCATCTATAGTCTACCTTTGATTGCATACTAAGTAAATGATAAATAAAATCTTACTCATAGCTACATGAAAAGTTACCTATTAATGATGTTCAGTCTACTTACATCTAGAGCAGTCCAGGGGAAAAGATTATGGCTAAGCTGCAAGTTAGGAACGTATGTTTCAAGCCAGCCTCTAGCTCCTCCTTAGTAGTGGCATGGTCTTATCTAAGTCTTCAAAATCTCGGGGAAAAGGATTTTTAAGGTCCCTCTCAACTCTCAAATTCTGACTCTATAATCTCTCCTTTGATAAATCAATTTATAACTTGCAAAATAAAATTTCTTACAGTTTTATCCCAATTATATCCTCTTTTTAAAAAAGTTTTGCAACTAGTTCTTGCAGTTTATTTTAATCCTTTAAAGTACAACTCTACATTCACACAACAATATAAGGATGATGAAGAAAATAAATCTATATTAATGAAAGTTAATTCTGCCAAATTCGATGAAGTTAAAATCACCAGGAGAACTTAACTGGTTATAGAAAATGACCATGTTTTCAAAAGAACTAATTTTATGACAAAATTCATCTTTTTGTGGTTCTGAAAATTTGTTGTACTCAAATTTTCAAGTCACAGCTTTCATTTTCCCCAATAAGTACAATTACATGCATTAGCTTTACCTAATTCAGTGAGAGAATTAAAAGCAGTTTCTTATTACCTTGAACATGCCATGTATGTGTGATAATAGTGACTCACATGTATAGAGAAACAAGTGTAAGGGCTTCTACCTTTATCCAGAATTTTACAACATCAAATGAGAAACTCAAAGATAAACTAAAAAGCTGAAATGTTAGAAATCCTAACAGGTAAATTGTGCACAAGAAAATCTAATTTTTAAAATAAATATTGTGGACACTCTATAGAACCCCTGCCAAATAGACAGTTTCTCTTATTCATGTTATTGTTAACAAAAATTACTTACTGCCATAATTTAGAAAATAACTCAGTCAGACTATAAACAGGATGAAAATGCAAGAAAACAGGTATTACTGAAATAATGTATTCATTCAATTACTCAATAAGTATATATAGAATCTTAAATTCATACTTTTACTGTAAATGATCTATACATATGTTAAAATTTCATTTTTTGTACTTCACATTTCATAAATGGGGGGGGGGGATAAGTTGATATTTGTAAACTTCCCTGAAGCTGAAGAACTATTTAGGTATCAAATAGTATATTAGTATTTTAAGACACCTATTAATTAACCCTAAATAAATTATGGGTCTGTAATCAGAAACATTTATGTTAAAATCTTGTTTAAAGTCAAAGCACAGATTAAAAGACTATATAAGTATTTGTAACATATGCCAGTATCCTAAGAACATCTTGGGGAAAACATATACATATATATATATAAAGTATAAAAATATATAATATATATTTTTTCTTGTATTTTCATCCTGTGTATAGTCTGACAGAATTATTTTCTAAATTATGGCAATAAGTTATTTTTGCTAACAATAACATGTTAACAATAATATGTGTGTGTCTATGTGTGTGTGTATATACATATATATGTATGTATACATGTATGTATGTATATATACACACATATATATATATGCATATATATATGTGTGTATATATAAAACTCATGTCCTTCCTGGTTTAGGGGCCAAACTTCAGATTTATTCAATCTTTATGAGTGGACCATTATTCTTAATCTTAATGAGCTAGTCAACTTAACAAACATTGTTCCAGTATTGTGTGTGTACCCTGAATTTTATTAGAAAAAAGAAACAAATTAATATATATATAGGGTTTCTAATGAACATCTTTTCTGTCCAGAGCACTCTAATAAAAGATGAGGACACAAAGACAATTGTTTGCCTCCAAGGAATTATGACCTGGTATAACATATGGACACTCTTTTCTGTTCCAAAGATATATATATAGATATATAGATATATATGTCTTCAGATATATAGATATCTCAAGCTTTTACAAACTAGAAATCTACTATTTTTACATAGATTAATTCATTTAATATCCAAAACAAATCTAGATTGTCTTACTTATTAATATTAGTTCCATGACATAGAAAAAGTAAGTGAAGTACAGGGAAAAAAAATTAACTAGCTTCTGGGACACCTGGGTGGCTTGGTTGGTTAAGCATCCAACTTTTGATTTCAGCTCAGGTCATGATATCAGGGTTGTAAGATCAAGCTCCCTATCAGGCTTCCCGCTGTGCATGGAGTCTGCTTAAGAGCCTCTCCCTCCCTCTCCTTCTGCCACTCCCCCACCTCTAAAATTTTTTTTTAAAAAATTAACTAGCTTCTGAATACACAGCTTGTCAGGTGCAGAACCACAATTTCAACCCAAGTGTCCCATTACAAATCTAGTGCCTATTACACTCTATAAGAGAGCTACTTTCAAAAGTTATATGCAATCCAAAATAAAATGATAAAAGTATCAGTTAGTGAAACAAATAACATCCTGTGGGGAGTTTAAGTAACAAGTGATCTTAAAATATCATGACCATTTTTTGAACTTCAAGAATTTAAATTAGTCTGTTGGAGTTAATAAAGTATAGATCAGAGAATCAGTTGAAAACTCCAGAAGCACTATGTGAATTTAAAATTACAGGTGGGGTGGGGGGTCCTGAGTGGCTCAGTCAGTTAAGCAGCTGTCTTTGGCTCAGGTCATGATCCCAGGGTACTGGGATCGACTCTTGCATCTGGCTCCCCACTCCGCGGAGGGCCTGCTTCTCCCTCTCCCTCTGCCTGCCACTCTGCCTACGTGTGCTATCTTTCTGTCAAATAAATAAATAAAATATTTAAAAAATAAAATAAACTTACAGTGGGGGAAAAGTAATATGTAAAAATCAATAGCTTTCATATGCATGACTAATATCCAGCTATTAAGAGATAACGAAGGGGAAAAAAGACCTCATTAAGATTAGTGACACAAAACATAAAATAGCTAAGAAATAAACTTGTTCACATGTAAGACTTACTTGCAGAAAGCTTTAACACATAATGAAAGACATACCATGTTCCTGGATAGGTAGCATCAGTATCATAGAAAATACCATTTCTTTCCAAATGAATGTATAAACTTAGTGAGTTCAAATTAAAATGGCAGCATATGTTTAAGGCACTAGATAAACTCATTCAAAAATTAATGTGAAAACAGACAAACAACAAACAAAACAAAGATGACTAATTAGAAAAACTCTTAAAAAGAACACGGGCTCAGATTACCAGAAATTAAAATATAATAAAGAGGCTCAATAAATTTTAAATAGATGTATACTAAATGGATTTGAAGACTGAAGGAATAAAAAGGAAAGTACTGAAAAAAGGTCCACAAACACAGAAGGGGGTAATTAGTATATTCTATTTAGTAAATGATATAGGCAGCATTCAACAAATGCTCTATGATTACCTCAGGACCAATGCAAACAGGAATGGATAAAGATTCAAATATAAAGAATAAAAAAAATATAAATCTAGCAGAGGGAACACAAACAATCTCCAATATAATCATGGAGTAGAGAACTCTTACTAATAATGGATCAAAATTCAGAAGCCATAAAATTTTTTTAAAAAGTAAATAAATCCAATCATGTAAACACAAAAACATCTGAATGATAAAAGCTACCATAAAAAAAACAAAAGACATGAGACAAGTTTGGAAAAAAATATATGCAACCCATATCAAAGGAAAGACTTAGTCTCCATAAAATGTGAAAAGGTCTTTGAAATTAGTAATAAAGAGATCAACAGTCCAATAGTAAAAAGGCAAATAATATTACTTGACCAAAGAAAACAGAAATGGTTCTTAAGGAAAAGAGATGTTCAGCATCCTTTAGTACAAATACAATTTACAACAATGTGATAATCATTTTTTAAAACCTGTCAACATGGCGAAAAAATCGAACTTTGTTGAATATTTTATCCATTTCTTTGGTCAATGGAATATGGAACTTTCCATATGAAAGATTTATTTGGCTCAGCTACCTCATCTTGTTTCTGCCTTCCACCATGAAAATGGCATATCCCAGACCAGGACTAATCACCTTCGCCTAAACCTTGCAATGAGAAAAGATATAGAGCCAAATGTACCCCAGCCCAGCCCAATCAAACCAACAGGCAGTTGACTCAGAGCAAACCCAGAGCCCTCATGTAACACAAGAAAAAAAAAATTAATTTAATCTATGGAGAGAGTGGGATTGTTTCTTACAGCAAAACTTACTACCACTTACAATTTGTATATGACTTATGGCAACAAGCACTCTTGTATATCACTACTAGAAAAGTACATCAATATAACCTTTATGGATGGCAATTTGGAAATACCTATCAAAATTACAAAGCAAATTCCACTTCTGAGAATTTATTGGAGAAACTTTCACATGTAGAGAATGTTATGTAGCCAGAGTTAGTCACTATAGAACAGCATGTAATAGCAGAGGACTGGTAACAACCCAGAGGTATATTAATTATGGACACAACAACACAATGGTATACTATACAGCTATTTTAAAAAAGACTGTATGCACTGATACAAAAAAGAACTTCAGTAAATTGTTGGTATACATTAAGTGAAAAAGCAAGACGCATAACAGAAATGAACACAGTATGCTACAAAATGTGTGAAAATAAGACATCAAGTTCCTTTTTGCTTATATGTTCATAAGCAAACAATAGAAGGACAAATCAGAAAATGAAACAAAAATAATTATAATGGTGGGGTAATGGGAGGTGGGAACTTAACTGAGAGGAGATAGGTGAGTTAAAACTTTCTGAGATATGATTTTCTATCTTTTTTTTTTTTTTTCATTTTGAATGTGAATCCATTTGTTTTACAAAAACCTTATAAACATAAATTTAATTATTTAAATACACATCTAGTTGAACTAAAAACTCTCCAAGGTTTATCTATAAACTATACATATTTCTCAGATTCAGAAAGGCAGATCCCACACAAACATACCATCAGAGGCCTATAATAATATATAACATATTTGTTATTAAAACGTATTTTACCTGCTAGAAAGAACAATATTCTCATTTTTAATTATAATCCTCAATTTAAAGATATTTTCATAGACTACAATTTCAGTTTCTGAAATAAATATTTATTTAGCTGAAATTCAAACATCCCAGTAAATCTATTCTTGGGGGTATATAATTTTTTTCTTTCAGAGAAGCAATCTATAACTCAAGTTTGAGAGATGATAGCCTTATTATAAGTCAAAAGTCCTTAATATGCAATACTTGCCTCTGTTATGGTCTCCTTATCCAGTCTTATTTCTCCCTAAATACCATGAAATTCACTCTCTAACTACTTTGGACTGATAAAGTTGCTGGAAAGCAGCTTGCTATAGCTTCTGTTCAATGCATTTGTGTAAAATATGCATTACTCCTGAACTATCTTCCACATTTCCTTACCCCAATTTATTAGGCCAATTCCTACTCATCCTTTAAGATTTGTGGAAGCATCAGATCCTACTGGAATCCTATCTTGATCCCCAACTTGTTATTCTTCTTCTCACTCCCACAATCCTCGGTAGAACATAACTTCCCACCATTTCATTCTAAGCTCTGTAAAGAAAGATATTCTGTCATGTGTATCCTGCAGAGCATTTCAAAGTTCTAGAGTACTCACTGCACTCCCAGTTGAAGAAAAATGTAGGAGACTTCAAAACCCTAAATTTGCATGTACTGGTATGACTAGGCATTGCATAATTTGTTTCCCAAGTTTGGGACATTCTCCCCCATCAACATCTTTACATCTGGGTTTAAATATTACTTCCTCAAAAAAGGCTTCCCTAGACCAGGACTGAAGTCTAGGAAACAATATGTGGTGGAGGGCCAAAGTCCATGGACAACAGTGGTGGTATTAACAGAAACTTGGAAGTTGGGATTTTTTGTAGGGAAAGTGATGTGACATTGAGTTTGACATAGAGATTTTTCAACCTAGAGGAGGAGATATTACACTGAAGTAAAAATACAGAAAAAGTAGATTTTATTCCATAAGTATGAAAGGCTGTTTTTTAAGGTAAGTAAAGAATTAATTAGAAAGAATGAAGTTTTAAGAAAGGACAAACAACATCGTGATGCTTTTTTTTAAAAAGCCTTATTTAAAAAGCCACAGATTTTGGCCATTAGACAGTCATTGATGCGAGATGCTCTTAAGATATCAGAACAGAGTTTATCTCCGGAAAAACAAAACCACAAACTCTATAGCCTTCCTCTACCCCTCTGTACACACACACACACACACAGAAATATTTTATTCCCTTCCACAAGTAACACTACAAACAACATAGGGTCTCTATAGCAGGAATTGTATCAGAAAGTGAAAACTGTCAACTGAAATCATACTTTGGGAAAAATAGACAAGTGAGAAAATAATTGTTGACATTAAAAAATGTCTATACACAAATGTCTAAAGTTTTTGAGAAAAAATAATAGACTAGTCACTACTTTCATAGCATAATGGACTTCTTTATTAATTTCATAATGGCAATAATCCCTGTTAAATACAACTGCCATTCGAGTTTTCCATGAGTCCACATGCTATTTTGGCAATTAGGCAATCACTGCCATTTTTATTGCATTTAAACTGATCAAGTATGCAATTGCCCACTGTTGTCCTTTTCTTCTAGTACAAAGATGTGAATCTTATTTTTGATCTAAAAATATTCCATTTATATCTCTTTGTTGATAGGTTTTTCCTGTAGCTTTACTTCTAGGTCCTGTAGAAATCATTAGTGATATTAAGCCAAGGGCTGAACCTCATAAGCAACCTGAACAGTTTGATTCACTGAAAACCAACCCACAATTCACTAAAAGAAAATGTAATAATGATCTTGTCCAATTAAAACTGTTAAATTAAATGGAGAGAATCTAATGATTTCCTCTAATCATTCTGATATTCTGGAAGAATGACAGGGGAATAATAAATACCAACATGTATGTTAAACATGCCTATTCTGTTTTAGTTTAAGGAAAGCAAGCAATTTTTTTTAAAAAGGGAACTGCACTGTTACATAAAGGACTTTCTAATGGGAGCATCCAAGTACAAAAAAGGGCAAATAACGTCCTCTTAATTAAAACATACTTAAATAATTTCTTAAACAAGTTAAATAGAAAGCTATCCTATTAACCTGTTGAAGAAGTATAAGAGAAAATAAGAATGCTGCCTGAGCATAAGACTAGCTATGACAAATGCAAATACACAATGGGTATGATAAATGCAAACAGAAATAATACACTTATCTCATTTCTCTTTTTCTATAATTCCTGTCAAATACATATAACCATGTTTTTCCATTACATGTGTGCCGTTCTGCCTGCATACCTACAGCTTAAGAAATTATTTAAAAGTAGTTGCAGAATTCAAGGAATTGTTCTCAATCCCTGAATCTGACATTCCCATATAAGAGCAAAATTCAGTATCAGAGGGGAACTAGACTGGTTAATTTAATGACTTGACTTTAGAGAGCTTTCAGAGAAATGCTCAACAGGATTACAACTGACTATATCCCGAGTCTGTCATGCATGTGTGCACACACCAATGAAGTACAAAATGTTGGGCATAAGTTTTGCTCCATGGACTGTTTTTGCATTTGAAGTGTATACTTTCAAATAAGCATCCTGCAAATAAAATCAGTCAGTGATAAATTTACAACAGATCAATAAAAACCTAAAGCAGTAATCCTCAAACTTTTTAGCCTTAAAATACTTCCTCAAAAACAAAAACGAAATTAACAAAACTTAGGGATAACAGAGACATTTAAAAAATAGGGGTGAATTTGTGTGGTAGGTACTGGAGCACAGTTGGAGTGGGAGCGTAGTCCAACAACCCTCTCTTTCTCTTCAAAGCGTGGTTAGAAAAGCATCACACCAAAAGAATTCCAAATGTGTGTAGGAACAGATTAAGACATAGTATGGGAGGTAAATATCGGAGTATTAATTAATGTAAACTAGATATTTCTATTTTATAACATATACCATAAAATGCCTTATTTTATCACACATTTGCCCATTTTCCCTTTATCTATTATTTTTTCACTATCCCAATACATTTTTCACTATCCCAATGTACTATGTTACTGTAATTGTCATCATATTCCCCACATGTATTCCTCAGAAACACTTGTTTGATATGCCCTTATTTACTTGCAACCAATCTGGCCTCAGGAAAGACACACCTCAGTTACTATTTTATGCTTCCCCAAAAGATACACAGTGGTCCTGTTAGCATAGGTGTTCCCATATAAGATGTCCAGAAGAATGCAACATGTTCACGTTTCCTCCTAGGAAAGGAGGAAACCTTGAAAAGGAAGCTAACATGCTAACCTATTATACTCCTGCAGAAGACTGTTAATTGGCTGTGTAAAGTCCAGCATGACATGGGTTCTTCATTAAGTTTATATTCCCTAAGGATGTGTGTGTGTATGCACATACATGTTACACACATATCTATGTGTCATGTACCAGGTAACACAGAATGATCATCTACTACTGTGTCTTTCAAATACTTCAAACATCTCAAATAGAGTAAAGAAGGCTCTTTTTTTCAATTAATTATCTAAAATATTAAAAATAATAAATATAACTGTATGTTCATATAAATATACACATATTGGCATCTATATGTCTATTGAATTAAAACTATATTTACAGGGGCACCTGGATGGCTCAGTCGGTTAAGGGCTGTAAGGCTCAGGCCATGATCTTAGAGTCCTGCGATTGAGTTCCTGGTGGGGGGTTCCCTGCTCAACGGGGAGTCTGCTTCTCCCTCTGCCTACTGTTTCCCCTGCTTGCGCACGCCTCCCCCCAACAAATAAATAAAATCTTAAAACAAAACACACAAAACTGTATTTACATGTTTCCACCAACTCTGGCCCACCTTGAGAAATGCAATCTTTCACAGCGACCCATAACGTCGCAAAGCTGTCACGGTGAGTTTGCAAAAACCAGACTGAAGAAGCAAACGCCAGGGGCACAGACCTCAGCAACAACAAAGGCTAGCCCCGGAACAAGGCGGCTAGCGGTGGGCTCGGGCTGTGCGGCCCCGCAAGCTGCACCATCGTGCCTAGCATGCACACCCACATCTGGCGGCGTAGTGCCTTGCTCAGGGGAGCCGGTCTGATTGGTGGCCCTCTCCACCCTCTGCCTTCCTGTGGGAACCTGTGTAACTTATTCCCATCCAGTGTCCAGAGCTGGTGCTCAGCAACACAAGCAGACGCCTGAACACCAAGGGTGGCCAGTATCAAATCAGTCTCAGGTGGCCTGCACCGTCATGTTCAGGGCGAACTCCTACCTGTGTATCAACTCGTCCCTATCAACCAAAGGACCACTCACGGTTCAACACCAGCGACCAGATCATGCTGGGCCACTGCCCCATCGTGCCTCGAAAACACCAGCAACCACAGCCAAGTGATGGAGGCACGAAGACCAGAGGTAAAGTAGACAATTTCCTGGACAAATTATGAGCTGACCCCCCGCATAAAGGTTTATGATTCCCTCATGATACTTTCAGTGTAACAACCACAAACACTGGGAAGAAGTGCAGAATTAAGCGGCAAGCTTGCTTTCTTACAATTGGCTTCGTAGCACCTTGAGATGCACTCTTAGAACACAGTGATATTCAGCCTTCTAAGTTTTGAGTTGTCCATTACTTGATGCAGATTATTTCATTACTTATTCAAAATTTCAAAGAAGCAGCAGAAATAGCCTTTTGCAAATTCAGTTTTCTGAGTAGAGGAATAGTAGGGTGGGAGAAGACGGGATAGGAATCAAAACTTTTTTTTTTTTTCTTTTCTTTCTCCCTGCATTTCCTCCTCTCCATTGTAGAGGGAAAGTCAACCAAAAAAAAAAAAAAAAAAAAAGAAAAGCCAGTAAATGTATTAAGAGGTTAGCTCAAGTAAATGACTTGTACTGGACTGTTTTTTTTTCTTTTTCCCTCCCACATAAAGGACAGGACCAAGTTTGTTTCTATTTAGGCAAAAACTGAAAAGCAGCAAATTCTGTGTAGCCGTGATTGTCATAAACATCTAGTTTTATATTTCCATGTATTATATGTATTGAAAATAAACACATTAAAATTAGGTTGATTAGGGGCACCTGGGTGGCTCAGTGGGTTAAAGCCTCTGCCTTCGGCTCAGGTCATGATCCCAGGGTCCTGGGATCGAGCCCCACATCCGGCTCTCTGCTCAGCGGGGAGCCTGCTTCCTCCTCTCTCTGCCTGCCTCTCTGCCTACTTGTGATCTCTGTCTGTCAAATAAATAAAATCTTAAAAAAAAGAAAAAATTAGGTTGATTAAACCAAAGTAGTTTATTTGAGCAGAAGTGAAATTACAGAAATGGCAATGAAGAAAAATATATTGAACTACCCAGTAAGTTAATTAAATCTTATTAATGTAATTAACTAATAGGCCTATTTCCAAACATTGACACTTTATGTACATGATAGGACAAATTTTATGCATACTGAGTACATACTTATTTATAATTCATGTGCATTGATCGAATTATATACCAACATCTCAGGAGCAATATAGTGCAGAAACACAAACATTTATTATATGAAATCAGAGAACCGAGGTTCAAGTCATAATTCTGCCTTGATGGCTTTTATCCTCAATTGTTTCATTTGTAAATTGGGGATGATACCAATACCTATCTTTTAAAAATGATATAGATATTTAATATTATAATATCCATAAAAATGCTTTGTAAACTGCAAAACGCAATATACGTGTGAGCAATTATTACAGTCAATAAGGTATTGTTTATAAACTTAAAGAAGTAACTCCAGTGCATATAATCAATCACACAAATTCCTATGTAAAATGACCTCTTTCAATAATACTACTCTTCATACTGGTGATTATATTTTCCTCTTGAGTGAATGATGCTGAAAAGAGCAATAAGATGTTTTCCAGCAGCTGTGTATTTAACCCATAGTCAATTATTTTCGGATTGTTTATGTTGCATACAATGCATATCGTAAGAAAGGAAACAAAAACATTAAGACTCTGAAATGAGCTTGTAAATGTTAAGATTATTTAAGCATTTCATTTATTACACAATTTATATGATGTATAGCATAAGCATACACACACAGAAAGGAAATGGATTTGAAAAGTCAACACTAGGTGGGTCCATAGTAATGAACTGAACATTTTAAATTGAAATGTGAGAAATGTCTCCGTTTAAAATAGATGCATTGCAGCTCAAAAAAGCCAACTGAAATGGAGCAAAGTGAAAAGCTCAATTGTTATTTTTAAAAGGATTACAAAATATTTGTAAATAAGAAATATTAAAACATAACTGAATACGCAAAATACTCAATTATTTTTTTTAATTTGGTGATTTACATCTGCCAAGACAGTTTCTTTTCATAAAATTATACAGACAATATGCAACAGAGAGGAAATAGGAAGATAGTGTATAGTCTATAAGTTATCTAGAATAGTAGTTTCCCAGATAAATGTCTTTATGATTAAAAACAACATATTTTCTTAACTATCCTAATAATCTCACAATTATTTTAAGCCAATAAATATGAGAAAAATTCTGTATTTTATTTCTGCAATAAAACACTATAGGATAAGATATATGTAAAAAATATTTTCATGCAAAAGAATGAGAAACTGGACTGTTTAAAAAATTTACTTATTATATATAATATATTTATAATATATTTATAAAATATATGTCTTCATGTGTTATATGTATATCTATATCAATATGGGGGGAGGGGGAGAGGGAGAGAAAGAATCCTCAAGCACGTTCCCCACTGAGCACAGAGCCCTACATGGGCCTTAATCCCAACACCCTGAGATCATTACCTGAGCCAAAATCAAGAGTTGGCTGTTCAACTGAGTGAGCAGCCTGGGCACCCCAAGAAACTGGAAAAACTTTTTAACCAAGTATTAGTAATAAGAAATTAAAATGATTACTTAGCATAAATGACCTTAATTTTTTCCTGTCTTTATCCTCTTATTCTCCTAGCTTGGCTGTTCCTAGCTAGAAAATTTTTGAAGAATATGAAGTTCAGTTTTATGACTGAGAAGATCCCTGTTATATCAAAATATTATAATATATAAACAAGGATAATTGTAGCTTACATTTATTAGGTATTTACTAATACCAAAGCATTGTTACACTCTTCAACCAGCCCTTTGAGGTAGGCATTCTTGTTAGTATCATTCTGATTAGAGTACAAAATCAGAGATACTAAATAATCTGCCAACGATCAAGTCATAGATGGCAGAACATAGATTCGACATGACTCTCTAATACTAGTTCTTGAATCTTTTTCAGCTAAACTTCCTTAGAATGGTGTCTATGCATGCTGTTACCATTAAACCACCTGACATTCACTTCCCAATGAAATATAGTATGGCTTTCATGCACAAACAGTGCTACAAAAACTACTATTTCTAAGGTTAACAATTACCTCTATATTACTAAATCTAGTGGAAACTTCCATTTTTCTGCAACTTCATCTTGGCCAAGCCTTCCTTTAAACAGTTTCTTCTCTTTATTTCCATTACAGCAAGGTCCTGTTTTTCATCACACTTCTCTGTCTGCTCCTTTTAGGACATTGAGTGTTTGTT
This sequence comes from Lontra canadensis, assembly GCF_010015895.1. NCBI lineage: Eukaryota > Metazoa > Chordata > Mammalia > Carnivora > Mustelidae > Lontra > Lontra canadensis. The sequence continues at coordinate 33,923,230 of NW_022631003.1, read as the reverse complement.
GTTCCTTCTATATTCAACCTTTGAATGTTAGAGCTGCCTGGTCTGAGCATCAGTTCTAACTATTGTCTCTCTCACAGACCATTTCATTTAACCTTTCTATTTTAATGACATGTATATGTCCAGACCCCACAATATTTTTTCTATCTCAGACCCCTCTTCTTATATCTCTACTTGGATGTCTTCTAGGCATCTCAAACTCAACATGTCCCCAAAGTAAACTCATCCCCTCATTGTTCTCCACTCCAATTTTTTGGTCATGATAAATGGAGCCAACATCCATTCAACTGTTTGGGCCAACCCTAGGATTCAGGCCCCCAAATCTACTTTGTCTCCAAGTCCTTCTAGTTCTATTTCTTAAATATATGTCTTGAATCATTCAATTGTCTCTAATGCCACTGTCACCAAAACAGTCCAAAGCATTATCACCTGTTAAAATACTATAATTCCCTCTTAGTCTGTCTCTACCTAGTTGTTCTCTCCAATCCATATTTTCCCAAATAACGCCAAGATCGATGTTCTTCAAACAAAAATCTTATCATGTTATGTCCCATGCATAAAATTCTTCAGTCTTCACATTTCACATTTAGAATCAAATCCATAACCTTTACTTAATATGTATAATACCTCTTTATTGCTACCAAGCTCTAGTCAAAGCAATTTTATCTGTTATCAGGATATACTAAATCATTTCTGAAATAAGGCTTCTGTCCTCTGCTGTTTTTTTCTGTCTGCAATAATGTTTATCTAAATTTTTATTTGGCTAATGTCTACTTACACTCCATTTCAACTTAAATTCCACTTCTTCAGGGTAAATTTTCCCTACTTCCAAACTAAGGTAGCTCAACCTAGTTTGCATTATTGGAGTATCATTTGTTGATTATTCCACTTATTTTCAGGATGGAAAATGATAACTTTACATAGTAAAAAAAAAAAAAATCAAAATATATTCCACAAAGTAGAACTAGAGTCAGTCGCCATTTGAAAGATGCTGAGCATGCTTCTGGGCTGCCTTCTTTTGTTTTACTACCAAACCAGCAAACAAACAGTACAAATATTTTGCATATATAAGTGTGACGACATGCTCCACAGTGACTTTCTAACAAGAAGGAGCTCTGAAGTTCTGGGGTCAGCTGTCTGCTCCTCTAGCTAAATGAGTGATTTGCCAAGTGGGAGAAATCTAGAAGTCTTTCATAGCATAACAGCATGTTAGCATGCACAAGTTCACTCTCACATATTATACTTTTTTGCTGTGTAGTTGATCATAGCAGCATTCTAATTTACATTGTCACATTAATTAATATGGTCAATCCCAAGGCCTATTATAGGAACGGAAAAGTACTGATCCCCTTCCTCCTAACAAAGGAGCACCTAATAGACTTTCAGCTTTTTAACAACTTTATTGGATATAATTCACATATGATGCAGTTCACCCATTTAAAGTATACAATTAAGGGGCACCTGGGTGGCTCAGTCAGTTAAGTATCCGACTCTTGACTTCAGCTCAGGTCATTATCTCAGGGTCCTGGGACTAATCCCTGCATCAGGTTCCTTGCTCATTAATTACATTCATAATGTTCTGCAACCATTACTCTTATTTCCAAGAAGTTTTCATCACCCCAAACAGAAACTCTGTAACCATTAAGTAACAACGCCCCATCCTCTCTTCCCTTTCAGCCTCTGGTAATCTCTAATCTACTTTTTGTCTGTATAAACTTGCCTAATATAGATATTTAATGTAAGTGGAACCATACAGTATCTGTCCCTTTGTGTCTGCCTTATTTCACGGTGAATAATGTTTTCAAGGTTCACCCATACTGGGTATACTATGGGTATCCACATTTGCTTATCTATTCACCTGTTGATGAACACCTAGGTTATTTCTGCCTTTTGCCTACTGCAAGTAGTGCTGCAATAAACACTGATGTACAAATATGTATTCGAGTCTTGGTTTTCAGTTCCTTTGGCCACATAACACTGAGTAGAATTGCTGGATCATATGGTCATTCTGTTTAGCTTTTTGAGAAACCACAAATTGTTTTCCATAGCATTCCTACCAGCAATGTAAAAGGCTTCCAATTTCTCCACAGTCTTCCCAATACTTGTTATTTTCTGCTTTTGTTTGTTTGCATGTTTTGTTTTTTATTATAGCCATCCTAGCAGGCATCAGCTGATTCATTTTTCTGGTGAGCCTTTTTAATAATTCTCATATTTTGGGGAGAGAACTAGAATCTACTAAATCCCTTACCCATCCCAAGTCTGTTAATTATTTCGACAACTTCCATTTTTGGGAAGGGGAAAAATCAACATAGATTGAGAGCTACTAAGTGTTAAACACTGTGCCAGCACATTTATACACTATATTATATATTCCTCAAAGTAGATAATAATAGTTTTATTTTCTCATTTTACAGATGAAAAACTGAGGCTCTAAAAGAACCATATTTGCAAAAAGAACAGAATAACTAAATACTTCTCAAAATTTTATTACAGTTATTCATCTCTATGTTTAATAAATACATATTAGGCACTTAATGAAATCTCTAATATAGGGTAATGCAGACTACAAAACTAAAAAGCTAAGACACTAAACATGGCCTGGAAAAATTCCTAATTTTTTTTTTCTTTCTTCTTTTTGGTTTGCGTGTTTTTGCTGTAGTTGTTGACATTAACATTGCTTATCTTAGGGACTTGAACAAAATTCTACACTCTCCTTCCAAGGTAAAAGAAAAAGCAAGTCACCTAAATATGATCTAATACTAAAAGATGAAAGGGATTATTGAGGGAGAATAATCATCATAGATAGATAAATTCACAACCAGTCAATATTCTTTCTTTTCAAACTCTAGATTATGATCTTCCTGTTAAAAAAAATCATGTCCATGATTAGTTGTCTGAAACCACTGGGCAAGAATGATAGGAAGATAGTATAGAAAGTGAATGAATCATTTTGTAAGAAAATGAAAGAGAAAAGTAATATGTGGAATCATAATTTTTCAATGAAAAGATTGATGCAGAAAAGGAAAAACAAATGATTAAGGATTAAGTTTCAGTGATATGAAAATAAAGGAAAACTCTACAAAAGAAAAAATTAGAATTAGAATAAATTAATAAAAAATTTGAAATGTGTTAGGAGAAAAGACAGTATTAAAGAAGAAAATTATCTAGATATGTTTGGGAAAATATCTACAAAAGCAGGTTAACAACAAGAAGCTAAAATATCAATCTAAAAGTAAATCTCTTCTAATTGAAAGTAAGGTAAAATAAATCACTTCTCTTTCACTACACATCTGCTTGTATTAAATGTCAGTTATAAAAATAAAAGAATTAGTTTCCATTAGTCTTTTTTATTTCTATGTAGATATTCTAAACCCCTAAGCATTAGAAATAGGCATACAAAAATAGAAAATGTTCAAATATATTGAAATAAAAGTAGATTTGCAAAAATTTTAAATGTTACATAAATAGCCAGTGTAAGAGCGCCATCTAAAACTTTATTGGTTTCTCATCTTATCGACAATTCAGTACAATAACATTACAGCCAAACCAGACTATAATTCTTAAGGTGAATCTGATGTACTTATATAAAAAAAATATATAAAACCAAGGAAGGATTAAGTATAAAACATGAAAGACCAAATAACTAAATTCATTGATTAGAGTCCAATTTATTCTCTGTGTACCCAGTTAAAACATTTTTTGGTTTTGGTCATTTATGTTGGTTAATTGGTTAGTTGTTTTGAAGTGTGGTTTGTTTTGTGTTTGTTATAGTCCTTAGTGCCCTGCTATAAATCATCTGTTTGAAGCTTTAGAATGTGATGCGTTTCTTTCTAGTGTGACAGTGTGATGTCACAACTAAGACCATGGACTTTAGAGACAAACTGTCTAGATTCATATCCTGTTTCTGCTGCTCATTAACTACTCTTTATGCCTCAGTTTTCCCATCTGTTAAGCAAGGCTGGTAATAATATCTATCTGGTAGGGTTATGGTGAGGATAAAAATCAATGAATATGCATAGTGGAAGTACTTTTCTCATAATATGCACTACTCAAGTTTTGCTATTAAGACTAGAAAGGTATTCAAACATTTTATACTATGAGACTTGTGTTTAATCCACCATGTTATTTGACCTAATGAAGGTTATCCTTCTGAGCTTACTTGTAAACAAATTACTATGGGTGAATTAGAATTAGCATATTCTTTCCAGTTATAGACAGCAGCCTCATATATAGTTAATATAACTCATTTTAACTATTAAGCATAGCAATAAGTTAAAAAAACTATATTTTTATATATGATGTAAATTTATAAATTTGAAGAACAAACCATTTTTTTTTATTCAGCAGTTATTTGACTCTCTTGAAACAGCTGACTTTAAAATAAATGTGAAATACTTTAAATTCCTTCAGAGTATGGAACTTCATGAAATCTTCAGATAGGCATAAAATACTTTTCTCTGAACTGATTAAAGAAAAAAAAAGTTGTGTCTGAAATTAAATAAACTTAAAACCCATTTTGTCAGAATTGCTAAGAAACTGACACCAGACAGTCTGACCAAATCTTGAGGAAAAGATTGAACAGTCTCTCCAAAAACTATTAGACTCTTACAGAATATGTCTTTATTTCTATTAGGTGAACAGTGTATATATATATATATATATATCTACACATTTTAATTTTCAAAAAGGAAGTGGAAGAAGGCATGAAAGAGAAAAAAGGGAGAGAACTAAAAGTTAGAAGAACCTAAGAAACAAATTTAGGGTTTGGCCTAATATTAATCATTTTACCGAAAAGCAGATGAACATAAGATTTATTAAGCCTAGATATTATATGAGGCTAAGTAGATTTGAATAATGAAAGGAATATTACTTAGGAGGTGATTTGGAAGTCCATTAGACATTCATTTGAAGGCAGACATAGAGATGTCACAAAAGTGGGTAAACTGTCCTTCATTATAATAATACATTGAGTCTCTTTTATATGGCTGGGGTGTACGACAAAGAACATTAAACCCTCTGATAAGACCCGATATTCACTGTCAGCTCACCATTTGTTTAAAAAAACAAGACAGAATATCAGCTTTTATAAAAATCTCTTGGTTTAGAAGTAGAGGAATAAAATAAGCTGTGAAAAGCAAATACAGGAGACAAAGATGGGAAAAGAGGAAAGGAAATAGAAGAAAGAGGATTCAGATTCTGTAAGGTGGGCTCTTTTACCAAATATACCTGTACTAATGATGCTCGTGACTGAGTTTTGTATGTAACCTCATTACCTTCTGTGAAATATCATTAAGTTCATATTTGGATAAAAATTATTTGGGGAAGAGAAATAGGGACAATAGCAAGGAGATAAGATTTGTAGTAAGACAATCTCATCTATAACTTAATGTGAATTTAGTCAAGATCAATTTCTTCCAACTTTCCTTTGAGGTCCTCAGCACGATACAGAGAGGCTCAGAAGGGAAGTCTTAAGGGATGATTTTTGAGTTTGGAACAAGGTACAAAGTGATGCTCTGCTATTTTATCACTACCCAGATCCCAACTCCCAAAAAAGTAAAACCAATTACACTGACATTTGAGGAAAGAGAAAAGTGGTATAATATAGGGGGCACCTGGGTGTCTTCCCTCTGGCTCTATCATAGCTCAGGCCATGATCTCAGAGCCATGGGATAGAGCTCCACATTGGGCTCTGTCTCAGTGGGGAGTCTGCTTGAAATTCTCTCTCCCTCTTCCTCTGCGCCCCACTGTACTCTCTCACTCTCTCCCCGCCCTTTCCCTGTCATACAATCAATCAATCAATCAATAAGTCTTTAGAAAAGGAAACAGAAAAGTGGTATAATAGAAGAAGGTGAGGGTTCAAAAAGAGAGGCTGACAATGTTGAGGACAAAATTATCTCCTTATTTTATCTATGCTACCCCTTCAAACTAAAAAAAGGAAAAGAAACAAATGCTTTCCTTGTCCCTCTTAAACTACAAGTACCCTTGACTACCAGCTCTAAACCTGATGACCTGTAGCCCAGATACTAATTTATGGATTAAATAAGCTTTTGTGGATTGGCTGGCTACCCAAAAAAAATTATAATTTTATTTCTGTAGGAAAATGTGTTGTAAATTCCAAGTTCCAAACAAACTATTTGAAACAACCTGTTCACAAGTTTGGGACAGCTTGCACACTGTGTGTTTTGGATTTACAAAGTTAAATGACACCTTACTGGTTAAAAACGTATTATGACATGTGAATCATACAACTATTATTAATCTTCAATAAATTCTGCTGGAGTAAGTATCCTAAGGTGTGCTAACTTAATTTAAACCTCTGTAAAATGTAGCTGGTAAATTTCCAAGAACAGATTGACTTACGATATTTTCAATGTCCAAAAATTTGTCTTTTAGTCATAAAGTAAAGAAAACCATGTTGCATATTTCAACACTTATGTCTTCAATCTAAAATAAAAATGAAGTCCAAATGTAGTCAATATCAAAAATGAACCAATCGAGAATATCAAAGTTTAAAACTGTTTCCTTTGATTTATTTTTAATATAGAAAACAAAACTTTGGAATTAATAATAGAAAGCACATACAGTTCTAATTATACACAAAAACTAAAATATAAGAGTGTAGATATTCCCAAAATACTATCACCTGTTATTGCTATACATCATTTTTTCTGAGTTATTCAATATTCTTTGCAACCACTATCCAATTCACGATATATGAAATTATATAAATTATAGAAATAATGTGAAATACTTGCTTTCAATCTAAATAATAAAAAATTTATTGCCTGTGTTATAAACCAATCTTGATTTCCAAGCCAATGAGAACATTTGGTTTTTCTCACTCTGGGTTCCATACCTAGCTTTAAATTATGTTGCTCATTTATTTGAAATTTAAGACTTGTCAACATTAACAGAAACTTACTCAAATGATTTTTGCATCCCCATACAAGACTTAAATAAAATTCTTCATCCATTCTCCTAAATGTTTTATCATCTTTAGACCCTACATATAAGAAATTTAATTATTTAGATAACCTACGCTATCATGTCTTTTCCTTCCCCTTTTAAGTTTTTAGATCTATGTTTTCCTTTGTTCTTTTACTCATTGCCTTTCTAAATTTAATTGGTATCATTAAATGATAATGTTTAAACTGTATCAATTAAAGCAATATCTACTTAATTGATACATTTTAAACAATATAATTTATATTATCATATAATTTTTACTATGAAAGTTCATCATTCATATTCATATTCTCTTTTTTTAAAGATTTTATTTATTTAGTTATTTGAGAAAGAGAGAGACAAGAGCATGCGCATGAGCAGGGGGAGGAGGCAGAGGGAGAGAGAGAAGCAGATTCCCTGCTGAGCAGCAGCCTGACTTGGGGCTTAATCCCAGATCCTCCCCTCCCCACTAGACCATGATCTGAGCCCAAGGCAGATGCTCAACCAGCTGAGCCACGCAGGCGCCCCTCATTCACATTCTTTTTGTCACATTTTTAGGACCATGATAGTTTACTTTAAAAATAATAATTAGCACAGTATTGTTTTTAACTGTATATGTAAAAGTATTACTGACCTCATGAAAAAGAAAGTGTGATATCTTTTTTTTTTTTTGAAGGGGAATCTTTCAAGCTTCAGTATCTAATAAATTCTTTCATTTACTTTCTTATTTCCTTCCCTTCTTATGATTATACTTAGCTGCTACTGTTACCTGTCTTTCATATATTCCTTTTCCTAAGATCCCTTTTTATTTTACTGAATCCTGTTAAATAATCTTTTAGTATAGGGTGAGTGAATAGAATAGTAAACTAGACTATTACATGATTGTAAGTGTCTCTTGCATAATATAAGAAACAGTTAAATACCTCTTTTTTGCTCCTAACTTTGAAGACATTATTTAATTTTCCTTGAGTATTCACTGCTGTGATGAAATTTGAATATAAGTAATATTCTCATTCCTTCAAATGTAATATTTCTCCATATATACGCTTTCAATCTGTATGATATATATAACCTGTACTTTATATGTAACATATATGAGATATAACTTACATGTGCGTGTGTGCGTGTGTGTATAATTTGAGAAAGTGGATGATTTCCAAAATCTGAACAGAACAAACAAGATGGGATCAGGAGGGAGACAAACCATAGGAGAATCTTAATCTCACAAAACAAACTGAGGGTTGCCGGGGGGAGGGTAGGGAGAGGGTGGTTGGGTTATGGACATTGGGAAAGTTATGATGTGCTATGGTGAGTGCTGTGAAGTGTGTAAACCTGGCGATTCACAGACCTGTAACCCTGGGGCTAATAATACATTATATGTAAATAAAAACTAACTAACTAAATAAATAAATAAGCACATGATAAGATGTGAAAACATCTTCAATATGCCATATTTATGAAATGACTACCACCATCAGTATTGGGAGGTAACATCAACAAAGAATCCTAGCCCATATTTGGGAAAATGTTTAAAAAATACTTTTTCTTTAAAAAATTTCCATTTTGTGGTTGTCTTATTCCTACCATATCTAAAAAATGTGCCAATATGTCAAAAGGGCAACATTTCCGGTCTATTCCTATTCACCATTTCAGACATAAAAAGGAAACTCGTCTTCTTCCCACCCCACACCATTGCCGTGCTGTATCTGCTTTTTGTTCTCACCTCTTCCCAGGGAATGACATAATTCCTGAACTACCTCTTGGGACCAAGGGTAAACACTGACAGCAACAAGGTCTTCCTTGGGAGGTTAGGCCACAGAAGACATTAGTAAACCCTGGCAGTGGCTTGGGCTGTTTGGTAAGGAATTCCTGGTTCTGTGTCCTTGAAGTATGGGATAGAAGGGCAGGAGATGGGGTCTTGGATATCTGTGTGGGCCTATCCTGGCCCTTCATATCTTCTCCTTGTGAGAAGTGTCATGGCCAGAACAGGGCTGATGTGGGTCCCTCTAAATGCCCTGGTAATTCACATCCGAAGCTAGTACAGGCTGTTTTAAGAATTTCATTTAACACTTCAAAATTTTTTCTGTAAGGTAGGGGTCCTCAGCTGTAGCCAGGATCAATGATTAGATATCCAAGTCTAATTCCATTACTGACACACCTCCCCTTAGAGGTCTGCCTAAAGTCTTAAGGGAGGACATAGCCCTCTCTTTAAGGACTTCATGAACAGCTCCTCCCTCCCCATAGCCCTTGTTTAGAGAATTCATAATCTTTCCATCCTGGGAAACTCATAATTTCAGTGAAATGAAAAAGAGAAAAAAAAAGAGACCTTTTCCTTTCACTGAAATTCAAGAATATTGGGTTATTATGGTAGTGATATAGTGGTAGTGGTAGTAGTTATTAGAATTTAGTTTATATAATAATCATGAGACCAATATTAGCATCCAAACTTTTTTAAAATGTGGATCATGGACACTCTAAGATGTGTTAGGTAAACGATCAAAAATAGATTTGGGTTTTATTTATTGGACTGGATGCTCTTCAACTGTGTTTCCTAATTTGTAATGGCCAAAATTCTAGTCAACATAGATCAGGAAGTTTCTCGACAGTAACTAACTATTCTTTGGTTATCACCACAATATATTACTTTTCTGTGTACAGTTTATTCACACACACACACATTTCTGAGCAGCTTGGATTTAGTTCATTTTTTATTTTTTTAAAAACTAACTGAATGTAGCCTGTAAAAAATTACTTCTGAGTGAAGAATCCTGAAAATATAGGATAAGTTTTGTTTGCCTGTTTTTGTTTTGTTTGTTTGTTTTCCAAGAAGAAAGTTCTTAGGTATATTTCTTCAAGAGACTCAGAAATGTTGTCAAATTGGTGCTCATTTTTTTGATTCTCATTTAATATCCAATAGTTATTCTTGACAGTCTGTAAATATAATTCCTGTTTTCTACTACTGTCCTCAACAATTACTAAAGAAATTAACTAGAGTTCCTTATATACTTATATGTGAAAATATTGCCTGTGTCACTGGAATATTTATGGCCATTCTATTGTAATATATAATATTGATTTAATAATTTAAGAAGTCCTATGGTATACTACCTCAAAGGCAGAGACCATACCATTTTCTATATGTGATCGCATCCAGAAAATTTAATGAAGCATGATTGTTGGAGATATGTACATAGAATGATCTCCCTGAGAAGGAAGTGAGTACTAAAGAACACTTTGAGCTTGAACTCTAATTCTAAGACTTGGGTAGTGTATTTGGGAAAAGTTTTTCTAATGAATATAACCATAAACTGCCTACTTTCCATAAAAACTCATTTTTATGATTTACAGAACAATGCATCGCCCTACCTCACAATTTTTACCCTCAGGCTAGGAGAGATGCCACATCCACAACTGAAGTAGGGAAGAAATGATATGCTTCCAACATTCAAGTGGGTATAACTTTCCCACTTCCTTTATTTAGTACTGAGAACTGGACAGTGCAGGTGGAGAATCATTGTTGTTTTTTTCACAAGCTTATAATTCTCCCAAATTCAGAAACTTGTATGAATGCATTTACAGCCCCTCAGTGATCATCCATTCTCAATAATGGATGAATTCCTGAATAACCAGGAATGCCTCATGGTGTATAGTTGATGGTGATCATGGTTTGGTGACCAAGAGTCATGGTACCAGTCACTGATGTTGGAGTTTTTATGTTACCTACTCTACTCCTTAAAGGAACACCACCCAGTGGAAATATATGTGTGAATCACATGTATAATTTCAAGTTTTCAAAGAAGCCACACTCAAAAAAATAAAAGAAAAAGGTAAAAATAATTTTAATAATTCATTTAACCCAATATATCCAAGATATAATGAACTCAACATGTAATATTTATTTAAAAGTAATTTATTTGAAATTCATATTTCTTTACTAAGCTTTTGAACCTAATGCATATTTAGCATATCTCAATTTGAACTAGCCATACCTCAAGTACTCAGTAGCCACAGCCACTGTCTACTCTGTGGAACAGGGCATCAGATCCATCATTTTGTGCTTTTGCCAGCCCTTTTCAGGTTCTTGTAAACCAACACACCATGATCAAGAACCTGAGTTGATCCTGGAGAGCAAGCAACAGAAAATACTCAGGTTTACCAATCACTGGGATCTGGAGTTCATTGTGTTGAACTCAGTGGCGAGAGCCAAGATCCTAAGGGAAGCCTTGAGCCTTTATGTTTAGAAATGGGCAGACAGCAACCTCCTTCCAACTGACTATCAGTGATGGGGATCAGAATAGACTATGTGGTGCTTCTGGGATTTGTAAACATCTCTGCTTCCCTCAGTGTCCAATCTCTATTCGGTACCTTCAAAGCTCAAGTCATGCTTGGCGATCAGAAGTTGAGTTTCACCAAAGCATCGTGAAATGGTAGCACAATGCAATTCTAGGATATGTGAATAATCATGGGATCAGAAGACTGCTCACTGAAATTTATGTCTCTTATCTGAGGTCACCTGAGTGGTTATTCCAGAAAAGAGAATCAGTTTTCCTCATCTATAAAACTAGGAGATGAGCTAGATGAGCAGCATAGTTCCTTCCTATGCTGAAATTCTGTGCCTACCATATAAACTAAGTAAATATCATAAAAGAATAAATCTAAAATCATTTACTGAAGGCACTCAAGCCTTATTAGCATAGAATTATAAGTGTATTCTAAATCTATGAAAAGCTAAATTTATGAAATATTATTATAGAAAAGAGGTTCTCATTTTTTTTTTAACAGAAAATGAGGTATCTGCAGTATAGATGGTGATCGAACAGAACTTACAAGCTAGGCTTTCCTTTAATTTGTCCTAATCTATTATTTGCCACATTATTTCATGTGGAGCAAGAGAAGTTATTTTTAAAGATAAAGTATACATTAGTGTCCTTTAAACATATTTTAAGACACAATGAATTGGGATAAAAGTTAAACAAAATTAAAAGGTAAAATAAAACTCAGTGTGTAGCTTGGGAAATCAGAATCCTGAAGAATGATTTGAGGCAGTGCCAGAACCAGTATAATTTCTAAATTATTTTTAAGCCCCATGACTATAGATTCAGAATATTTTTTAAAGAACAACCTCACCTCCTTTGATTTCTCTCAATAATCCTTTTCTCTCTGTGTCTTTTATGTAGTCATTGGTTCAGTTATTTAGTAACTATTTACTAAAACCCTCTTATACCTATTAGCAAGTACTGTGATAAGCATCAGAAAGATGACAATGTACAAGATACAATTCCTGCCTTAAAGAAGCTTCCAGAAATTGAGGGAGAAAGACTGTGAAGAGACAATTTCAACACGCTAGGTTAAGTGCTAACATAGGAGTAAGTTCACATTACAGGCACCTTCAAGGTGTACAAAGTAGCATAGAAGAAACAGTTTGCTCAGCCTTGGATGAGTCTGGGAAAGCTTTTTAGGGAAGACTTCAAAACTGAAGCTGACTCAGAAACCCACCAAGGGGTGGAAGCAGGGGCTGTCTGAAAGAGGTCAGGCATATTTCCTACAAAGGAACAGTGTGTTCCCAATTCCAGAAGAAAGAATGCAGCGCATTTTGGGGAAGAGCAGAGTGCCCAGATCACCAGTTAGAGCAAAGTACTGAGGACAGAGTGGAGATGTGTCATCCTGGATCTCACCATCAATGTCTGATACCGGAGATGGTTGGTAGAAATTATTTGAATGAGTGAATAAGGGAAAATGCCAAAATAAGAGGAAATTTCAAATTATACACATTTTCATCTTGCAAACTTACTTCTTTCAATAATTAGCACTCTCTGCTTAAATTGGATTTTGCAGTGCATCTAGCAAATCGAAGGCTGAAAATACTGCTTAGCAAATATTGGGTAGGCATTTGATATAAGGACAGATAAGAACAATTGTAATTAGTACACCAGTTGTTTCTTTGTAAGTATGTGTTTTTAAAGTATTTTAAAATCATTCATTTTCTCAAGTATTATAAGCACCCCCTCTGCAAGCTCACATACAAACTTCATTTGCATCATTTTTATTTGTTAAAGGGAGAAACTGCTGCCCAGCATTCATAAAACAGCTATATATTCTAAATTGGTGGAATCAAGATGATTAGTTTTTTAATGTATTTTTATTATTATACATTTCCTTCTTTAAACCAGTAAGTTGACATCCATACTAAAAGCATGTAACTTAAACTTTGTAATTAAATTACATTGCCCAGGTTTGTCCATGACATCTCACCATGTGTGACCCAAGAAGTCTGCACAATGAACGAACAGAACTTGAAGAAATTAAAATGCTATTGTTAAGTGAAAAGCCCTCATAGATACACATAGAAACAATTCACTCCCCTTCCTTGAAATGCCCCCTTTTATTTTTTGTTTCTGAGAAGAAAAGCAAAAGAAAACTGTATTAATTTCCTGTGGCTGTTTTAACAAATTGCCACAAGCTTAGTGGCTTAAAACAACACAAACTTATTTTTTTATAGTTTCGGGGGTCAGAAGTCCAAAAGGGACTTCACTGGGCTAAAATCAAGATGTTGGCAAGGCAACACCTCTTTCTGGAGGACTTTGGGGAAAATTCATTTTCTTGTATTTTCTAACTCCTTGAGACTGCCTACAATACTTGTCTTATGATCCCCTTCCAAGTTCAAAGTCTGCAAAATGAGTCTTTCTCAGTATACTATCTCTCTGTCTCCTTCCTCTCCATCTGAGGGGCCTTGTGATTACACTGGGCTCTTCTGGATAATCCAGGATGATCTCCCCATTTTAACTGATTTGCAATCTCAATTTCACCTGTAACTTTAATTCCCCCTTGCTCTGTAATGTAACATATTTACAGGTTGCAGGTATTAAGATGTGGGTATCTTGGGGGGCCTTTACTCTACCTCCCAAAGAAACTATCAGACTAAAAACATTGATCCATTTTTAATCTACCTTATATATTAACTGCATTTTATTTTTGTCCAGTAAGATTTGATTGGAACATGATGCTAGGCTTTCATGTAATCTCAAAGAAGACACAAGACAAAATTCCTGTCCTCATGAAGTTTGCAGACAGAAATCATATATATACAGGTACAAAGTAGAAATTGTGTGGGACAAGGGTCTTTCATCACTTTAAGTTAACCACAGTTAATGTGAAAATGTAACAATAATAACAATTATATTTCATTATACGACTCATTATATACTATTAGAAGAAGACCAAAATATGTCTTTCATCAATTGGATGATTCATCACTCCATAGAGAAAGTGAAAAATTTGGTCAGTCAACTGACTGAGCTACATGATGCTAAACAGCCAATTTAAAGGATCTTTTATTTCATCAATATAATTTTTTCTCCACTCAAGTGACAGACTATTGTAGAATCAACTAGAGGTGGTACCAAATTTTCAAAATTACCTATGGATCCCTCTTTTTAATGTTCTAGGGAGAAAAAAAAAAAGAGTTTGGAGATCAAAGCCCTCACCTAATTTCCTTCAGAGGTATGTATTACAGACTTTATCAAGTTAGCTAATCTTTTTCTTCATACTCCATTTTCTTCCAGAAAAAAAAGTTTAAAATTCTACTTCGAATTTCTCTTCTGAGTGTGCTAATCAAGGTTCAATTTTTTTAAAAAAAAATCACTCTTAACTCTTTGTTAGAAAAAAAAAGGATTATTTATATTCTTCTATCAACTACAAAATGTTGTAGAGTTCAGTTAATGAACAGATTTTACTTTCTATCACAGTTAATGATGCTAATTTCAGGGGTTGGCTTAACATGCTGTTGAGCCTAAGTGTTAGTGCTAAGTGTTAGTGCTATTCTAAAAGGTGTGGATATACTAGAAAATAAGAAGAACAAGGGGAGACCAAAAACCTATTAAATAAGCCAGAAAAAATAATCAAATGGTGATAAGTGCTATGCAGAAAATTAAAATAAATGTGATCTTGAGTGACTGGGTGTCCAGACTGTGTGATCAGAGATGGCCTCTCTCAAAACAAGACATTTAAGTTGATATCTGAATAACAAGGAGAAACCAATAATGCAGAAATTGGTAGAAGTACATGCCAGTCATCCAGTGCGACCACTAATGGAAGTAAGCATGAGTTCAAGCTTGATGTATTTCATGTACAGAAGACCAGTAGAGCTGTAACATAGTAGGCCAGCAGGCTAGAAGGAAAGTGGTACAAAGTGGTCTTAGAGAGACCGCCACAACCAAAATCACAGAGAATTCTGAAAGCCATGGTAAAATAAATGATGGGAATTAATTGAAATGTTTAAAGCAAAAAGAGGGTATTATTTGATATATATTATAAAAAGACCATTCTGCCTGCTATGTGACAGGACAATTAATTGTAAGGGAGAAAAGTGGAAGTAGAAGAGCAAACAGGATTTTATTATAATAATCTAAGTGAAAGATGATGTGATTTGGTGAAAATAATGTAACAAGAATGAAGAAAAGTGACTGACTATGTGTTATCTTTGGGGAGGTAGTACAAAGAATTTGGTAACTGGATGGGAAAGACAGAAGATAAAAATCAATACCTGACATGCTTTTGCATTGAGAAAGTGGCTAGAAGATTGTGCAATTTATAGTGTTAGAGAAGACAGAGGAGCAGGTTGTGGGGCAAATGAAGAGTTCTATTTTGCCTGTGTTTGGGATTGTTACTAGACATCTGGGTAAAAATGCTCACTGTATAAATCTGCAAATTTGAGGGAGAAAGCTGGATTAGCGATAAAAATTTGAGTCATCATACTATTAATGAGTTTTGGTATACAAGACTGTATGAAGATATTTAGGGAGAATAAAGAGGGAAAGAAGAGAGCTTGGGCATAGACAAGGAAACCCCAACATTTATATTTTAAGTAGAGTAGAAAGAGTCAGCAAAGACTGGAGTCCACCAGTGCTGGCAAAAGTTTAGGACAATATAGTGTGGGGACTGGAGGAAATTAATGTCTATTGCATTCAATATTTTGGATTAAGTTCTTTGGATCATGGAAAATATATGTCTCTAAGGTCAAGCAAAAGGATTTGAAGAGTGATGTGGGAGGTAGAAGAAGGGAAAAAAAAACACAGATTGGCAAGCACTAATAAAATAATTACATGATTTCCTTCAGAAGTGCTTAACAGGTAGAGAAACAGAGAAGCTTGTCTAAACCAGAGTGGACGTAGTAAACAAAGCGAAGTGGACTTTGAAGGCTCTCAGAAGAGTAGGAGAAGTGATATCCAAATGGGTCTGAAATCAACAGAGAATTAAGTGAAGTTGGAGGAACTCATGGGTTAAGAGACAAGGATAGACTCAAAGGATTGAAATTTTATAAGACCGAAATACATGCCCTGTTGAAACAAGAAAGTTAAAGCTTCCTTTATGTTACACCAGGGGAAGTCATTAAATTCCTAGAACTGTGCTCACATAGAATAAAATGTGGATAGTGTTTCCTGGAGTCATCCTATGTGGCCTCGTTGGAGGAATAGAAGATTGCAGTTAGAGTCTTGAAAAAGAAGTTATGATTTCAGATATGGGACATTACTGATGCTGATAGAGAAGAGGGTTTGGTCATGTAACTAAGTGTCAGAATTAAGTGTAGGGTATTGAAAGGACAGTTCATGAACACCAAAGCCATCTAAAAAAGGGGCATGAAATCTGTCACCACAGATGACATGAAAAAATCAGAAATGCTTAAAGTTAGAGAAGACCTTGAAATACAAAGAGAAAACTTATTTAAGCAAACATTGATTAGATTTGAAAACGTATGAAAAGATAGTATCATTATTAACCATAATATACTTCAAGAGGGGGAAAAAAGAGAAGAAAAATGATGAGAGAGAATTGGAGAAAGAGGGGGAATATGGACTAAAAAGAAAGGGGGATAGGTTTTGACAAATTAGGACCCAAAGACTGCTACAGATTATAGCATCTGTTCCCCTTAAATGCCTTATTCTCTTAAATGGTCTGTCTTGTTCCTGTCTGGTCCATATTCACAAAGCTTCACTAGAGAGCCTTTTAAAATGCAAAATGGATCACAGCACTCACCTTCAATAGTTTCCCATTATCAACAGAATATTCTCCAAGCTCCTTAGTGTGGCAGTCAAGGACCCTGATGATCTGATCACTGCCTATTCTATCAGACACATCTCCCACTACATTGTCCATCATTCCCTTTCAATATGATCACTCTTCCTTCCATGGAAACACCACGTTCCTTCTCACATTTGTGCCACGCTCAGTCTACTTCTTTTAACTGTATTGTACCTTGAGAACTGCATCACATTCTCTGTGAAACCATCTCTAGTTCTCTACCTGTTCTGTTCATCCATTCCCTGATCTCTCTATACCAAGGAAGAGCCATCACCCTATTTCTTCCTACTCTGTATTACCCTTCTGTGCCTTCTACTGCTTCTATTATTCCATCTATTCACTTGTATTATTTGTTAACAAAGGTCTCTAAGCTTCTTTAGGGCACCGATATTGTTTCTTTAGAACTTAGCAAAGTGCCTAGAAAACAATAGGTGCTCAGTGGTGTTTGCTGAAGAGATGTTACCTACTATAAGGCGGAAGGCTTGATAAAAAACAAATGAAAGATGTTACATTAGAAAGTCTGAATAGTAATCAGATCAGACTAGAACATTTTTGATAGTTTTCTCTGATTAATATAACAGTCCTGATCCAAATTCTGAAGCCTAATCAGCTTCATAATCCTGAAAAAATTGGATTGTAGAAATATAATATGGCACATATATCATATACAAAGCACTACCAATGAATTCTGGGCCAGTATCCCATAATCAAACATGTTGATATGTCTGCCATGACACATATGAGTATTCACACCAATAAACACTCTCTTGTCAGTCCATTTAGGTTTTTTGCAAAATGAATTACCAAAAATCTTATTACATATTTCCAGTGATAAAATGACTTACAAAAAGTTCTCAGAACTACAAATAAGGAATTGTAAATCTGTATGAAAATGCACTTTGGGGGTGCCTGGGTGGTTGAGTGGATTAAGCCTGGCCTTTGGCTGAGGTCATGATCTCAGGGGCCTAGATTGAGCCCCCGAGTGGCAGGGAGCCTGCTTCTCCCTCTCACTCTGCCTGTCTCTCTTGCCTACTTGTGATCTCTCTCCCTCTGTCAAATAAATAAATAAAATCTTAAAAAAAAAAAAGAAAGAAAGAAAGAAAGAAAATGCACTTTGTAGCTACTAGAAAATTCATAGTCAATACTGTCATAGGAGTCAACTACTGTAAGTACTTCATTCTCCCTCATTTGGTAATAAAATAATGCATTCACACAATTGATCAAATAGACTAACCACATACATAGATGAATATAAAAGGTTTGGGTTTTTTTTAAAGATTTTATTTATTTATTTGACAGAGAGAGAGAGATCACAAGTAGGCAGAGAGGCAGGCAGAGAGAGAGGAGGAAGCAGGCTCCCTGCTGAGCAGAGAGCCCAATGTGGGGCTCCATCCCAGAACCCTGAGATCATGACCCGAGCCAAAGGCAGAGGCTTAACCCACTGGGCCACCCAGGCACCCAGGTTTTTCTTTTTAACATTTTGTATAGATATGTAGATTGAATATTTAAGAGAATAAAACACAAATAATATAGAACTAATCATTACATTTTAATGTACATTCCTGGACGAATCCATAACTCTCCAGTAACATTTTAGTCTAGTTTCAAGATCACCTTGTTGATACCTTCCAGGTGTCACTGTTAGAATGACTTTAGCTCTAAATCAAGAATCAGACTCTTATCTGTAAAGAATGAGCTAAAGGTTACTGGAGAGGAGTTGGGCAGGGGGATAGGTTCAACAGGTGATGGGTATTAAGGCCATTTTTGATGAGCACTGGGTGTTTGTTTGTAAGTCATGAATCATTAAATTCTACACCTAAAACCAATACTGTACTGTATGTTAACTAGCTGGAATTTAAGCATAAACTTGGAAAGAAAAAAATGGCTTTAGCTCTTGAAATAAAGAGGCAATATAAAACTTCTTTTCTACTATGCAATTTTCTAAAAATTGTATTTCTTGCACACATATAATGTTATGGCCTTCATCATCAACAACAAAAACAAAAATTATAATTTTAAATAAAAGATAGTAATAAATTTACAGTCCCAGGAAACCCTGATCAATGTTAAAAAACAAAACAAACAAAAAAGCAAAAACAAGGGCTTTCCTTAATAAACTTCCTTAAAATTTGTATCTCAATAGCTTCTAAATATTTTCTGAGGAGCTCTGATGCTTGGTCCATCAGCAGTTACAAAAAAAAATATCTTTAGTTAACAATGAGACATTTTTAAAAGCTAGATTTTTCTCTTTATTGTCCTCAGGTAAATATTACTTCAGAAAATTTACCCAGAAACTGCACACAGATGTGCCACAATAAAAGATTCCTCCTCTAATTAATTTAATTTGACCATATTTATTGACATGGTTTCAAAGTCAAATTGTGTAAATAAACAAGCTATTAAAAATAAGATTTAATACACCATTTGCAAAGCAACCATTAATGATTTCTTTTATAATATGAATTACTAACATAATAACTAGTCACCCAGAAGTTTAATATCTTTTATCCATTCTATAAATGCATTTAATATTCAAGAAAAAAATTTTCCATGAGTATTCTCACGGTAGAATGATCATTCTATAAATTGTCACAAAACAATTGTCTCTAGAACTCTTAAGAATACAGCTGTGGATAGCCATTCAAATTTATACTTTTTTTGCATAATTTCTTCTTTAAGGTCCATATTGTGTAACAATAATTTTAGACTCGTGAAGAAAGGAAACTCTCCTTCCATTATATATCAAGTATCTCAAAGCCAAAGGAAACTTTTAGTTCCACAGGAAAGTTAGATAGCTCTATGTCACAACCGTAAAAGCATGTATAAGGAGAGACAACTCACGCTGCTAACAGTGCTACTGAACCACTTTGCACAGGAGAATGTGGAAGAAAGAAAAGGAATAACAAAACTGTTACAACACCTTACTTCCCATTTTGTTCTTCTCTGCTTCTTCCCTATTGACGGGAATACTGATCATTAAACCCATCCAGAGGATTGGGACAATACTACGTTACTCCCCTCCTATGCTGAACACTTAATCCTCATTTGTGATAATCTACAGTCAGTCCATTGGTTAGATATCTCAGCCAATTTGGAATTACACCACCATAAAACACTTCACATTTCTTGACGGTATTCAAAACACTAAATATATGATCAATGAAATATAGAATTTCAGTTTTAACAAGCTGACTTCACTGTGACACCACTGTGCTTCCCTTTAACTGCTTCCCTTTAAATACAACAAATAAGCTATATTTAAGAATAGCATGTCGGTAAATCAGAAAATTAATACTAAAAAATTAAATAAAAAATAAAACAAAAAACCCACATAGACATTTTAGCATCTACATTTCTTTTTTTTTTTTTAAGTAGTCTCCACAATGGGCTTGAACTCACAATCCTGAGATCAAGACCTGAGCTGAGATTGAGTCAGACTCTTAACCAACTGAGTCACCCAGACACCAACTATTTACCTTTACTCTAGTTCAAGAATACACAAGTATATTTAGTCATTCCCAGACACAATGTTTATTTTTTCAGCAGCAAAGCAAGTAAATGCTGTCAATACTCCAAACTGTCATCATGACAACTTCATTCAGATTGTCAACCAGCCACATACCTCTCTCAGATACCTCTGTGGTCCAGACTCGGTAACCTTTCCCCTTACAAAGCCTTACCTACTTCCTCATTCTCCCAAAGCTATAAGGGATCCAAAAATGAGAAAAAACGGCTTTTTCTGAAATCTTCTGGTTAAGAAAATTCTTTTAGTTATTACTTGAAGTAAAGAATTATGAGAGAAAAATTAAAAAGGAATAGACATAAAGTGCTTCTACAAAGATGTATCATAAGGAAGGTATCTGAAATGAATGGGTAAAGCTATGGGAATAATGAAATAAGTGAGATGGTGAAGAGAGGAAATTTTAGAGCAAAATGAAGGAAGACTAGCAATAATAAAATAAGAGGAATTATTACTTGAATTTTTTTATATGAAAAAATTTTCAAGTATCTCTTTCGAATTGTAGAGAGCAGTAATAAATTAGCCCTTTTGCTATGTAAAAACTGAAAAAGCAGAATGCCCCCCTCCACCCAAAAGTATACGAATGAGTGACCGATATAGATACAATCTACATCTTTATCTGTATCTAAATAAATGGCTTTATTTTCTCCAGACTGTTCCCATATTCAAGGAATATAATATCAATTACATTTTCTCTGCAATTTTGCCCTATCTTCTTATGGTCTGTACTCATTCTTCCAGGAGAGAAAACTCACATGTTAGCATAGAGGGGCAAGGTCATGGGAGGAAGGGGGATAGCAGGCAAGACATAGATCTCTAAATTGAAAAAAGTAATGAGATATTTTCTTGATAGGCTAATATATCCACATGTATGGTCCCTAGATATGGTACAGTGGCAAATTTTCCAAAACTTCATAGATGTGTAAAAGTCGGAATAAGCATTTTCTGTGTAAGTGGTCTAATATAAGAAAACAAGCTGTTATTGTATACATCTCTGTAGATGCTCATGATTTGATGGTCAAAGTGTCTAGAACAATTGGACAACAAAGTGACATAAATCTCAACAGTACAAAAATATATCTATTACCTACAGTATGTCCAGAGCCAATCTTTGTGAAGGATGATTATAGCTTGACCTGAGATCTGTCAAGTATATTTTCTTCCAAAAAGTCCCTGGTGCTTCCAAGCACAGTCTCTGCTGGGGATACATTATAGGCTCCAAAATGAACAGAATGTTAAAAACTAACAAGATCTGTGAGAGTCTTTTCTTGGCAAATTTGACAACAATTAGTGTCTATTAAGTTTTTATTAGCCACATGATAAATGAAACAGAGGACATGATATTTAAATGTATACATTTGACATATAGCAAGAAATATTATGAATATAAATACTAATGGAAAAAATAAATGCTTGAGAGAGAGAAATTGAAATTAACTCCTCATTTGCCCACCTGAACCAACTCAGGCATATATGTATTTTTTCTAATCCAAGGGTGGAAATTGTCCTTCTTTAAAATCTCGATTCTGAACACACCTTTCCATCATCTTCTACATCCAGGCACCATGACAACTTGTTTGAAGGACTAATTGTTATTTTTTCTGTTCTTATCCATTGATGCCACATTCTTTCAGTATTGAGAAAGCAACCAGAACTATTCTCCTTAAGTGAATCTAATTATATCATGCAGGGTCATATATACCATATTTTTGGATGGGAACCTACAAGGTAAAGCACAGTCTTCCCACCTTTGCCTCTCCAGTCTGATCTTGTACCCATGCTCTCTTTACTCTTTGAAACAGTCACATGAGTCCTGACCATACTTCCCTGTCATGCGATTTTTGTAAATAGTATCTCCTTTATCTGGAAAGATCTTCCTGCCCTTTCATTGCCTAATTAACTTAAAGGCTTCAGTTATCATTCCCCAGAAAAAAGTTTTCCTATGGCTCTTCTCCACAGAGCTATAGCTCTGTGAAACTCTGCTTCATAGCACAGTGTCATGGGTACATTTTGTTTGTTTGTGTGATTATATGATTAATATATACGTAGTCCCCATTAGAATGAAAATTCCATGACTGGAAGGAGATTACTCCTTTCTCACAATCTAGTTTCTATGCCAGTAGAGCACTTGGCATATACTAGGTATACAAGAAATATTACTTGAGTGACTGAATAAACAAAAAAATGGATGAAATGAATGAGATGGTGCACTTACTATCTTCCTCGTCTTTACTATTTGATGACATACGTTTTTCACCATAAATAACCAAAGAGTAAGCACATTCAAGACCTATTATCAACCCTTTATAAATTATCTTTTTCTTGTGGCTCAATATGAACTAAAAATATTGAAGGTTAAATGGAGACTGTCTAAACCCATGCTCTTCAAATGGACAAACAGAAAACATATTTAAAAAGCTTATTCACATTACTAGTAAGTTAAAGCTATTAATATCTGTGTGTTGTCAAATTGCTACAACTATAACAACAGGAAGAAAAAAAGATAATCACATCTTCAAATATGAAGGAAGAACAGCAATGCTCACTACCTAAATTCTAAAGGTAATCAGATTTATTTTAAAATTGCTAATTACAAGGATAGGGCTCAGTACATTAAAGTGAATATCCTGCTTATAGTAGTTATGCATTATTCACCTAGTTAATTTTTCTAGGTATGGATTCTGAAGTGGACCTTTCCTTTATTTTTATTTGTTAATTTTGTTTAAATTAATTAATAATTCCCATTTTAATCTTTACACATATTGTTTAAAAAGTATGTGTTTACATAGAGTAAAAGCAAACCTACAAAATAAGGTGTAGAAAAGCCTAACTTCTACCCTTTCTATTTCACCCCTTCACAGAAAAATATGGTATGCCTTTGATTGTTATATAAATAAGATATCTAGATCCAAATATTTAGATATCTAAATATCATTTCCTCTTTTCCTTGGTTAAATGGTGACATGCAAAAATTTCTTCATTTTGCTTTTTTTTTCTACCTAACGATAAATTCCAAAAGCACACAACAAATAAATGTGTGTGTATATATGTACATGTATATAAAATTGTGTGCATATGTGTGTGTGTGTATACAGACACATAATTGTTTATATATTTAATGTTAGATACTTTAATAGACATGTAGTGGTATCCTAGTGTGGTTTTAATTTCTATATCCCTAATGGACAGTGCTGACCGTGTTTTCATGTGTTTATATGCCATCTACCTTATTTAATGAAGTGTCTGCTAAAATATCTTCCCCATGTTCTTAATTGGGTTATCTGCATTCTTATTATTGTGTATTTTTGACCTACAGAAATCTATTTACAATCATTATATACAACTTTGATGTGTTTGGAGATAAGTATACATTTGTGAAACCATCACCTCAATCTATGCCGTAAAGCCATCTAGCACCTCCAAAAGTCTCCTGTTTAACTCTTATTTATTATCATTATTTTGTAATAAGAACACTTAACATACTATTTACCTTCTTGGCAAAAATTTTACATACATAGCATGGTATTAACTGTAGGTACTATGTAATATAACAGATCTCTAGGACTTGTTCACTTTATGTAACTGGGAAAAAAAAGGTAGACATTATCAGTGGCAGACTAAACTTAATGGAACAAAGTCCAATATGAGTGGGACCATGTAAATTCTTTTAATGTATTTTATCTTGAGATATATGCCACCTCAAATCTGTGGAATGTATGACTATAAATATATAGAAAAGTTTATTTAATTCATTTTAGTTATTAGAATGACTAATTCAGCATAGATCTCCATTATTAGTTGTTTGAGTAAAATGAAAAAGGGCATGGCGAATTCAAGACATTAAGGAATATCATGTAACACATAGTAGAAGATATTGTTGTACTGAGAAAAGACCACTATTTAAGTTCCAGAGACCTGAAATCTAATCCATGGATTGTTCTATAATTTTAGTTTAAAAGTTGAAGAAGAATGGAAGGTGCTCAACATTACAAGTCACTAGGGAAATGTAAATTAAAACCACAACAAGATAGTGCTTCACACTCACAGAGATGACTAAAGTAACTTAAAAAAAAAAAAAAAAAAAAAGGAAAGTAAGTGCTGATGAGAATGTGGAGAAACTGGAACACCCACACGTTGTTGGTGAGAATGTAAAATGGTAGAGCTGCCATCAAAAAGTTTGGCAGTTCCTCAAAAAAGTTAAACACAGAATTACCCAACAATCCTACTCCAAGGAATATATCCCCCAAAATTGAAGATAAATATTCAAACAATTATTAGTATATGAATGTTAATAGTAGCACTGTTCACAGTAGTCAAAAGATGGGAACAACCCAAATGTCCACCAATAAATGAGTACACACATAGCAGTCCCACCCCCAAACCTTGTCTGGTACATAGGTTAGCTTTCCATGATTTCAGTTACTATAGTCAACTATGGTCCAGAAGCAGATAATCCTCCTTCTGACTTATCATCAAAAGGTCAGTAGTAACCTAACACTACATCAGAATGCCTATGTCATTCACTTCACTTCATCTCATCATGTAGACATTTAATCTCATATATCATCACAAGAAGAAAGGTGAGCATAGTATATACAATAAGATATTTTGAGAAAAAGAGACCATACTCATATCACTTTTACTTTATTATGTTGTTATAATTATTCTATTTTATTGTTAGTTATTTTTGTTAATTTTTTTACTTTGCCTGATTTGTAAAGTTTACCATAATTATATATGTAAGGGAAAAAACATAGTATTTACGTTTCATTACTATCCATAACTTCAGGCATTCACTGGGGGTCTTCAAACAGATTCCCTGTAGATAAAAATGACTACAAAATATATATTTAATGAAATATTACTCAGCCATAAAAAGGAATGGAGTTATTAATACTAATGAAGTATAAATATAACAATGTGGATGGATCTCAAAAGCAATATGCTACATGAAAGAAGCCAGACACCAAATGTTATATATTGTATGCTTCCATTGATATGAAATATCCAGAATAAGTAAATCCATGACAGAAAGCAGATTTTTGGCTGCCAGAGGCTAGTGGGATGGGAGAATATGGCAGGACTGCTTAATGCGTTCAGGGTTTTCTTCTGGAGTGATGAAAATGTCTTATCTGGAGCTATCTAGGAGTGTTGGCTGCATGACATTGTGAATGACAGTGCTTCTAAATTGTATACTTTATGGTGCCTAAATTTTTGATATGTGAATTTTAACTTTAAAAAAATGAAGGATAACTTTCCTACATGGTTAAGTAAAGGGTTCAGTAGATCTCCATAAAAAGCAACAATAAAACTGGATAAAATTGCCAAAAATAATCATTTCAGAGCTATGAAAATTGACCAAAGGTATACAAAATTGTAGTGAGATGTTTACTCAAAACAAACAAACAAACAAACACAGAACAAAACAAAACACAAAGTCTACTAAATATCAGGAACCAGTGGAAGTGTGTATAGTATTTTATCCTGGAACTGCTTTCACCCTCTCCACCAGCTCCTAGCTCCTTTTGTTGTGTTTCTACCCGGACATGGCAAACTCTCAGGAACATCAGCTTTCCTAACAGACAGGGAAGAATTGATTTGGAACAGAACTTGAAAAGGCCCATGCCCTGAGGTGCTGTCAAAAACAATAGCAATCTCAGTGGCAAACAGTCAAGGAAGGCCAACATCATAGCTTACATGAGCACACAATACTGGCTGGGGCAAAAAGCAGATCTAGAGACAGTCAAAAATTTTATAGGGAAATCCAACAAAAGAGAAAGCCATTATGGGCTTGGATAAACTCCCATATCCCCTGGGAGTCGTGAAGGCTGTGAACATGATTGCAAGATCATGGAGCTAGCTCTAGCTATTTTATTTGCTCATGCTTTGCCTGAATGTGAGTCCTTGCACATGCAGAAAGTAAAAGCTGGGGCAGATTCATAAACTGACTGAACTTTGTGTTCCTTGTCTCATGCAAAGATCCATTAACACAGGGTAGAAAGAAGTCTTACTGACTCAAGATATTTAAGTACAAGATCAGGTCAATCATTGTCTAATCACTAAACTGATCCAGGGAAAACTTAGAAAACCAGATTAAAGAAAAACTAATTAATTAATTAAATAAATAAAAATACATGGAAGAGACAATAATGCACACTGAGGGCAAAATAAAAGCCAAAAAATTAGTTCAGGTAAATCACTAAACATATAAACAATAACATCAACAATGACTCCCAAAGGTTGGTGAAAAAGAGGTAAATCAGAACCCAGAGTTACTGTAATATATTATCAGATTGTCCAGTTTTAACAACAAAATAGCAGGACATACAAAGAAACAGGAAAATGTGACTCATACACTGGGGGAAAAAAAGCAGTTCATAGAAACTGTCCCTTAGGGGCCCCAGATACTGGACTTGGCACACAAATACTACAAAATGACAGTTACAATTATGTTCAAAAAATTAAAAGAAAAACATAGTGTAGAAGAAAAGAAAGTTTGACATTAATTTATCAACTATAGAAAATCAAAAGGTTAAATTATCATTATTTTATAATGGAAAGTTTAGATTTGGAAAAAATGTAGTTCAGTGAAATGAAAAAATTTACTGGTGGAACTCAACAATAGATTTGACTACCCAGAAGAATCAGTTCATTTGAAGGCAGATAAATAGGGACTATCTGATCTTAAGAAGAAGAGGAGGAGGGAAGATTGAGGAAATCTGAATGAAGCCTCAAAACCCTTGGGGAAAAGCTTTTAAGTGCACCAACATATGGGTAATTGGAGTTCCAGAATGAAAGAAGAAAAGAAAGCACCTGAAAAAATATTTGAATAAATAATGGCCAAGGAACTTCCAAAACTTGCAAAACAACATAAATTTCATATCCAAGAAGTTCAACAAACATCAAGTAAGATAGACAAAACAGATCCACATCTAGAAACGTTAACAGTCAAGCTATTAAATTGAAAGAACAAGAGAAAATTTGGCAAGCAGGAAGGAAAAATGACTCATTTAAAGGAAACCACAATAAGTTTAACAACAAAACTTTCAAAAGAAACAATACAGGTGAAAGGCAGAGGGATAGAATACTTATATATGTAAGTTAAAATATACATGATTGTGTGTGTTTGTGTGCATGCACACACATGTACACATGCCCCTTTGTTTCTCTTGGGCAATTTAAAAGACAACTGCATAAAGTAATCATTGTAATAATAAACTATAATCAAAATCATAGGTGTGGCAGCGGAAAAGCCCTGTTATCTGAGATTTTTATATCCTGCAAAACTATCCTTTGGAAATGAAGGTGAAATAAAGATATTCGCAGATGAGCTAAGAATGAGAGAACTAAATATTAGTACACCTTTCATACAGGAAATACTAAAGAAATTCCTTTGGACTGAAAGCAAATAATATAAAATGTTAACTTGATTCCATATAAAGAAATAAAGAGCACTATAAAAAAAGCATAAACAAGTGCTTTTTCTTATTATTCTCTAATTATTTTTATAAAAGATAATTTCATAAAATAACTATAAAATAATTACAAAACTGCAGTTAGACTCATAGCATATGAAATTATTTATATAAATATAAATAAAAGTGTAAGTATGTGTACATTTAAAGAAGGTGGAGGAAATCAAGCTGCAATGGAGCAAGAAAATTAGAGCAGATAAGCAGATGGTAACTTTAATTCATGGAAAGAAATGAAGAGCAACAGAAAAGGTAAATATGTGAGTTTATATGGAAAATTTAAATAGATTTTTTCTTTTTTCCTTTAAACTTTTTTTAGAAGGCATAAAATTGCCTAAATCAATAACTATAATAGAGTATTATTAATTGCATAGTATATATACATAATACATATTATAATAATAGCACAAAGAAGGGGGAGAAATGGAACTATATTGGAGTAGTTTCTGTATTTTGTAAGAATTAGATTAGTATTAATCAATATCTGTATTTTATAAGAATTAGGTTAGCATTAATCTGAACTAGACTGTGATCATATAAAATGCATAATGTAATCTCCACAACTATTAATAAATATATATAGAGAGAGAATTTAAAGACACTAGAAAATATGTATTTATCACATAAAAGGAAGTAAAGGATGAAAAGAAGAAAAGACATAAAATATATAAAAATCAACTAGCAAAGAGACATACTTTAGGTTTAAAGACATAAATAGGTTGAAAGCAAACTGATGAAAAAGATACACCATGTAAACAGAATTCGTAAGATAGCCAGACAGGAATCATCAAGGGTATAGACGATTTGAAGAGTACTATCAAAAAACTGACCCAGCATCTATAGATCACTTCCCCCAGCAGAATATACATTCTTTTCAAGTACAAAGGGAACATTCCCCTCAAAATACCATATGGTGAGCCATTACAAAAGTCTTAATGATATTTAAAGATCTGCTCTGACCAAAATGGATTTAAATTAAAATCAACAACAGAAAGAAATTTAGGAAATCAACAAAAATTTGACAATTAGAAACATGTTTCTAAATGACCCAAAGATCAAAGAAGAAAACAAAGAGAAAACTAAATGTAGTGTGAACTAAAATAGTGCTTAGAAGGGCACCTGGGTGGCTTAGTCAGTGAAGCATCCAAACCTGCACTGGGCTTCACACTAGATTCTCTCTGCCCCACCCCACCCCCAAAATAAATTAAAAATAAATAAATAGTGGTTAGAGAAATTTTATAGCTGCAGTTTCCATCTTTAGAAAGTAGAAAAAGGACAAATTAACATAAAGCAAGCAGAAGGCAAGAAATAATAGAGCGGAACTCAGCAAAATAGAGAATAGAAAAACGAGAGAAAAAATCAGTGAAATCTGATTCTTTAAAAAGACCAATAAGACTGACAGACCTGTAGCTAGCTAGACTGGCCAAAATAAAAAGTGAGAAAACACATGTTACGAAAACCAGGAATTAATGTGGAAATAACACTACTGATCTTATAGAAATTCAAAGTACTGTCAAAGCATCTAATCAAAAACTTAATGCCAGCAAATCAGACACTTAGAGAAAAAGAACACATTCCTAAAAAGACACAAAATATAAAAAAGTGACTCAAGAAGAATCAGAAATATCTGAAGAGACCTATAATTATTAAAAATTAGTAATTAAAAATCTCCCCATAAAGAGAAATTCAGCCTTGGTTGGCTTCACTGGTGAATTCTACCATTTAGAGGAGAACAAAACCAAGCCTTCCCAAACTCTTTCCCAAAATAAGATACAGGAGAAGCTAAATATTACAAGAAAAGAAAATGACAGACCATATCATATCCATCATGTATACAGATACATAAATTCTCAACAATATATTAGCAAACTGACCCAACAATTATATACCCTAAGTGAAATTTATCCCAGGTATGCAAGGTTGGTTTAATAATTAAACATCAATTATTGTAATATACCTTATTAATAGAACAAATGACAAAAATATGCATGACCATCACAGTGGTTGCACACCCCCCCAAAAAGTTGACTAAATCCAGCAACTGCTCATTATAAAAATTCTCAATCAACAAAGAATAGAAGGAAATTTCCTCAATACTAAAAAGGGCATTTAGAAAAAGAGGGGGAAAAAAACTATAACTAATATTATACTTAATAGCAAAAGACTGAATACTTTCTCCTAAGATCAAGAACAAGTTGAGGATGTCTGTGCTCCTGATTTCCATTTAAACTCCATTTACCCAGTGCAACGAGTTAAGATACGTAAAAGTCATCCATAGAGGAAAGTAGGAAGTAAAACAGCCTTTATGGGCAGGTTATTTGATCACATGGATAGAAAATCTGAAGGAGTTGATAAAAACTGCAAAACTAATGACTACATTCAGGAAGATTACTGACTACAAGATCAATATACAAAAATCAATTATATTTCTATATACCAGCAATAAATAACCTGAAAATGATTTCACCCACAATGGCATTAAAAATAAAATATCAAGGCATAACTTTGACAAAGGAAGTGCAAGACCCGTATACTGAAAACTATCAAATACTGCTGAGAAGTTAGAGAACAAATAAATAGAAAGACATTCCATGTTCACAGATTGGGAGAGTCAATGTATTAAAATGGAAATTCTTCTTAAATTTATCTACACATTACACACAATTCCTATAAAAATGACAGCAGGCTTTTTTTCTTTTTTGTAGGAATTTACAAGCTGATTATACAATTTATATGGTAATGCAAAGGACACAGAATAACAAAAACAAGTTTGAAAAAAGAACAAAGTGGGAGGACTTCGACTTTTTTTATTTCAAGGCACAATATAAAGTTACAGTGATCTAGACATGTGGTGGCAGTGGTACAAAGTTAGACACAGATCATCACAACACAATTGAGAATCTAGCAATCAACCTGTATATTTATAGTCAATTGATTTTTGACAAACGTGCCAAGGCAATTCAGAGGAGAAAGAAGAGTCTTTTCAACAAACAGTGCTGATACAATTAGATTTCCATGTCCTACAAAATGAATTTAGACCCTTATCTCACATCAAAAGCAAAAAATGTTCAAAATTGATTATAGACCTAAATGTAAAAACTAAAGTCATGAAATGTTTAGAAGAAAACAGGAAAAAAAAAAAAATCTTTCTAATCTTAAAGCATGATACAGAGTAGAAAACAAAGTGACAAACTGAACTTTATCAAAATTAAAAACTTTTTTTCCTCAAAAAATACCATGGGGAATATGAAAATGTAAATCACATACTGGGGACAAAACCATTTATAAGCCATGTTTAAGATAAAGGACTTATGTCTAGAATATATAAAGAACTCATAAAATTTAATAAAACAATACTCCAATTAAAGATTCACTAGAGATCTACATATAATTTTCACCAAAGAAGATAAAGCTAAATATATCTGTATATAAAGATACTCAAAAACATTAATCATTAAAGAAATGCAAATTGAAACCTCACTGAGATGCTACTTGATACCCACAATGATGGTTGGATTCTAAAGGACAGTCAATGAAAAATTGTTGTCTAGAGTGTAGACAATCTGGAACATGCACACACTGCTTATAGGTATATAAAACAGCATAGCCATTTTGGAAAACAGTTTGGCAATTTTGTTAATAGTTCAACACAAATTTACAATGAAACCCAGTAATCCACTCCTAGATATCCAACCAAAGAGATGAGAACATATGTCCACCCAAAGACTTGAATGTGAATGTTTTAGCAGCATTATTTGTGATAGCCAAAAAGTGGAAAAAAAAAAAAAGTCCAGTTTTATCAACAGGTGGAAGTATAAACTAAATGTCTATTCAGTCAGTAGAATGTTATTCAGTAATAAAAAAAAACAAACAAACAGCTGATGCATGCTAATATCTGTATGGAGTAACCTCAAAGATGGTACACTAAGTGAAAGAAGCCAAATTCAGAAAACTACGTATTATATAATTCCAAAGATCTAAAATGTCCAAAAAACCCAAATCCATCAGGATAGAAAATAGATGACTGGAGGCCTGGACCTGGAGTTAGGAAGAGAGACCGACTGCAAATAACCATGAGAGATCTTTTGAGAATGATAGAAATGTTCTAAAATCGGACTGAGATAATGATTGCCCAGCTCTACAAATCTGCTAAAAAAAAAAAAACACTAAATAATATGTTTACAATAGGAGAATTTTAAAGTATGTAAATAACATCTCAATGAAGCTTTCACAAATTACTGAAGAAGAGAAATGTGAATGATCTTTAATCAGATGACTCTTGGAAAAGAGTCATCTGTAATATAGAACCCATTTTTTTTTCAGTTAAATATTCCAATTTTTTTCCTCACTACTAAATATCAAGTTCATATTAAAAATGTAACCCTTTTGGCGCGCCTGGGTGGCTCAGTGGGTTAAAGCCTCTGCCTTCGGCTCAGGTCATGATCCCAGGGTCCTGGGATGGCGCCCCGCATCGGGCTCTCTGCTCGACAGGGAGCCTGCTTCCTTCTCTCTCTCTGCCTGCCTCTCTGCCTACTTGTGATCTCTGTCTGTCAAATAAATAAATAAAATCTTTGAAAAAAAAAATGTAACCCTTTTTATCACCTCCGGCCACATTCTCCTGTGAGTTACCTGTTAACTGTGCTTTTGCCTCAGAGCCTTTGCATCTGCAGTTCCCTCTGTCTGGCATGCAACTGTGGAATTAGTATGACATCTTCATGTCTCATTCCTTCACTTCGTTAAGTACTCAGAATTACCACCTCTTTGAAGAGGACCTCTCTGTCAAAAATAGGCCTTCTGTACTCTCTTTAGTTTACATATTTTTCCTTATTCTGTTTCTTTAAAAGCCATTATTAAATAACAGACGTGGCCTGGAATCGTATCTGGCCCATATTAAGATCTCAACAAATATTCATGGCATGAATAAATCATGTCACAGACACAACTATCACCATGAACAATAGAACTTGAAACTATCTTTTAGAGAAGTTTTATAAAATACGGAGAGAATAATTAAACAGAAGCAAAAAAATGTACATTTTTCACTAGTTGTAACATAAATTATCAAAGCTTGGAAAGATTTACTATATATTCACTTCCGGAAATTTTCCAATGGAACAAAATAGAGGGAAAAGAAATCCCTAACGGGTGTTTGAACCCTCTATTTGCATCTGGACTAGTTTTGCATTGATATCCATTCTGGATTCATTCCTTTGGCTAGGTTTATTACTGGTTGATTTAAATGGGCTATTGATGCCAAGGCCTTTGTAGTAATCATCAAGAAAAGAATTATTATCCTGACCCAGTCAGTGAATAGGAAAGCTTTTTTCAGAGCATCCCATGGTCACTCTTATGGACATAAAGAGAATCTTTTCATGAGGATGGTAGTACAGAAAGAATATTAAAATAAGAGATCATTTTGAAAAATAAGGTAAGAGAACTCTTTGCACATTATCTTGTTAATGATTTAATGATTAACCTCAAGATGTTAAGAGAACAAAAAACTGGAGAAAATTAGTGGCAAATGCTTTTCCTGTTGTTGTCCTTATTTGTGCAGTCAATTCCATTATTATGCATTCCTGGTTTCTCACTGTCTCCTCAATTATTGCTTTTGGAGAGAGGAGCAGCAACATGTGTATGTGTGTGTTTGCATGTGCATACGTGTGTGGTTCTGTGTGTGTGTGTGGTGTGTGTGGGGCTAGGGGATTTAGTGGGAGAAACTGAACATAGTTACCCAGTTCCTCCCTCTTCTTTCTCCCGGCAGGTAGATGCTTGCAGGGATCACAAATTCTGCTTAGTTCTGTTCCTGTGGAAGGAGGCCTGTCCCCTGTCCACTCCTTCTACAACTGGGTGGGCAAATCTGCCTAATTCTGGCACTCTGTGTTAACTCACTGCCTACATTCTCTAGTATCACCTTTATCAGTAATAACCATAATATTTTAGCTCTCATCTATCTTACTCCTTTATATAATGGCCAGTTCACAAAAAAATTAGGCAAGGAAGATCTTTTCTTTAGTTCTCCTCAAACAACCCCAAACAGGTCTTAATTGACCAGTGCTAATATCTTAACTGACAAAACAGAGGCAATGAGAAGTAGGGACTAGGCAGTTAGAATTAAGGAGTACCTAAGTGTTAATATTTACTACTTCATACCTATTTTTTAAATTATTTTATAATGTATGTGTTGTCTTAGTTACTAAATGGTCTTGCGAAGTCTTTCTAATTAAGTTTAAGGAATTGCCTAAAGGGGGAAAAAAGGATATCTTCTTTGGTATAAACTTCTTAGATATTTTTAAGTATAGCTGCCACTCAGTAAGCTGTGAATGATTACAGAGAGGAATGACTACAGAGACCAGAAAATATCTGAAATAAGAAACTAAGATTGTTCTTTTTCCAGTCTACTAATTTAGGGACATTTTGATCCAAACCATTTGAGATGACAGGAGTGAAAAATGGATGAAAAATTGATGAAGCTACT
This sequence comes from Lontra canadensis, assembly GCF_010015895.1. Classification (NCBI taxonomy): domain Eukaryota; kingdom Metazoa; phylum Chordata; class Mammalia; order Carnivora; family Mustelidae; genus Lontra; species Lontra canadensis. The sequence continues at coordinate 33,888,744 of NW_022631003.1, read as the reverse complement.
TTTACCAAAACATTTTTAAGGATTTTCGGTGCATATTTTCTAGAATATTATGCCAAATAAACAACTATTCTAATATAAAGGACCCATAGTATCAATTATTATCACTGTCAATCAGAGAATGAAAGCATTCTACAATGGGTCCTGACAGAACTATTATGATTGTTTCTGCAATGTTTGAAATATGTAAATGAAGACACTTCAAGAAGATTTTGACACAACAGGTTTAACAGATAGGGCCTAATTATGTCAGTCAGTGGAATTCAATTCCCAGGAAGAACGGATGGACATCCTAGAAGCAAAACTTGGTTTATATCTGCACATATATTTTTAAGATCTAGTTCCAAATAGAATGGAAATCTAAGCTCTCAATTCCCTGAGATTCTATTTTTAAGGGATTATGACCCTCCATTTTAATATTAACCAGAAAACTAAGTCCTCTAGTTTTTAGATATTAGAAAAAAATATACCATTTTCAAGAAGATAATTTAAATATTCAAAATTTGAATTACTTATAGGTAAATTTCTATGTTAGTATGTAAATTCCTCCCTAAAGGTCAGAGGTGGCTAATACTTAAAAGGGAGGATGGTAGCTAGTCTCCAAAGCTGACCCCCAGTGAATGATGCTCTCTGGTCTTCATACCCATTGTGAACTCACCTGCTCTAATCTGGGGTGGCTCTGTGATTTACTTTTTGACCAATACAGTGAAGCAGAAGTGATGCTGCATGACTTTCAAGCCTAGGTCATAATAAATCGTGCAGCCTCTTCCTGGGTCTCCTGAAATGCTCACTCTGGAGAAACTTGAAACTTCCATTATCTTATGAAAGCTGAAAAGAAAATGGAAGCTTAAAGACAGCATATGACAGTTAATAATGTTTTTAATGTTTAGATTTTTATAAGCCAGAGATATCAAGTCCCATTTTATCTAAGAATGTTTTAAAATACTTGTTTGGTCAAATTGGTTATTGTATCCCACCCATCGCTAATCCTTCCCCCAAATATTTCATAAGAAATAAGATACAAGTTTTCTAAATTTAGACACAGGTTTTCAAGAGTTAAAGAAGAAACAACAAGGAAAGTAAAGATTTCTCTCTGGAATTATTTTGTGGGTCTCCTGTTCTTCCAAAGAAATTATCTTCCAATCTCTAGCATGGTCCTCACCATCTACTATTTCTTTTTTCTTTTCTTCTTTTTAGGGATTTATTTATTTGAGAGAAAGAAAAAGCAGGGACAGAGGGAAAGAGAGAGAATCTTAAACAGGCTCCATGTTCAATGCAGAGCCAGATGCAGAAATCGATCTCATTACCCCAAGATCCAAATCAAGAGTTGGATGCCTAACCCAGTGAGCCACCCAGGTGCCCCCCATCTAGTATTTTTTTTTTACCTCATTCAGTCATCCAAATCTAGTCTAAGATTTCTATTCAATTTATCACTGCAGAAATAGGACTATTTTCCATACATTTCCTCATAATAAAACCCACTTCTCAATCAAAACAATAAAATTTTTCAAAATTACTATATGCCAGGGCTATTCTTATTCTCACTATTCAATAATTTGCTGAAGTTTTCAATCAAGATAAACTTATCGCTTTTTAGACTTCCCTCCCTACTATAATGTAGTTCCCCAGGGGCAGTGATCTTTGCCGTTTTTTTTACTGTTATACATCCCACAATGTATCCTTGAAACCATGCCTGGCATAGACAGGTACTCAATAAATATGTGTAAAGGGAAGTAATGATTATGTGTGTATGTTTGGGGAGACAAACAAAAAGGAAGTAATCAGTAGCGATACACCGCACTGCATCCTAAGAGGTATGATTCCAATAAGAAAAAAATGTTATTAATAAGGGCAGTAATAGGAGGTAGCAGTTTCTTTGACTAAATAGGACATACAAGAGGTTAAGCCAAAGGTCTAACAATCAGCCCCAGAACAAGGGAAAAAGAGAGCTTGTGTCTTAAATAAAAAGTGCCATTGCTACCAGTTGCTGTGCATTTCTTAGAGAATCTTTCTTTAGTAATTAGAATAATGTTCTAAAATATTAATAGCATTTTGGTGCCAAAGATGCTAGTAGATGAAATTCCGAATGACATATAATGGCTAGTCACTTTTTCCTCATTTTAATAAATATTAGATATATCAGAAGGGAAATCCTAACAATGATATAGCAATCAGGGGAAATATTCTATTTAAAAAATTATTTATTATATCATATGGTAGAGTTACTTATACACAAGCAGTATTGGTTACTTGCAGAATGTCTAGAGAAATCACTGAAAATTTAAAAATAGAAAACAGTGTTCTTATAATGTATATGTGTTCACACACGTGCACACATATGCACGCACACACACACACGCATACTCAGGTTCACCTCACCTAAATATAAAACAACCACCATAGTGACTCATATCAATGGCATGATCTTGGTCTCCCACTTTCTAAGGATTGGAAAATATGTTTTATTTTTACTAACTTTATAAATGAACACTTTGTGACTAAATTTCCTTGTTTTTATCCTTTCCATCTATTCTCGCTTTCTTTTTTTATTTCTCCAAAAAAAGGATTCCATCTTTTTTTGTTAACAACTTTTATTTTGTGGAGTAGGAGGAAATATTGACAGCTCTGGCCCATTTTTAGAGTTGTTCCATTGTGGTAACAACTCCTTTGTTGCTCATTCTACTTGCTGTGCCTGCAACCTTATTCATGCCTGAGTTGACTGGAGATAAAATCACCTTAACACCGGAGGCGCAGGTTAACGGTAAGTGTTCGAAAGTAACAATTAGGGATAACTAAACTAAACTATTCATTCTGGATAAGCAGGCATCAACCCACCCATTATCTTGGTCAACTTCTAAAATTACAATTAAATTGGGAGGATTTTTGTTTTTGTTCTCTTTTTTAAAGAATGGTATTAACATGGACCACCCCCCTGCAAATTGACTAAAAAAAAAAAAACATGTTTTCTCCTATTAATTGAAGTTGTTATAAGTATGGCAAAAAAAAATCATACTGATATATCTGATGTCAGAATCACATTCAGTTGAAAATTCATCCCAGGGCTTACTTCAATTTTTCTTCATTGGATCAAAGTTCATTTCTTTATTAGAAACATATCACTTCTCTTAACTTGAGCAGTTATGTACTAATAATTGTTTAAAAACTTATAAAATTGGGGCACCTGGGTGGCTCAGTGGGTTAAAGCCTCTGCCTTCAGCTCAGGTCATGATCCCAGAGTCCTGGGATTGAGCCCCACATCGGGCTCTCTGCTCAGTGGGGAGCCTGCTTCCTCCTCTCTCTCTCTGCCTGCCTCTCTGCCAACTTGTGATCTGTCTGTCAAATAAATAAATAAATCTTAAAAAAAACCTTATAAAATTTCTCTAGATTGTAAGCTCTAGCAAGAAAGATAGAAACGATACATTTCTACAATCTTAATTTGCTACTGGGCCATTCAGCGAACCAGTTCATACTTACTTCTATTTCACTTTAAGCAATTCTCTCCCATAGTGACATAGGCAAGAAGAAAGACCTATGTTCCCTTGCAAGACAGAATAAAGAAAAGGTATGTTCCTGAGAGCAGTTCTAAGCTATCATCACAAAGTACCTTTCCTGAGACATGTTTTTCCACACTGAGAACAGTCCAGAAGAAATTCAGGACAAGGTAATTTCACATGGCAAGGAAGTCACTCTTATTTTGCCCACAATTTTCTCTGTAACTAACAAGAAGTAAAATGCAAGCAACTGATGAAATGGTGGATTTGAAATTTTTGAAAACCACCACATGAAGGGGAGAATTTTAAACTGTATGAAAACATATGCAATCAATCCTTGAATCGTTTCAAAAGAACCTTAGAACTCCGTGCTCACAAAACTGTAGCCCCACAAATCTAGGCTTTGGGCTTGTCATTTATGACTTAATAAATAGTATCACACATTGCTAGCTCTCATCTGAGAAACCTCCAAGGAAATCAAAATTGCTTTAGGATGAGGAATCAGCAGGTGGCACTCTTTCCTCTGCATCCATTTCGAGCGACTTTTTCAGGGCAGAATATTAGAAGTTACTTCCTGAGGGGGGGAACCTCAGGTCTTGAATGAGCAGTAGTCCGTACCGAAGACAAGAAACACTTACACATTAGAGAACTACCAAAGGCTTCTTAAATCCATGAAGTTCTTCTTCACTGTATTAACTCCAGGCATGTTGGGAAGTAGCTCTTCCCATCTCATCTAAGTGATAACTGCATTCCCATAGTAGATTAACACATTTTGTAGTTAAAGAACCCTATCTTACCCAATGTGAACAAAAATATGTTTCTGCACATACTAAACAATTTTCTCACTTTCATTTCTCTACCTTCTCAGCATATAATCAATCAAAGCCTTTCATAAAGATATTAGGTTCCATATGGGACTCTAGTAAGCCGAGAACAGGAATTGGATGGACTGACCCTGCAGACAGATGAGGAAGGAGACACTGGCATCCTTCGAGTGAGTGCTCATGAGGGCTTCAAGCACTTTCTGTAAAGAAACCTATTGTGAGCAGTGTTGACTTATTTCCTACAACTACTTTTCTGTGTAACTATGGAATTTACTAAAGTTTTATTCAGAGCATATGCCCAAATAGCTTAACCATCTTCGTGAAAGCCATTAATTTGCAGATAAAGAAGAGACTATTTCATGTGTCCGTTTAAAAGTGGATTTCTCAAACACATCTGCACATGCAACCCCCGCCCTTACCAAGAGTGACCTTGGTTTCACAAACTTCAGAAAGATGCCTTAGCTTTTAATAATAATGTGCTATTAGCTAGTTTGGCCTTAGACAGTAAAAGGTTACCCGAGAAGACTCTTGTTGAGGGTTTACCACAGGAAATGAATTTGTATCTTGTCTTATTTGAAGTACTCATGGGTAAATTGGAAAGCTTATCTGGTTTCCTCAAAGGCTCGAAACACAGAGTACCACTTAGAAGGCTTAAGTTTGGGATAAGAAGCAAGATCTTGTTTTTGTTTTTATCCATAAAATCTAATAAATGTGAGAATGAATTAGAATTGCAGGAGTTTATTTATTTCTGTTTTCTAGGACTGCTTATCAACCTATTTCATACTTTTCCAAGACTGCTTACAAGTCTTATGGGACAGATCATTTGGAGCTGCCCAAAAATGATAGTTGGAATAAGAAAGAAGGCAGATGCTGTAGAGGGCTAGGTGAGTGATAAGCACAGAATCCATTTGGGTAGGTATCTTTTTCCCATTTGCAAATAAGACAAGAAAGATGGGTAATACCCTTTGAAGAGAAGAGCCTCTTCGTGTATATAACATACTGAGAACCATTAGTAACTTGTAATTGTTAGGAAAAGATTTATGTTCCTTTTATAAAGAGTGTCCTGGGAAAAGAGGACTGGTGAGGAGACATTCACAGGTGTGAAGCATGGATTCCGGAAGCAGGGCATTTTAGTCAGCTGGTTGCTCCGACTTAACGCATTTTATGACTGGAAATCTCAGATAAGCCAACATTTCTCTCTTGGGTCCTTCTTTAACGGAATGTCATCACACGTAACCTTCCTGGATGACGGCTCATGACGCGTGATGGCATACCAACCAGTGAGAACGTGATGCCGAAAGCACTATGCTCATCAGAGGCTGTGGCTTTAGCCAATTCTCCTGAAGAAGCCCGGAGATTTCTGAGCCTGTCCGCCTGACTCTTCCAGCTTCTGTG